>NC_138736.1:22759969-23069969 GCF_965113295.1 Leuciscus leuciscus | reverse complement strand
ATTAAGACATATGTTTATGGATTGATCATTCAATCTTTGAGTCAACCGATTCGTTCAAAATGCTGAATCATTCAGAAATGAGAAAACACATTGCTGAGAGATGCGCGTGATGATTCTGCTGTGATCTTTTTGTTTAACTATTTTCGCTGCTGAAACAGAACAAAAACAGTCAATATTGCATCTAAAATGTAAGTGACTTGATTGTAACTGTTTTTTAACCTGTTGTATGAAATCAATGTCACAGTTTCAATCGTGATTGTATTCAGGAAACAGCCTTCTCGTCAAGTGAGGTTGCTTAACTGTTATAAAATATATCAAAACTCCATATTTATAATTTTTATAGTCAGTAAGTTGTTAACTGAGTTTGTTTTTTGTGTGCTGATCTCATTTGTTTACATTTCTCCTGGAGAAGCTGCATGAGCCTTAGCAGCGCAACTTTGTTACCATTGATCAACTGATTACTGGTAATCCATTTATTAACAACTGTTGATTGCAACTTAAAATGAATGTAATAAAATTTGAATAATCTCTCGTTTTAGTGATTCCCAAGTTATTTTTTTGTCATTGACGTTCTAATCAGGCTACTCTGGTCGGGCAAGTAAAATTCTCTTTCAGGTTGGCCTATTGTATTTATATATAAATATATTAGGGATGTGACTGTGGGAAAATTTTCCCACCGGTTAATCAATGTGTGACACCGCTGGGGGCTTTTGAATCGGTAACTTAAAAACGAAAGTAAAATATGTTCGTCCACACGGACATTGATAATGTTGCAGAGCGAGCGCATTGCAATCTTGATATCGCAGTCTGTTCATTATAGCCTTTATAAAATATAATAATAAAATAGTCAACCTAACATATAAAAATGACACTGCTCTGAATAGTATGAATTGTACTGACTATTTAAACACAGTAATCACCGCTAAACTGTGATGTTTCCAAGCACATATTTGCGCATGTGAAGAGGATAATTTTTCCCTTCAATAGTGGAACGTGAGTGAAGTACAAAGCCTATAATAAACAAATGTTTAGCATCCAAAAAATGTAATATATATATATATATATATATATAGATATATAACAAAAAAAAAAAATATATATAAACACACTTAAAAAAAAATAATATATATATATATATTTTGTTTTTGTTTTTTTTTGTTATATATATATATATATATATATATATATATATATATATATATATATATATATATATATATATATATAAATATAGCTGCGAGCAGCGATGGAGGGCCCAAGCCGGTGAAACCGCCACCCCGGTGCCTTTAGTGTAACTAAAGGCACCAGGGTGGCGGTGCCACCGGCTTGGACCCGCAATCGCTGCTCGCAGCTATATTTTATTATTATTATTATTATTTTGTCAACCTTTCGGGCACTTTTGGGGTTCTTAACATGCTCGAAAACTCTTGAAATTTTGCACACACGTCAGAACCTGCGGCCATCAGGGCCGGACTGAAGCTGGTACCCGGGCGTGGCAGGGGGGCTCGACAGCGCCCCCTGGAATGGTGTCCGAAAACTTGGTCCATAAATCAAACACACTTGCATATAATAATATGAAACTCAGTACACATATAGAACTCATCGGGCCGAACAACTTTTGTGCTCTAAGTTTTACGCCAGCCCAACAGGAAGTCAACTATTATGTGTTGTTTGAAAAACGCATCCTCTGGAATTTGAAATACTCCTCCTAGAAAATTCGTCCAATCACAACCAAACTCGGTCAGCATAAAGACAAGACGTTGAGGATGCTAAATTGCGGATGGATTTTTGATATCTCGAACGGTTTGGCCGTGGCGTGGAAACGAATTTATAGCGAGAAAAGATAAACAGGAAGTGTGTTATAACTTCTGCATACATTAACTGATCTTGATTAAACTTCAGCAGTGTGTTCGTTGTAAGAGGCCGATCACATGGATGTGACTATTGTGAGTCAAAGTTATAGCGCCACCAACTGGCAGCAGGAAGTGTGTCCCTTTCAAAATGCTTTGAAATCACCCTCTTATTTTTACCCGATTTGCTTCAAACTTTATGTGTATAATGTAAACACACGGCAGATGTAGACCTATGAAAGGATTTTTGATATCTTTAATACTGTTGCCATGGCAACGCTTCAAACTTTAATATTCTTTTTTGATGCTTTTGAGACTCTTAACATACTTGAAATTGGATGAAACTCGACAGACACATCACATTTATTAGCCAGTAGACATGTGCAAAGTTTCAGAAATGGGCGTGGTGAGGGGCTCAGTAGCGCCACCTTTAGTCATAAGTGGGGGGGTTAGTCTTATCAACAGCAACAAAACTTGGTATGTGTATTGTTCTCATCAAGACGGACAACTTTCTAATTGACATTAACTACCTCCGACCAACAGGAAGAGAGATATTTTGGTTTGAATGTGGATTTTCTGAAGAATTTTCTCTCCCTCTCTCTGTGTCTCTGTGTGTGTGAGGGGAGGGGGCATTTGACTATTGCTTTTATATTGTTAATCAAGGTTTCAGGGGCTTTTGGGGTCCTTAACGTGCTCAAAAACTCTTGAAACTTTGCACACAAGTTAGAACCCCCTGCCATCAGGGACGGGCTGAAGCTGGTACCCGGGCGTGGCTGGGGGGCTCAACAGCGCCCCCTTGAACGGGGTTCTAAAACTTGGTCCATATATCAAACACGCTTGCATGAATTAAAATGAAACTCGGTACACATATAGATCTCATTGTGCCGAACAACTTTCCCCTGGTCAAGTTTTACGCCAGCCCAACAGGAAGTCGGCTATTATGGGTTGTTTGGAAAACGCTTGCTGTGGAATGTGAAATACTCCTCCTAGAAAATTCACCGTGTCCCCTCCAAACTCGGTGTGCATGTAGTCAAGACTTTGAGGATGCTAAATTGCGGACGGATTTTTGATATCTCGAACGGTTTGGCCGTGGCGAGGAATCGAATTTATGGCGAGAAAAGAGAAACACGAAGTGGAATAACTTCTGCATGCATTAACTGATCTTGATGAAACTTCAGCAGTGTGTTCGTGGTAAGAGGCCGATCAGATGGATGTAACTATTGTGAGTCAAAGTTATAGCGCCACCAACTGGCAGCAGGAAGTGTGTCACTTTCAAAATGTTTTTGACAAAAGTGGGGGGGTTAGTTTTACCCACAATTACAAAAATCAGTACGTATATTGGCCTCATCGAGCCGGACAACTTTCTAATTTAAAGTCATTAGCTCTGACCATCAGGAAGTCAGATATTTTGGTCTGAATGTGGATTTTTTTGCTAAATCAGCCTCTGAATTTTTAGCCACCTTTATCTAAGTGGTTTATTTTATTCCCACCAAACTTTTTCAACATGATAAAAATATATTAATGATGCTAAATTGTGAACGGATAATAAATATCTCAAACGGTTTTGCTATGGCGAGGGATTAAAGTATTGTCTAAAAAGGAAACACTCAAAGGCTCATATATTCTAAAAATGTAATTATACACCATTTATTACTATATAAAAGTATACAAATATCAGAACTTAACTCATTTTATTCTTTTTTTTTCAATTTAAGAATGTTTAAGTTTAAAAACTGCCAGAATGGTTGTTTAGTCTAAACAATAAATAAATAAAGTCAAACATAGTGCTGTACTGCCCTCTTGTGTTCAAAATCAGGTAGGCCTATTATATCTATATAAAAATATACTAGGTATGTGACGGTGAGAATATTTTACCACTGGTTAACTGACGTGTGACACCGCTGGGGGCTTTTTAATCGCTAACTTAAAAACGAAAGTAAAATATGTTCGTCCGCACGGACATTGATAATGGTGCAGAGCAGAGCGAGCGTTTTCAATAAATTCCTATGGAAGGAGGAATGACCTAAAAAACGTTGACTCTGTTCTGCTCGTTCCTCGCTGAGGACGCGCACCATTATGAATGCCTGTGCAGCCGTGAGCATTTTAGTTTCATTTTCGGGGTGGATTGCTTGAATGTATTTAAAAAAAGCACAATGTTGTGTTTTATTGCTACTGTACAAAAATATAAGTTAACACTTTGCAGTTTGAATGATGTTCTGAACAAAATGACAGAGTATGTTTTTATGTGTCCACTGTTCAATCGCGCCCCCGTTTTATTGATTCCCAAGTTATTTTTTCATTTAAGTTTTTTTCATTGTTCTAATCAGGTCAGGCAAGTAAAATTATCTGTGTCTTATCCCTTACATTTTTATATAATATATATACACTACTGTTCAAAAATTTGGCGTCAGTAAGATTTTTAAGCGAAGTTTCTTCTGCTCACCAAGGCTGCATTTATTTGATTAAAAATACAAACAAAAACAGTAATATTGTAAAATATTATTCCAATTTAAAACAGCTGCTTTCTATTTTAATATATTTTAAACTGTTATTTATTCCTGTGATCAAAGCTGAGTTTTCAGCATCATTACTCCAGTCGTCACTGTCACATGATCCTTCAGAAATTATTCTAATAAGATGATTGATGCTCAAGAAACATTCATTATTATTTTAAATGTCGAAAACAGTTGTGTACAGTCTTTGATGAATAGAAAGTTCAAAAGAACAGCATTTATCTGAAATCTAAAGCTTTTGTAACATTAAACACTACCGTTCAGAAGTTTGGGGTCAGTAATCATTTTAATTTTATTTTTGGGGAAAAGAAATAAAATAAATCAATACTTTTATTCATCGAGAATGAGTTAAACTGATTAAAAGTTACAGTACAGACATTTATAATGTTAAAAAAATTATATTTGAAATAAATGCTGTTCTTTTGAACTTTACATTCATCAACGCATTTTGAAAAAAAATCTGTACACAACTGTTTTCAACATTGAAAATAATAATTAATATTTATTGACCATCAATCATCATATTAGAATGGTTTCTGAAGGATCATGTGACACTGAAGACGGGAGTAATGATGCTGAAAACTCAGCTTTGATCACATAAATTAATTACAGTGTAAAATATTTTAAAATAGAAAACAGCTGTTGTAAATTGGAATAATATTTCACAATATTACTGTTTTTGTTTGTATTTTTAATCAAATAAATGCAGCCTTGGTGAGCAGAAGAGACTTCTCCTAAAAACATTAAAAATCTTCCTGACCCCAAACTTTTGAACGGTGTATATATATATATATATATATATACACATATATAAATACATATATATATATGTTTGTATAATATATATATATATGTTTGTATAATATATATATATATATACACATATATATATATATATATATATATATATATATATATATATATATGTTTGTATAATATATATATATATATATATATATACACATATATAAATACATATATATATATATATATATATATATATATATATATATATATATGTTTGTATAATATATATATATATATATATATATATATATATATATATATATATATAAATATAGCTGCGAGCAGCGATGGAGGGCCAAAGCCGGCGGTACCGCCACCCCGGTGCCTTTAGGTAACTAAAGGCACCGGGGTTGCGGTGCCACCGGCTTGGGCCCGTAATCGCTGCTCGCAGCTATATTTATATATATATATTTATTATTAGGGCCCAAGCCCTGAAAGGGCGAAGGCCCTATTGTTTTCGGTAGAATTATTTATTATTAGGGCCCAAGCCCTGAAAGGGCGAAGGCCCTATTGTTTTCGGTAGGATTATTTATTATTCTTATTCTTATTTTTCTGTCAACCTTTCGGGCACTTTTGAGACCCTTAACGTGCTCTAAAACTCTTGAAATTTTGCACATAGGTCAGAACCTGCGGCCATCAGGGCCGGGCTGAAGCTGGTACCCGGGCGTGGCAGGGGGGCTCAACAGCGCCCCCTTGAACGGGGTCCGAAAGTTTGGTCCATAAATCAGACACGCTTGCATGTAATAATATGAAACTCAATACACATATAGATCTCATCGGGCCAAACAACTTTCGTACTTTTACTTTTTACGCCAGCCCAACAGGAAGTCGGCTATTATGGGTTGTTTGGAAACGCATGCTGTGGAATTTAATGTACTCCTCCTAGGAAATTCATCCATTCGCCTCCAAACTCAGTCAGCATGAAGTCAAGACATTGAGGATGCTAAATTGCGGACAGATTTTTGATATCTCGAACGGTTTGGCCGTGGCGAGGACACGAATTGATGGCGAATAATGGAAACAGGAAGTGTGTTATAACTTCTGCATACATTAACTGATGTTGATTAAACTTCAGCAGTGTGTTCGTTGTAAGAGGCCGATCACATGGATGTGACTATTGTGAGTAAAAGTTATAGCGCCACCAACTGGCAGCAGGAAGTGTGTCCCTTTCAAAATGCTTTGAAATCACCCTCTTATTTTTACCCGATTTGCTTCAAAGTTTATGTGTATAATGTAAACACACGGCAGATGTAGACCTGTGAAAGGATTTTTGATATCTTTAATACTTTTGCCATGGCAACGCTTCAAACTTTAAAATTCTTTTTTGATGCTTTTGAGACTCTTAACATACTTGAAATTGGATGAAACTCGACAGACACATCACATTTATTAGCCCGTAGACATGTGCAAAGTTTCAGAAACGGGCGTGGTGAGGGGCTCAGTAGCGCCACCTTTAGTCATAAGTGGGGGGGTTAGTTTTATCAACAGCAACAAAACTTGGTATGTGTATTGTTCTCATCAAGACGGACAACTTTCTAATTTACATTAACGATCTCCGACCAACAGGAAGAGAGATATTTTGGTTTGAATGTGGATTTTCTGAAGAATTTTCTCTCCCTCTCTCTGTGTCTCTGTGTGTGTGAGGGGAGAGGGGATTTGACTATTGCTTTTATATTGTTAATCAAGGTTTCAGGGGCTTTTGGGGTCCTTAACGTGCTCAAAAACTCTTGAAACTTTACATACAAGTCGGAACCCCCTGCCATCAGGGACGGGTTGAAGCTGGTACCCGGGCGTGGCAGGGGGGCTCAACAGCGCCCCCTTGAACGGGGTCCCAAAACTTGGTCCATAGATCAAACACGCTTGCATGAATTAATTTGAAACTCAGTACACATATAGATATCATCGGGCCGAACAACTTTCGTGCTCTAAGTTTTACGCCAGCCCAACAGGAAGTCGGCTATTATGGGTTGTTTGGAAAACGCTTGCTGTCGAATGCGAAGTACTCCTCCTAGAGAATTCATCCAATCCCCACCAAACTCGGTGTGCATGAAGTCAAGACATTGAGGATTCTAAATTGCGGACGGATTTTTGATATCTCGAACGGTTTGGCCGTGGCGAGGAAACGAATTTATGGCGAGAAAAGAGAAACACGAAGTGGAATAACTTCTGCATACATTAACTGATCTTGATGAAACTTCAGCAGTGTGTTCGTGGTAAGAGGCCGATCAGATGGATGTAACTATTGTGAGTCAAAGTTATAGCGCCACCAACTGGCAGCAGGAAGTGTGTCACTTTCAACATGCTTTTGACAAAAGTGGGCGGGTTAGTTTTAACTACAGTAAAAAAAAAATAGTTTGTATATTGTACTCATCAAGCCGGACAACTTTCTAATTTACATTCATTAGCTCCGGCCATCAGGAAGTCAGATATTTTGGTCTGAATGTGGATTTTTTTTTGCAAAATCAGCCTCTGAATTTTTAGCCACACCTCTTAAACTATTTATTTTATTCCCACCAAACTTTTTCAACATGATACAAATATATTAATGATGCTAAATTGTAAACGGATATTGAATATCTCAAACGGTTTTGCTATGGCGAGGGATTAAATTAATGTCAAAAAGGAAGCAGGAAACATCTCATAACTTCTAAAAATGTAATTATACACCATTTATTTTTATATAAAATTATACAAATATTAGAACTAAACCCATTTTATTCTGTTTTTGCTATTCAAGGAGAATGAAAAAGTTAAAAACAGGCTATTAAGTGCTATTTGGTTCAACAAAAAAGCAAACATAGGGCTATACTGCCCTCTTGTGTCCAAAAGGAAATCATAATAGTATATAAAACGTTTTACTAGGTAGGCCTATTGTATTTAAATATAAATGTATTAGGTATGACTGTGAGGATATTTTCCCATCGGTTAATCGACGTGTGACACGAGCGGGTGCTTTTAAATCGCTAATATAAAAGTGAAAGTAAAAAACGGACGTCCGCACTGACATTGATAATGGTGCACGTTGGAAAGAATGATACTTTTAAACACTAAACCGCCATTAGGTGTCGCCAGGCGACCATCTTAATGAGCGAGTCATTGATTCATTCGTTCAAACGATTCGTTCGAATGACTGAGTCATTCATGATTGAGACAGATGTTTATGGATTGACCATTGAATCTTTGAGTCAACCGATTCGTTTCAAAATGCTGAATCATTCAGTAATGAGAAAACAAGTTGCTGTGGTTCTGCTGTGATCTTTGTTTAACTATTTTTGCTGCTGAAACAGAACAAAAACAGTCAATATTGCATCTAAAATGTAAGTGACTTAATTGTAACTGTTTATTAACCTGTTGTATGAAATCAATGTCACAGTTTCAATCGTGATTGTATTCAGGAAATAGTAGCCTACTCGTCAAGTGAGGTTGCTTATATTTTATAAAATATATAAAAACTCCATATTTTTCATTTTTATAGTCAGTATGTTGTTAACTGGGTTGCTTTTTTTGTGTGCTGCGCTCATTTGTTCACAATTCTCCTGGAGAAGCTGCATGAGCCTCAGCAGGGCAACATTGTTACCATTGATCAGTAAGACATTTATTATTAACTGCTGATTGCAACTTAAAATGAATGTAATGAAATTAGAATAATCTCTCATTTTAGTGATTCCCAAGTAATTAGGGCCCGAGCACCGATGGTGTGAGGACCCTCTTGGAATTGCTCTGTTTATTAGGGGCCAAGCACCGAAGGTGCGGGCACCTATTGTAATTGTTCCCGTTCTTATTATTAGGGGCCAAGCACCGAAGGTGCGGGCACCTATTGTATCTGTTCCCGTTCTTATTAGGGGCCAAGCACCGAAGGTGCGGAGGCACCTATTGTATCTGTTCCCGTTCTTATTATTAGGGGCCAAGCACCGAAGGTGCGGGCACCTATTGTAATTGTTCCCGTTCTTATTATTAGGGGCCAAGCACCGAAGGTGCGGGCACCTATTGTATCTGTTCCCGTTCTTATTATTATTATTATTATTATTATTAGGGGCCAAGCACCGAAGGTGCGGGCACCTATTGTTTTCGTTCGCGTTCTTATTATTATTATTCTTCTTCCGCTCTTGGAGTCTATGGCAGCCCATAGAACCGATTGCGGGAAAGTTGTTTTGGTTTGACATTCTGATAGAGGACAGTCCCAACATTAAATACACCAATTTTGGTGTTTCTAAGTCATTCCCTCTAGCGCCACCACCTGTCCAAAATTTCACTTTTATTTTGCTAATAACTTTTGAACCGTAAGGCCAATCAACAAACTTCTTTTTTCCTCTGATTCCTGAGCTCATGACGATTCGATTGCATCCTATGACGTCATTTTCCGTCATTAAAATATGGCCGCCATTTTGAATTACTCTCAAAACCTACTTTTTCGAACTCGTCCTAGACGGTTTGTCCGATTTGCACGAAAATTGAACCAGATCATCTTCAGGCAGTGCTGACAAAAAGTTATTAGAATCTAGTTGATTCGTCAAACCGTTTTCGATAAACGCTCGAACAAATTTTACGTAGCGCTTGCGAAAACAGTCGTAAGGCTGTATCTTCGCAAAGCTTTATCGTATTCAGACCAAACTTGGTATATGTCATCACAAGCATGACCTGAGGCTACATGCTGCGTTTCGGCGCAGCGCCACCTACTGGTCCGGAGATATGAAAAATGGCTATTTTTGCTTTTAACTTCTGAACAGTTTGTCCAAAAATCATAAAATTGGTCTCGTTAGATTCAGGGCGACATGCTGAGTCGACTGATATCCAATTTTACCATATCGGCCATTTTGACTGTCGGCCATTTTGAATTTTGTGCTAAAATGCTGTATTTTAAGAACGCATGAACGGATTGTTACGAAACTTGGTATGGGTCATCAGCACGATGTCCTGAAGGAGCCTGAGAAGTTTCGAAACAGCGCCACCTAGTGGTTAATCTTTTTATTCAAATGCTTATAACTTTGGGTGTGGTCGACATATTTTCACGAAACTCATCTAATTAGACTCCTGAATCCTTGCCGAGTCCTACGATACCAAACATGCTAGGTTTCGCCTTACGGTTTGTGTAGCGTTGTGATTTAGCGCTTAAAAAACATTTGGCTATATCTTCGAAACCGCTAGTCTGATCGAGACGAAACCACCGTCAGAAGTTTGGAAACATAGGTCGATAGCTAAACGCCAATGCCCAAATGCGAAAATATTGATAGTAAGGGGTAGTAAAATCCAATCAAAGTCATGTGTCAGTCATTTTTTACGTGTTTTTTCATACAAATGTCTATAACTCCGAAGCGAATTGAGATATTTTCACCAAAATTGACACACATATGTATGGGCTCACTCTGAGGACACATAAAAAAAATGGTGTGACTGAGCCTCTTGGTGGCGCTATAATAGAACAAAACATGAAATTCCCATTGACTTCAATACAGTTTTGTGAAATAAAATGCTATACTAAACAAATGCATTGGTGTTATTTAATGAAACTCAGAAAGTGCCTTCAGCACCATTTCCTGAAAGTACCCAACATATTTCAAGACAGCGCCACCTAGTGGTCAAAAGTTATAACAAAACTTCTAAAAATGCTAATAACTTTTGAATAAATCTGCCTATTGAAATGCCACTGGTATTAATAGATTCCTTGGCTCAAGCCGAGAACATAGAAACCAAGTTTTCCTTATTTGGCCTAACTTCCTATCCGCCATCTTGATTTTCATTCAAAACATACATTTTCGAACTCCTCCTACACCGTTTGTCCGATTTTCACCAAAATCGAATCGTATCATCTCCAGACCGTGCCGACTAAAAGTTATCGATTTCGTCTCGATTGACGAAACCGTTTTCGTATAGCGCAGCAGCAAATTTGAGGCATGATGTTAAAAGCACTATTCAGGCTTTATCTCTGCAATGCCTTGACATTTACATTTACATTTATTCATTTAGCTGACGCTTATATCCGAAGCGACTTACAATTGCTATATATGTCAGAGGTCGCACGCCTCTGGAGCAACTAGGGGTTAAGTGTCTTGCTCAGGGACACATTGGTGTCTCACAGTGGATTCGAACCCGGGTCTCTCACACCAAAGGCATGTGTCTTATCCATTGCGCCACAACCACATATGTTTGGTGACATAGACACCAAACTTTGTATGTGTCATTGTCACATCACTCTGACCACATCACATCAGTTTTGTAACTGCGCCACCTATTGGTCGAAAGTGATAATGCATTACATCATATTTTTATTTACTGTTTCTATGAATTTTCAGGCATTTTGCCTAAAATCCTCTTTAATGTCTTTAATTGCTCATTGTTGCAGTTGGTCTGACACTTTCAGCAATGTTGGCATGTCTTGTCATCTGATTGTGCTTGGCCCCGCTAAATGCTGCTTGCAGCTTTAATTAGGGGCCAAGCACCGAAGGTGCGGGCACCTATTGTATCTGTTCCCGTTCTTATTATTATTATTATTATTATTATTAGGGGCCAAGCACCGAAGGTGCGGAGGCACCTATTGTATCTGTTCCCGTTCTTATTATTATTATTATTATTATTATTATTATTCTTCTTCCACTCTGGGAGTCTATGGCAGCCCATAGAACCGATTGCGGGAAAGTTGTAATGGTTTGACATTCTGATAGAGGACAGTCCCAACATTAAATACACCAATTTTGGTGTGTCTAAGTCATTCCCTCTAGCGCCACCACCTGTCCAAAATTTCACTTTTGTTTTGCTAATAACTTTTGAACCGTAAGGCCAATCAACAAAATTCTTTTTTCCTCTGATTCCTGAGCTCATGCCGATTCGATTGCACCCTATGTCGTCATTTTCCGTCATAAAAACATGGCCGCCATTTTGAATTATTCTCAAAACCTACTTTTTCGAACTCGTCCTAGACAGTTTGTCCGATTTGCACGAAAATTGAACCAGATCATCTTCAGGCAGTGCTGACAAAAAGTTATTAAAATCTAGTTGATTTGTCAAACCGTTTTCAATAAACGCTCGAACAAATTTTACGTAGCGCTTGCAAAAACAGTCGTAAGGCTGTATCTTCGCAACGCTTTATCGTATTCAGACCAAACTTGGTACATGTCATCACAAGCATGACCTGAGGCTACATGCTGCGTTTCGGCGCAGCGCCACCTACTGGTCCAGAGATATGAAAAATGGCTATTTTTGCTTATAACTTCTGAACAGTTTGTCCAAAAATCATAAAATTGGTCTTGTTAGATTCAGGGCAAAATGCCGTGTCGACTGATATCCAATTTTACCATATCGGCCATTTTGACTGTCGGCCATTTTGAATTTTGTGCTAAAATGCTGTATTTTAAGAACGCATGAACGGATTGTTACGAAACTTGGTATGGGTCATCAGCACGATGTCCTGAAGGAGCCTGAGAAGTTTCGAAACAGCGCCACCTAGTGGTTAATCTTTTTATTCAAATGCTTATAACTTTGGGTGTGGTCGACTTATTTTCACGAGACTCATCTAATTAGACTCCTGAATCCTTGCCGAGTCCTACGATACCAAACATGCTAGGTTTCGCCTTACGGTTTGTGTAGCGTTGTGATTTAGCGCTTAAAAAACATTTGGCTATATCTGCGAAACCGCTAGTCTGATCGAGACGAAACCACCGTCAGAAGTTTGGAAACATAGGTCGATAGCTATACGCCAATGCCCAAATGCGAAAATATTGATAGTAAGGGGTAGTAAAATTCAATCAAAGTCATGTGTCAGTCATTTTTTACGTGTTTTTTCATATAAATGTCTATAACTCCGAAGCGAATTGAGATATTTTCACCAAAATTGACACAGATATGTATGGGCTCACTCTGAGGACACGTAAAAAAAATGGTGTGACTGAGCCTCTTGGTGGCGCTATAATAGAACAAAACATGAAATTCCCATTGACTTCAATACAGTTTTGTGAAATAAAATGCTATACTAAACAAATGCATTGGTGTTATTTAATGAAACTCAGAAAGTGCCTTCAGCACCATTTCCTGAAAGTACCCAACATATTTCAAGACAGCGCCACCTTTTGGTCAAAAGTTATAACAAAACTTCTAAAAATGCTAATAACTTTTGAATAAATCTGCCCATTGAAATGCCACTGGTATTAATAGATTCCTTGGGTCAAGCCGAGAACATAAAAACATAGTTTTCCTTATTTGGCCTAACTTCCTGTCCGCCATCTTGATTTTCATTCAAAACATACATTTTCGAACTCCTCCTACACCGTTTGTCCGATTTTCACCAAAATCGAATCGTATCATCTCCAGACCGTGCCGACTAAAAGTTATCGATTTCGTCTCGATTGACGAAACCGTTTTCGTATAGCGCAGCAGCAAAGTTGAGGCATGATGCTAAAAGCACTATTCAGGCTTTATCTCTGCAATGCCTTGACATATGGACACCAAACTTTGTATGTGTCATTGTCACTTCACTCTGACCACATCACATCAGTTTTGTAACTGCGCCACCTATTGGTCGAAAGTGATAATGCATTAAATCATATTTTTATTTACTGTTTCTATGAATTTTCAGGCATTTTGCCTAAAATCCTCTTTAATGTCTTTAATTGCTCATTGTTGCAGTTGGTCTGACACTTTGAGCAATGTTGGCATGTCTTGTCATCTGATTGTGCTTGGCCCCACTAAATGCTGCTTGCAGCTTTAATTAGGGGCCAAGCACCGAAGGTGCGGAGGCACCTATTGTATCTGTTCCCGTTCTTATTAGGGGCCAAGCACCGAAGGTGCGGAGGCACCTATTGTATCTGTTCCCGTTCTTATTATTATTATTATTATTATTATTATTATTCTTCTTCCGCTCTTGGAGTCTATGGCAGCCCATAAAACCGATTGCGGGAAAGTTGTTTTGGTTTGACATTCTGATAGAGGACAGTCCCAACATTAAATACACCAATTTTGGTGTGTCTAAGTCATTCCCTCTAGCGCCACCACCTGTCCAAAATGTCACTTTTGTTTTGCTAATAACTTTTTAACCGTAAGGCCAATCAACAAAATTCTTATTTCCTCTGATTCCTGAGCTCATGCCGATTCGATTGCACCCTATGTCGTCATTTTCCGTCATAAAAACATGGCCGCCATGTTGAATTATTCTCAAAACCTACTTTTTCGAACTCGTCCTAGACAGTTTGTCCGATTTGCACGAAAATTGAACCAGATCATCTTCAGGCAGTGCTGACAAAAAGTTATTAAAATCTAGTTGATTTGTCAAACCGTTTTCAATAAACGCTCGAACAAATTTTACGTAGCGCTTGCGAAAACAGTCGTAAGGCTGTATCTTCGCAACGCTTTATCGTATTCAGACCAAACTTGGTACATGTCATCACAAGCATGACCTGAGGCTACATGCTGCGTTTCGGCGCAGTGCCACCTACTGGTCCAGAGATATGAAAAATGGCTATTTTTGCTTATAACTTCTGAACAGTTTGTCCAAAAATCATAAAAATGGTCTCGTTAGATTCAGGGCAAAATGCCGAGTCGACTGATATCCAATTTTACCATATCGGCCATTTTGACTGTCGGCCATTTTGAATTTTGTGCTAAAATGCTGTATTTTAAGAACGCATGAACGGATTCTTACGAAACTTGGTATGGGTCATCAGCACGATGTCCTGAAGGAGCCTGAGAAGTTTCGAAACAGCGCCACCTAGTGGTTAATCTTTTTATTCAAATGATTATAACTTTGGGTGTGGTCGACTTATTTTCACGAGACTCATCTAATTAGACTCCTGAATCCTTGCCGAGTCCTACGATACCAAGCATGCTAGGTTTCGCCTTACGGTTTGTGTAGCGTTGTGATTTAGCGCTTAAAAAACATTTGGCTATATCTGCGAAACCGCTAGTCTGATCGAGACGAAACCACCATCAGAAGTTTGGAAACATAGGTCGATAGCTATACGCCAATGCCCAAATGCGAAAATATTGATAGTAAGGGGTAGTAAAATTCAATCAAAGTCATGTGTCAGTCATTTTTTACGTGTTTTTTCATATAAATGTCTATAACTCCGAAGCGAATTGAGATATTTTCACCAAAATTGACACAGATATGTATGGGCTCACTCTGAGGACACGTAAAAAAAATGGTGTGACTGAGCCTCTTGGTGGCGCTATAATAGAACAAAACATGAAATTCCCATTGACTTCAATACAGTTTTGTGAAATAAAATGCTATACTAAACAAATACATTGGTGTTATTTAATGAAACTCAGAAAGTGCCTTCAGCACCATTTCTTGAAAGTACCCAACATATTTCAAGACAGCACCACCTTTTGGTCAAAAGTTATAACAAAACTTCTAAAAATGCTAATAACTTTTGAATAAATCTGCCCATTGAAATGCCACTGGTATTAATAGATTCCTTGGGTCAAGCCGAGAACATAGAAACCAAGTTTTCCTTATTTGGCCTAACTTCCTGTCCGCCATCTTGATTTTCATTCAAAACATACATTTTCGAACTCCTCCTACACCGTTTGTCCGATTTTCACCAAAATCGAATCGTATCATCTCCAGACCGTGCCGACTAAAAGTTATCGATTTCGTCTCGATTGACGAAACCGTTTTCTTATAGCGCAGCAGCAAAGTTGAGGCATGATGCTAAAAGCACTATTCAGGCTTTATCTCTGCAATGCCTTGACATATTGACACCAAACTTTGTATGTGTCATTGTCACTTCACTCTGACCACATCACATCAGTTTTGTAACTGCGCCACCTATTGGTCGAAAGTGATAATGCATTAAATCATATTTTTATTTACTGTTTCTATGAATTTTCAGGCATTTTGCCTAAAATCCTCTTTAATGTCTTTAATTGCTCATTGTTGCAGTTGGTCTGACACTTTCAGCAATGTTGGCATGTCTTGTCATCTGATTGTGCTTGGCCCCGCTAAATGCTGCTTGCAGCTTTAATTATTAGGGGCCAAGCACCGAAGGTGCGGAGGCACCTATTGTTTTTGTTCCGGTTCTTATTATTATTATTATTATTATTCTTCTTCTTCTTCTTCCGCTCTGGGAGTCTATGGCAGCCCATAGAACCGCTTGCGGGAAAGTTATGAAATTTGGCACAATGATAGAGGACAGTCCAAAAAGTCACCATGCCAAATTTGGTGTCTTAAAACCAATCCCTCTAGCGCCACCACCTGTCCAAAATTTCACTTTTATTTTGCTAATAACTTTTGAACCGTTTGGCCAATCAACAAAATTCTTTTTTCCTCTGATTCCCGAGCTCATGCCGATTCGATTGCACCCTATGACGTCATTTTCCGGCTTATAAATATGGCCGCCATTTTGAATGTGCTGAAAAAGCTACTTTTTCGAACTCGTCCTAGACGGTTTGTCCGATTTGCACGAAAATTGAACCAGATCATCTTCAGGCAGTGCTGACAAAAAGTTATGGAATTCAAATTGATTCGTCAAACCGTTTTCGAATAACGCTCGAACACATTTTACGTAGCGCTTGCGAAAACAGTCGTAGGGCTGTATCTCCGCAACGCTTTATCGGATTCAGACCAAAATTGGTACATGTCATCACAAGCATGACCTGAGGCTACATGCTGCGTTTCGGCGCAGCGCCACCTACTGGTCCGGAGATATGAAAAATGGCTATTTTTGCTTATAACTTCTGAACAATTTGTCCAAAAATCATAAAATTGGTCTCGTTAGATTCAGGGCAACATGCCGAGTCGACTGATATCAAATTTTACCATATCGGCCATTTTGACTGTCGGCCATTTTGAATTTTGTGCTAAAATCCTGTATTTTAAGAACGCATGAACGGATTGTTACGAAACTTGGTATGGGTCATCAGCACGATGTTCTGAAGGAGCGTGAGAAGTTTCGAAACAGCGCCACCTAGTGGTCAAAAGTTAAAACAACATTTCCAAAAAGGCTAATAACTTTTGAATAAATCTGGCTACTGAAATGCCACTGGTCTTAATAGATTCCTTGGGTCAAGCCGAGAACATAGATACCAAGTTTACCTTATTTGGCCAAACTTCCTGTCCGCCATCTTGATTTTCATTCAAAACCTACTTTTTCAAACTCCTCCTAGACCATTTGTCCGATTTTCACCAAAATCGAATCGTATCATCTCCAGACCGTGCCGACTAAAAGTTATGGATTTCGTGTGGATAGACCAAACCGTTTTCGTATAGCGCAGCAGCAAAGTTGAGGCATGATGCTAATAGCACTATTCAGGCTTTATCTCTGCAATCCCTTGAAATATTGACACCAAACTTTGTATGTGTCATTGTCACTTCACTCTGACCACATCACATCAGTTTTGTAACTGCGCCACCTATTGGTCGAAAGTGATAATGCATTAAATCATATTTTTATTGACTGTTTCTATGATTTTTCAGCCATTTCGTCTAAAATCCTCTTTAAATGTCTTTAATTGCTCATTGTTGCAGTTGGTCTGACACCTTCAGCCATGTTGGCATATCCTGTCATCTACTTGCGCTTGGCCCCGGTAATTGCTGCTTGCAGCTATATTTAGGGGCCAAGCACCGAAGGTGCGGGCACCTATTGTAATTGTTCCCGTTCTTATTATTATTCTTCTTCTTCTTCCGCTCTTGGAGTCTATGGCAGCCCATAGAACCGATTGCGGGAAAGTTGTTTTGGTTTGACATTCTGATAGAGGACATTCCCAACATTAAATACACCAATTTTGGTGTTTCTAAGTCATTCCCTCTAGCGCCACCACCTGTCCAAAATTTCACTTTTGTTTTGCTAATAACTTTAGAACCGTAAGGCCAATCAACAAAATTCTTTTTTCCTCTGATTCCTGAGCTCATGACGATTCGATTGCATCCTATGACGTCATTTTCCGTCATAAAAACATGGCCGCCATTTTGAATTATTCTCAAAACCTACTTTTTCGAACTCGTCCTAGACAGTTTGTCCGATTTGCACGAAAATTGAACCAGATCATCTTCAGGCAGTGCTGACCAAAAGTTATTAAAATCTAGTTGATTTGTCAAACCGTTTTCAATAAACGCTCGAACAAATTTTACGTAGCGCTTGCGAAAACAGTCGTAAGGCTGTATCTTCGCAACGCTTTATCGTATTCAGACCAAACTTGGTACATGTCATCACAAGCATGACCTGAGGCTACATGCTGCGTTTCGGTGCAGCGCCACCTACTGGTCCAGAGATATGAAAAATGGCTATTTTTGCTTATAACTTCTGAACAGTTTGTCCAAAAATCATAAAATTGGTCTTGTTAGATTCAGGGCAAAATGCCGAGTCGACTGATATCCAATTTTACCATATCGGCCATTTTGACTGTCGGCCATTTAGAATTTTGTGCTAAAATGCTGTATTTTAAGAACGCATGAACGGATTGTTACGAAACTTGGTATGGGTCATCAGCACGATGTCCTGAAGGAGCCTGAGAAGTTTCGAAACAGCGCCACCTAGTGGTTAATCTTTTTATTCAAATGCTTATAACTTTGGGTGTGGTCGACTTATTTTCACGAGACTCATCTCATTAGACTCCTGAATCCTTGCCGAGTCCTACGATACCAAACATGCTAGGTTTCGCCTTACGGTTTGTGTAGCGTTGTGATTTAGCGCTTAAAAAACATTTGGCTATATCTGCGAAACCGCTAGTCTGATCGAGACGAAACCACCGTCAGAAGTTTGGAAACATAGGTCGATAGCTATACGCCAATGCCCAAATGCGAAAATATTGATAGTAAGGGGTAGTAAAATTCAATCAAAGTCATGTGTCAGTCATTTTTTACGTGTTTTTTCATATAAATGTCTATAACTCCGAAGCGAATTGAGATATTTTCACCAAAATTGACACACATATGTATGGGCTCACTCTGAGGACACGTAAAAAAAATGGTGTGACTGAGCCTCTTGGTGGCGCTATAATAGAACAAAACATGAAATTCCCATTGACTTCAATACAGTTTTGTGAAATAAAATGCTATACTAAACAAATGCATTGGTGTTATTTAATGAAACTCAGAAAGTGCCTTCAGCACCATTTCCTGAAAGTACCCAACATATTTCAAGACAGCGCCACCTTTTGGTCAAAAGTTATAACAAAACTTCTAAAAATGCTAATAACTTTTGAATAAATCTGCCCATTGAAATGCCACTGGTATTAATAGATTCCTTGGGTCAAGCCGAGAACATAGAAACTAAGTTTTCCTTATTTGGCCTAACTTCCTGTCCGCCATCTTGATTTTCATTCAAAACATACATTTTCGAACTCCTCCTACACCGTTTGTCCGATTTTCACCAAAATCGAATCGTATCATCTCCAGACCGTGCCGACTAAAAGTTATCGATTTCGTCTCGATTGACGAAACCGTTTTTGTATAGCGCAGCAGCAAAGTTGAGGCATGATGCTAAAAGCACTATTCAGGCTTTATCTCTGCAATGCCTTGACATATTGACACCAAACTTTGTATGTGTCATTGTCACTTCACTCTGACTACATCACATCAGTTTTGTAACTGCGCCACCTATTGGTCGAAAGTGATAATGCATTAAATCATATTTTTATTTACTGTTTCTATGAATTTTCAGGCATTTTGCCTAAAATCCTCTTTAATGTCTTTAATTGCTCATTGTTGCAGTTGGTCTGACACTTTCAGCAATGTTGGCATGTCTTGTCATCTGATTGTGCTTGGCCCCGCTAAATGCTGCTTGCAGCTTTAATTATTATTATTCTTCTTCCGCCATGGGAGTCTATGGCAGCCCATAGAACCGATTGCGGGAAAGTTGTTTTGGTTTGACATTCTGATAGAGGACAGTCCCAACATTAAATACACCAATTTTGGTGTTTCTAAGTCACTCCCTCTAGCGCCACCACCTGTCCAAAGTTTCACTTTTATTATGCTAATAACTTTTGAAGCGTAAGGCCAATCAACAAAATTCTTTTTTCCTCTGATTCCTGAGCTCATGCCGATTCGATTGCACCCTATGACGTCATTTTCCGGCTTATAAATATGGTCGCCATTTTGAATGTGCTGAAAAAGCTACTTTTTCGAACTCGTCCTAGACGGTTTGTCCGATTTGCACGAAAATTGAACCAGATCATCTTCAGGCAGTGCTGACCAAAAGTTATGGAATTCAAATTGATTCGTCAAACCGTTTTTGAATAACGCTCGAACACATTTTACGTAGCGCTTGCGAAAACAGTCGTAGGGCTGTATCTCCGCAACGCTTTATCGGATTCAGACCAAAATTGGTACAGGTCATCACAAGCATGACCTGAGGCTACATGCTGCGTTTCGGCGCAGCGCCACCTACTGGTCCGGAGATATGAAAAAGGGCTATTTTTGCTTATAACTTCTGAACAATTTGTCCAAAAATCATAAAATTGGTCTCGTTAGATTCAGGGCAACATGCCGAGTCGACTGATATCAAATTTTACCATATCGGCCATTTTGACTGTCGGCCAATTTGAATTTTGTGCTAAAATGCTGTATTTTAAGAACGCATGAACGGATTGTTACGAAACTTGGTATGGGTCATCAGCACGATGATCTGAAGGAGCGTGAGAAGTTTCGAAACAGCGCCACCTAGTGGTGAATTTTTTTTTTCAAATGCTTATAACTTTGGGTGTGGTTGACTTATTTTCACCAAACTCATCTCATTAGACTCCTGAATCCTTGCCGAGTCCAACGATACCAAACATGCTAGGTTTCGCCTCACGGTTTGTGTAGCGTTGTGATTTAGCGCTTAAAAAACATTTGGCTATATCTTCGAAACCGTTTGTCCGATCGAGACGAAACCACCGTCAGAAGTTTGGAAACATAGGTCGATAGCTATACACCAATGCCCAAATGCGAAAATATTGATGTTTAGGGGTAGTAAATTCCAATCAAAGTCATGTGTCAGTCATTTTTTACGTGTTTTTTCATATAAATGTCTATAACTCTGAAGCGAATTGAGATATTTTCACCAAAATCGACACACATATGTATGGGCTCACTCTGAGGACACATAAAAAAAATTGTGGGACTGAGCCTCTTGGTGGCGCTATAATAGAACAAAACATGAAATTCCCATTGACTTCAATACAGTTTTGTGAAATAAAGTGCTATACTAAACAAATGCATTGGTGTAATATTACGAAACTCAGAATGTGCCATCAGCACCATCCCCTGAAGGTACCCAAAATATTTTGAGACAGCGCCACCTAATGGTCAAAAGTGACAATCAATTAAATCATATTTTTAATTACTCTTTCTATGATTTTTCAGCCATTTCGCCTAAAATCCTCTTTAAATGTCTTTAATTGCTCATTGTTGCAGTTGATCTGACACTTTCAGCTATGTCTTGTCGTCTTATTCTGCTTGGCCCCGGTAATGGCTGCTTGCAGCTATATTTAGGGGCCAAGCACCGAAGGTGCGGAGGCACCTATTGTATTTGTTCCGGTTCTTATTAGGGGCCAAGCACCGAAGGTGCGTAGGCACCTATTGTATCTGTTCCCGTTCTTATTATTATTATTCTTCCGTTTCTTCCGACTGGGCGTCTATGGCAGCCCATAGAACCGATTGCGGGAAAGTTGTTTTGATTTGACATTCTGATAGAGGACAGTCCCAACATTAAATACACCAATTTTGGTGTTTCTAAGTCATTCCCTCTAGCGCCACCACCTGTCCAAAATTTCACTTTTATTTTGCTAATAACTTTTGAACAGTAAGGCCAATCAACAAAATTCTTTTTTTCTCTGATTCCTGAGCTCTTGTCGATTCGAGTGCACCCTATGATGTCATTTTCCGGCATATAAATATGGCCGCCATTTTGAATGACCTGAAAAAGCTACTTTTTCGAACTCGTCCTAGACGGTTTGTCCGATTTGCACGAAAATTGAACCAGATCATCTTCAGGTAGTGCTGACAAAAAGTTATGGAATTCAAATTGATTCGTCAAACCGTTTTCGAATAACGCACGAACAAATTTTACGTAGCGCTTGCGAAAACAGTCGTAGGGCTGTATCTCCGCAACGCTTTATCGGATTCAGACCAAA
This sequence comes from Leuciscus leuciscus, assembly GCF_965113295.1. Classification (NCBI taxonomy): domain Eukaryota; kingdom Metazoa; phylum Chordata; class Actinopteri; order Cypriniformes; family Leuciscidae; genus Leuciscus; species Leuciscus leuciscus. Next base: position 23,047,756 of record NC_138736.1, on the reverse strand, counting down.
ATTGGTACATGTCATCACAAGCATGAACTGAGGCTACATGCTGTGTTTCGGCGCAGCGCCACCTACTGGTCCGGAGATATGGAAAATGGCTGTTTTTGCTTATAGCTTTTGAACAGTTTGTCCAAAAATCATAAAATTGGTCTCGTTAGATTCAGGGCAACATGCCGATTCGACTGATATCCAATTTGACCATATCGGCCATTTTGACTGTCAGCCATTTTGAATTTTGTGCTAAAATGCTGTATTTTATGAACGCATGAACGAATTGTTACGAAACTTGGTATTGGTCATCATCACGATGTCCTGAAGAAGCGTGAGAAGTTTCGAAACAGCGCCACCTAGTGGTGACATTTTTTTTCCAAAAGCTTATAACTTTGGTTGTGATCGACTTATTTTCACGAAACTCATCTCATTAGACTCCTGAATCGTTGCCGAGTCCCAAGATACCAAACATGCTAGGTTTCGCCTTATGGTTTGTGTAGCGTTGTGATTTAGCGCTTAAAAAACATTTGGCTATATCTTCGAAACCGCTAGTCCGATCGAGACGAAACCACCGTCAGAAGTTTGGAAACATAGGTCGATAGCTACACGCCAATGCCCAAATGCGAAAATATTGATGTTTAGGGGTAGTAAATTCCAATCAAAGTCATGTGTCAGTCATTTTTTACGTGTTTTTTCATATAAATGTCTATAACTCCGAAGCGAATTGATATATTTTCACCAAAATCGACACACATATGTATGGGCTCACTCTGAGGACACATAAAAAAAATGGTGTGACTGAGCCTCTTGGTGGCGCTATAACAGAACAAAACATGAAATTCCCATTGACTTCAATACAGTTTTGTGAAATAAAATGCTATACTAAACAAATGCATTGGTGTAATATTACGAAACTCAGAATGTGCCATCAGCTCCATCCCCTGAAGGTACCCAAAATATTTCGAGACAGCGCCACCTAGTGGTCCAAAGTTATAACAAAATTTCCAAAACTGCTAATAACTTTTGAATAAATCTGGCTATTGAAATGCCACTGGTCTTAATAGATTCCCTGGGTCAAGCCGAGAACATAGATACCAAGTTTTCCTTATTTGGCCAAACTTCCTGTCCGCCATCTTGATTTTCATTCAAAACCTACTTTTTTGAACTCCTCCTAGACCGTTTGTCCGATTTTCACCAAAATCGAATCGTATCATCTCCAGACTGTGCCGACTAAAAGTTATGGATTTCGTGTCGATAGACGAAACCGTTTTCGTATAGCGCAGCAGCAAAGTTGAGGCATGATGCCAAAAGCACTATTCAGGCTTTATCTCTGAAATCCCTTGAAATATTGACACCAAACTTTGTATATGTCATTGTCACTTCACTCTGACCACATCACATCAGTTTTGTAACTGCTCCACCTATTGGTCGAAAGTGATAATCCATTAAATCATATTCTGAATTACTTTTTATATGATTTATCAGCCATTTCGCCTAAAATCCTCTCTAAATGTCTTTAATTGCTCATTGTTGCAGTTGGTCTGACACCTTCAGCCATGTTGGCATATCCTGTCATCTGCTTGCGCTTGGCCCCGATAATTGCTGCTTGCAGCTATATTTATTATTATTCTTCCGTTTCTTCCGACTGGGAGTCTATGGCAGCCCATAGAACCGATTGCGGGAAAGTTGTAATGGTTTGACATTCTGATAGAGGACAGTCCCAACATTAAATACACCAATTTTGGTGTGTCTAAGTCATTCCCTCTAGCGCCACCACCTGTCCAAAGTTTCACTTTTATTTTGCTAATAACTTTTGAACCGTTTGGCCAATCAACAAAATTCTTTTTTCCTCTGATTCCTGAGCTCATGCCGATTCGATTGCACCCTAAGACGTCATTTTCGTCATAACAATATGGCCGCCATTTTGAATTGTCCTTAAAAGCTACTTTTTCGAACTCGTCCTAGATGGTTTGTCCGATTTGCACGAAAATTGAACCAGATCATCTTCAGGCAGTGCTGACCAAAAGTTATGGAATTCAAATTGATTCGTTAAACCGTTTTCGAAAAACGCTCGAACTAATTTTACGTAGCGCCTGCAAAAACAGTCGTAGGGCTCTATCTCCGCAACGGTTTATCGTATTCAGACCAAACTTGGTACATGTCATCACAGGCATGACCTGAGGCTACATGCTGTGTTTCGGCGCAGCACCACCTACTGGTCCGGAGATATGGAAAATGGCTATTTTTGCTTATAGCTTTTGAACAGTTTGTCCAAAAATCATAAAATTGGTCTCGTTAGATTCAGGGCAACATGCCGATTCGACTGATATCCAATTTGACCATATCGGCCATTTTGACTGTCAGCCATTTTGAATTTTGTGCTAAAATGCTGTATTTTATGAACGCATGAACAAATTGTTATGAAACTTGGGATTGGTCATCATCACGATGTCCTGAAGGAACCTGAGAAGTTTCGAAACAGCGCCACCTAGTGGTGAATTTTTTTTCCCAAATGCTTATAACTTTGGGTGTGGTCGACTTATTTTCACGAGACTCATCTCATTAGAGTCCTGAATCGTTGCCGAGTCCCACGATACCAAACATGCTAGGTTTCGCCTTACGGTTTGTGTAGCGTTGTGATTTAGCGCTTAAAAAACATTTGGCTATATCTTCGAAACCGCTAGTCCGATCGAGACGAAACCACCGTCAGAAGTTTGGAAACATAGGTCGATAGCTTTACGCTAATGCCCAAATGCAAAAATATTGATGTTTAGGGGTAGTAAATTCCAATCAAAGTCATGTGTCAGTCATTTTTTACGTGTTTTTTCATATAAATGTCTATAACTCTGAAGCGAATTGAGATATCTTCACCAAAATTGACACACATATGTATGGGCTCACTCTGAGGACACATAAAAAAAATGGTGTGACTGAGCCTCTTGGTGGCGCTATAACAGAACAAAACATGAAATTCCCATTGACTTCAATACAGTTTTGTGAAATAAAATGCTATACTAAACAAATGCATTGGTGTAATATTACGAAACTCAGAATGTGCCATCAGCTCCATCCCCTGAAGGTACCCAAAATATTTCGAGACAGCGCCACCTAGTGGTCAAAAGTTATAACAAAATTTCCAAAAAGGCTAATAACTTTTGAATAAATCTGGCTATTGAAATGCCACTGGTCTTAATAGATTCCCTGGGTCAAGCCGAGAACATAGATACCAAGTTTTCCTTATTTGGCCAAACTTCCTGTCCGCCATCTACATTTTCATTCAAAACCTACTTTTTCGAACTCCTCCTAGACCGTTTGTCCGATTTTCACCAAAATCGAATCGTATCATCTCCAGACTGTGCCAACTAAAAGTTATGGATTTCGTGTCGATAGACGAAACCGTTTTCGTATAGCGCAGCAGCAAAGTTGAGGCATGATGCCAAAAGCACTATTCAGGCTTTATCTCTGAAAACCCTTGACATATTGACACCAAACTTTGTATGTGTCATTGTCACTTCACTCTGACCACATCACATCACTTTTGTAACTGCGCCACCTATTGGTCGAAAGTGATAATCCATTAAATCATATTTTAAATGACTTTTCACCTAAAATCCTCTTTAAATGTATTTAATTGCTCATTTTTGCAGTTGGTCTGACACCTTCAGCCATGTTGGCATATCCTGTCATCTGCTTGCGCTTGGCCCCGATAATTGCTGCTTGCAGCTATATTTATTATTATTATTATTCTTCTTCTTCCGACTGGGCGTCTATGGCAGCCCATAGAACCGATTGCGGGAAAGTTGTTTTGGTTTGACATTCTGATAGAGGACAGTCCCAACATTAAATACACCAATTTTGGTGTTTCTAAGTCACTCCCTCTAGCGCCACCACCTGTCCAAAGTTTCACTTTTATTATGCTAATAACTTTTGAAGCGTAAGGCCAATCAACAAAATTCTTTTTTCCTCTGATTCCTGAGCTCATGCCGATTCGATTGCACCCTATGACGTCATTTTCCGGCTTATAAATATGGTCGCCATTTTGAATGTGCTGAAAAAGCTACTTTTTCGAACTCGTCCTAGACGGTTTGTCCGATTTGCACGAAAATTGAACCAGATCATCTTCAGGTAGTGCTGACAAAAAGTTATGGAATTCAAATTGATTCGTCAAACCGTTTTCGATAAACGCACGAATACATTTTACGTAGCGCTAGCAAAAACGGTCGTAAGGCCGTATCTCCGCAACGGTTTATCGTATTCAGACCAAACTTGGTACTTGTACTCACAAGCATGACCTGAGGCTACATGCTGTGTTTCGGCGCAGCGCCACCTACTGGTCCGGAGATATGAAAAATGGCTATTTTTGCTTATAACTTCTGAACAGTTTGTCCAAAAATCATAAAATTGGTCTCGTTAGATTCAGGGCAACATGCCGAGTCGACTGATGTCCAATTTGACCATATCGGTCATTTTGGCTGTCGGCCATTTTGAATTTTGTGCTAAAATGCTGTATTTTATGACTGCATGAACGGATTGTTACGAAACGTGGTATGGGTCATCAGCACAATGCCCTGAATGAGCCTGAGAAGTTTCGAAACAGCGCCACCTAGTGGTGAATTTTTTTTTTCAAATGCTTATAACTTTGGGTGTGGTCAACTTATTTTCACGAAACTCATCTTTTTAGACTCCTGAATCGTTGCCGAGTCCTACGATACCAAACATGCTAGGTTTCGCCTTACGGTTTGTGTAGCGTTGTGATTTAGCGCTTAAAAAACATTTGGCTATATCTTTGAAACCGCTAGTCCGATCGAGACGAAACCACCGTCAGAAGTTTGGAAACATAGGTCGATAACTATACGCCAATGCCCAAATGCGAAAATATTGATGTTTAGGGGTACTAATTTCCAATCAAAGTCATGTGTCAGTCATTTTTTTCGTGTTTTTTCATATAAATGTCTATAACTCCGAAGCGAATTGAGATATTTTCACCAAAATTGACACACATATGTATGGGCTCACTCTGAGGACACGTAAAAAAAATTGTGGGACTGAGCCTCTTGGTGGCGCTATAACAGAACAAAACATGAAATTCCCATTGACTTCAATACAGTTTTGTGAAATAAAATGCTATACTGAACAAATGCATTGGTGTAATATTACGAAACTCAGAATGTGCCATCAGCACCATCCCCTGAAGGTACCCAAAATATTTTGAGACAGCGCCACCTAATGGTCAAAAGTGACAATCAATTAAATCATATTTTTAATTACTCTTTCTATGATTTTTCAGCCATTTCGCCTAAAATCCTCTTTAAATGTCTTTAATTGCTCATTGTTGCAGTTGATCTGACACTTTCAGCCATGTCTTGTCGTCTTATTCTGCTTGGCCCCGGTAATGGCTGCTTGCAGCTATATTTATTATTATTATTCTTCCGCCATGGGAGTCTATGGCAGCCCATAGAACCGATTGCGGGAAAGTTGTTTTGGTTTGACATTCTGATAGAGGACACTCCCAACATTAAATACACCAATTTTGGTGTTTCTAAGTCACTCCCTCTAGCGCCACCACCTGTCCAAAGTTTCACTTTTATTATGCTAATAACTTTTGAAGCGTAAGGCCAATCAACAAAATTCTTTTTTCCTCTGATTCCTGAGCTCATGCCGATTCGATTGCACCCTATGACGTCATTTTCCGGCTTATAAATATGGTCGCCATTTTGAATGTGCTGAAAAAGCTACTTTTTCGAACTCGTCCTAGACGGTTTGTCCGATTTGCACGAAAATTGAACCAGATCATCTTCAGGCAGTGCTGACAAAAAGTTATGGAATTCAAATTGATTCGTCAAACCGTTTTTGATAAACGCACGAATACATTTTACGTAGCGCTAGCAAAAACGGTCGTAAGGCCGTATCTCCGCAACGGTTTATCGTATTCAGACCAAACTTGGTACTTGTACTCACAAGCATGACCTGAGGCTACATGCTGTGTTTCGGCGCAGCGCCACCTACTGGTCCGGAGATATGAAAAATGGCTATTTTTGCTTATAACTTCTGAACAGTTTGTCCAAAAATCATAAAATTGGTCTCGTTAGATTCAGGGCAACATGCCGAGTCGACTGATGTCCAATTTGACCATATCGGTCATTTTGGCTGTCGGCCATTTTGAATTTTGTGCTAAAATTCTGTATTTTATGACTGCATGAACGGATTGTTACGAAACGTGGTATGGGTCATCAGCACAATGCCCTGAATGAGCCTGAGAAGTTTCGAAACAGCGCCACCTAGTGGTGAATTTTTTTTTTCAAATGCTTATAACTTTGGGTGTGGTCAACTTATTTTCACGAAACTCATCTTTTTAGACTCCTGAATCGTTGCCGAGTCCTACGATACCAAACATGCTAGGTTTCGCCTTACGGTTTGTGTAGCGTTGTGATTTAGCGCTTAAAAAACATTTGGCTATATCTTTGAAACCGCTAGTCCGATCGAGACGAAACCACCGTCAGAAGTTTGGAAACATAGGTCGATAGCTATACGCCAATGCCCAAATGCGAAAATATTGATGTTTAGGGGTACTAATTTCCAATCAAAGTCATGTGTCAGTCATTTTTTTCGTGTTTTTTCATATAAATGTCTATAACTCCGAAGCGAATTGAGATATTTTCACCAAAATTGACACACATATGTATGGGCTCACTCTGAGGACACGTACAAAAAATTGTGGGACTGAGCCTCTTGGTGGCGCTATAACAGAACAAAACATGAAATTCCCATTGACTTCAATACAGTTTTGTGAAATAAAATGCTATACTGAACAAATGCATTGGTGTAATATTACGAAACTCAGATTGTGCCATCAGCACCATCCCCTGAAGGTACCCAAAATATTTTGAGACAGCGCCACCTAATGGTCAAACGTGACAATCAATTAAATCATATTTTTAATTACTCTTTCTATGATTTTTCAGCCATTTCGCCTAAAATCCTCTTTAAATGTCTTTAATTGCTCATTGTTGCAGTTGATCTGACACTTTCAGCCATGTCTTGTCGTCTTATTCTGCTTGGCCCCAGTAATGGCTGCTTGCAGCTATATTTATTAGGGGCCAAGCACCGAAGGTGCGGAGGCACCTATTGTATCTGTTCCCGTTCTTATTATTATTATTAGGGGCCAAGCACCGAAGGTGCGGAGGCACCTATTGTTTTTGTTCCGGTTCTTATTATTATTATTAGGGGCCAAGCACCGAAGGTGCGGAGGCACCTATTGTATCTGTTCCCGTTCTTATTAGGGGCCAAGCACCGAAGGTGCGTAGGCACCTATTGTATCTGTTCCCGTTCCTATTATTATTATTATTCTTCATTTTTCCGACTGGGAGTCTATGGCAGCCCATAGAACCGCTTGCGGGAAAGTTATCAAATTTGGCACACTGATAGAGGAGAGTCTGACCTATCAGCATAGCAAATTTGGAGTCTCCAATTCATTCCCTCTAGCGCCACCAGCTGTCCAAAGTTGCACTCATGTTTATGCTAATAACTTTTGAACCACAAGGGCTAGAAACAAAATTTCTTTTTTCCTCTTATTCCTTGGCTCAGGACGATTCGACTGCACCCTATGACGTCATTTTCCGTCATGGAAATATTTCCACCATTTTGAATTTTCCGAAAAACATACTTTTTCAAACTCCTCCTAGACCGTTACTCCGATTTTCACGAAAATTGAACCAGATCATCTCCAGACCATGCCGACAAAAAGTTATGGAATTCGTGTTGATTCGTCAAACCGTTCTCGAATACCGCGCAAACAAATTTTACGTAGCGCTAACGAAAACAGACACAAGCTTGTATCTCCTCAACACTTTATCATATTCAGACCAAACTTGGTCCATATCATCACAAGCATGACCTGAGGCTACATGCTGCGTTTCGTCATAGTGCCACCTACTGGTCCGGAGATATGAAAAATGGCTGTTTTTGCTTATAACTTCTGAATGGATTGCCCAAAAATCATAAACGTGGTCTCGTTAGATTCAGGACGTCATGCTGAGTCGACTGATATCCAATTTTCCCAGATCAGCCATTTTGGCTGTCGGCCATTTTGAATTATGTGCTAAAATGCTGTATTTTAGGAATGCATGAACGTATCGTTACGAAACTCGGTATGGGTCATCAGCACGATGTCCTGAAGGAGTCTGAGAAGTTTCGAAACAGTGCCATCTAGTGGTGAATTTTTTTCCCCAAATGCTTCCAAATGCTTATAACTTTGGGTGTGGTCAACTTATTTTCACGAGACTCATCTCTTTAGACTCCTGAATCGTTGCCGAGTCCAACGATACCAAACATGTTAGGTTTCGCCTTATGGTTTGTGTAGCGTTGTGATTTAGCGCTTAAAAAACATTTGGCTATATCTTTGAAACCGCTTGTCCGATCGAGACGAAACCACCGTCAGAAGTTTGGAAACATAGGTCGATAGCTATACGCCAATGCCCAAATGTGAAAATATTGATGTTTAGGGGTAGTAAATTCCAATCAAAGTCATGTGTCAGTCATTTTTTTCGTGTTTTTTCATATAAATGTCTATAACTCCGAAGCGAATTGAGATATTTTCACCAAAATTGACACAAATATGCATGGGCTCACTCTGAGGACACTTAAAAAAAATGGTGGGACTGAGTCTCTTGGTGGCGATATAACAGAACAAAACATGAATTTCCCATTGACTTCAATACAGTTTTGTGAATTAAAATGCTATAGTAAACAAATGCATTGGTGTAATATTACGAAACTCAGAATGTGCCATCAGCACCATCCCCTGAAGGTACCCAAAATATTTCGAGACAGCGCCACCTAGTGATCAAATGTTATGACAAAATTTCCAAAAAGGCTAATAACTTTTGAATAAATCTGGCTTTTGAAATGCCACTGGTCTTAATAGATTCCTTGGGTCAAGCCGAGAACATAGATACCAAGTTTTCCTTATTTGGCCGAAGTTCCTGTCCGCCATCTTGATTTTCAGTCAAAACCTACTTTTTCGAACTCCTCCTAGACCGTTTGTCCGATTTTCACCAAAATCGAATCGTATCATCTCCAAACCGTGCCGACTAAAAGTTATGGATTTCGTGTCGATACACGAAACTGTTTTCGTATAGCGTAGCAGCAAAGTTGAGGCATGATGCTAAAAGCACTATTCAGGCTTTATCTCTGCAATGCCTTGACATATTGACACCAAACTTTGTATGTGTCATTGTCACTTCACTCTGACCACATCACATCAGTTTTGTAACTGCGCCACCTATTGGTCGAAAGTGATAATCATTTAAATCATATTTTGAATGACAATTGATGTGATTCTTCAGCCATTTGACCTAAAATCCTCTTTAAATGTATTTAATTGCTCATTGTTGCAGTTGGTCTGACACCTTCAGCCATGTTGGCATATCCTGTCATCTGCTTGCGCTTGGCCCCGATAATTGCTGCTTGCAGCTATATTTATTATTATTATTCTTCTTCCGCCATGGGAGTCTATGGCAGCCCATAGAACCGATTGCGGGAAAGTTGTTTTGGTTTGACATTCTGATAGAGGACAGTCCCAACATTAAATACACCAATTTTGGTGTTTCTAAGTCACTCCCTCTAGCGCCACCACCTGTCCAAAGTTTCACTTTTATTATGCTAATAACTTTTGAAGCGTAAGGCCAATCAACAAAATTCTTTTTTTCTCTGATTCCTGAGCTCATGCCGATTCGATTGCACCCTATGACGTCATTTTCCGGCTTATAAATATGGTCGCCATTTTGAATGTGCTGAAAAAGCTACTTTTTCGAACTCGTCCTAGACGGTTTGTCCGATTTGCACGAAAATTGAACCAGATCATCTTCAGGCAGTGCTGACCAAAAGTTATGGAATTCAAATTGATTCGTCAAACCGTTTTCGAATAACGCTCGAACACATTTTACGTAGCGCTTGCGAAAACAGTCGTAGGGCTGTATCTCCGCAACGCTTTATCGGATTCAGACCAAAATTGGTACAGGTCATCACAAGCATGACCTGAGGCTACATGCTGCGTTTCGGCGCAGCACCACCTACTGGTCCGGAGATATGAAAAAGGGCTATTTTTGCTTATAACTTCTGAACAATTTGTCCAAAAATCATAAAATTGGTCTCGTTAGATTCAGGGCAACATGCCGAGTCGACTGATATCAAATTTTACCATATCGGCCATTTTGACTGTCGGCCATTTTGAATTTTGTGCTAAAATGCTGTATTTTAAGAACGCATGAACGGATTGTTACGAAACTTGGTATGGGTCATCAGCACGATGTTCTGAAGGAGCGTGAGAAGTTTCGAAACAGCGCCACCTAGTGGTGAAATTTTTTTTTCAAATGCTTATAACTTTGGGTGTGGTTGACTTATTTTCACCAAACTCATCTCATTAGACTCCTGAATCCTTGCCGAGTCCAACGATACCAAACATGCTAGGTTTCGCCTCACGGTTTGTGTAGCGTTGTGATTTAGCGCTTAAAAAACATTTGGCTATATCTTCGAAACTGTTTGTCCGATCGAGACGAAACCACCGTCAGAAGTTTGGAAACATAGGTCGATAGCTATACGCCAATGCCCAAATGCGAAAATATTGATGTTTAGGGGTAGTAAATTCCAATCAAAGTCATGTGTCAGTCATTTTTTACGTGTTTTTTCATATAAATGTCTATAACTCTGAAGCGAATTGAGATATTTTCACCAAAATCGACACACATATGTATGGGCTCACTCTGAGGACACATAAAAAAAATTGTGGGACTGAGCCTCTTGGTGGCGCTATAATAGAACAAAACATGAAATTCCCATTGACTTCAATACAGTTTTGTGAAATAAAGTGCTATACTGAACAAATGCATTGGTGTAATATTACGAAACTCAGAATGTGCCATCAGCACCATCCCCTGAAGGTACCCAAAATATTTTGAGACAGCGCCACCTAATGGTCAAAAGTGACAATCAATTAAATCATATTTTTAATTACTCTTTCTATGATTTTTCAGCCATTTCGCCTAAAATCCTCTTTAAATGTCTTTAATTGCTCATTGTTGCAGTTGATCTGACACTTTCAGCCATGTCTTGTCGTCTTATTCTGCTTGGCCCCGGTAATGGCTGCTTGCAGCTATATTTATTATTATTATTATTATTATTATTATTATTATTCTTCTTCCGCTCTTGGAGTCTATGGCAGCCCATAGAACCGATTGCGGGAAAGTTGTTTTGGTTTGACATTCTGATAGAGGACATTCCCAACATTAAATACACCAATTTTGGTGTTTCTAAGTCATTCCCTCTAGCGCCACCACCTGTCCAAAATTTCACTTTTGTTTTGCTAATAACTTTTGAACCGTAAGGCCAATCAACAAACTTCTTTTTTCCTCTGATTCCTGAGCTCATGCCGATTCGATTGCACCCTATGACGTCATTTTCCGTCATAAAAACATGGCCGCCATTTTGAATTATTCTCAAAACCTACTTTTTCGAACTCGTCCTAGACGGTTTGTCCGATTTGCACGAAAATTGAACCAGATCATATTCAGGCAGTGCTGACCAAAAGTTATTAAAATCTAGTTGATTTGTCAAACCGTTTTCAATAAACGCTCGAACAAATTTTACGTAGCGCTTGCGAAAACAGTCGTAAGGCTGTATCTTCGCAACGCTTTATCGTATTCAGACCAAACTCGGTACATGTCATCACAAGCATGACCTGAGGCTACATGCTGCGTTTCGGCCCAGCGCCACCTACTGGTCCAGAGATATGAAAAATGGCTATTTTTGCTTATAACTTCTGAACAGTTTGTCCAAAAATCATAAAATTGGTCTTGTTAGATTCAGGGCAAAATGCCGAGTCGACTGATATCCAATTTTACCATATCGGCCATTTTGACTGTCGGCCATTTAGAATTTTGTGCTAAAACGCTGTATTTTAAGAACGCATGAACGGATTGTTACGAAACTTGGTATGGGTCATCAGCACGATATCCTGAAGGAGCCTGAGAAGTTTCGAAACAGCGCCACCTAGTGGTTAATCTTTTTATTCAAATGCTTATAACTTTGGGTGTGGTCGACTTATTTTCACGAGACTCATCTAATTAGACTCCTGAATCCTTGCCGAGTCCTACGATACCAAACATGCTAGGTTTCGCCTTACGGTTTGTGTAGCGTTGTGATTTAGCGCTTAAAAAACATTTGGCTATATCTGCGAAACCGCTAGTCTGATCGAGACGAAACCACCGTCAGAAGTTTGGAAACATAGGTCGATAGCTATACGCCAATGCCCAAATGCGAAAATATTGATAGTAAGGGGTAGTAAAATTCAATCAAAGTCATGTGTCAGTCATTTTTTACGTGTTTTTTCATATAAATGTCTATAACTCCGAAGCGAATTGAGATATTTTCACCAAAATCGACACACATATGTATGGGCTCACTCTGAGGACACGTAAAAAAAATGGTGTGACTGAGCCTCTTGGTGGCGCTATAACAGAACAAAACATGAAATTCCCATTGACTTCAATACAGTTTTGTGAAATAAAATGCTATACTAAACAAATGCATTGGTGTTATTTAATGAAACTCAGAAAGTGCCTTCAGCACCATTTCCTGAAAGTACCCATCATATTTCAAGACAGCGCCACCTTTTGGTCAAAAGTTATAACAAAACTTCTAAAAATGCTAATAACTTTTGAATAAATCTGCCCATTGAAATGCCACTGGTATTAATAGATTCCTTGGGTCAAGCCGAGAACATAGAAACTAAGTTTTCCTTATTTGGCCTAACTTCCTGTCCGCCATCTTGATTTTCATTCAAAACATACATTTTCGAACTCCTCCTACACCGTTTGTCCGATTTTCACCAAAATCGAATCGTATCATCTCCAGACCGTGCCGACTAAAACTTATCGATTTCGTCTCGATTGACGAAACCGTTTTCGTATAGCGCAGCAGCAAAGTTGAGGCATGATGCTAATTGCACTATTCAGGCTTTATCTCTGCAATGCCTTGACATATTGACACCAAACTTTGTATGTGTCATTGTCACTTCACTCTGACCACATCACATCAGTTTTGTAACTGCGCCACCTATTGGTAGAAAGTGATAATGCATTACATAATATTTTTATTGACTGTTTCTATGAATTTTCAGGCATTTTGCCTAAAATCCTCTTTAATGTCTTTAATTGCTCATTGTTGCAGTTGGTCTGACACTTTCAGCAATGTTGGTATGTGTTGTCATCTGATTGTGCTTGGCCCCGCTAAATGCTGCTTGCAGCTTTATTATTATTATTCTTCTTCTTCTTCTTCCGCTCTGGGAGTCTATGGCAGCCCATAGAACCGCTTGCGGGAAAGTTATGAAATTTGGCACAATGATAGAGGACAGTCCAAAAAGTCACCATGCCAAATTTGGTGTCTTAAAACCAATCCCTCTAGCGCCACCACCTGTCCAAACTTTCACTTTTATTTTGCTAATAACTTTTGAACCGTTTGGCCAATCAACAAAATTCTTTTTTCCTCTGATTCCTGAGCTCATGACGATTCGATTGCACCCTATGACGTCATTTTCCGGCTTATAAATATGGCCGCCATTTTGAATGTGCTGAAAAAGCTACTTTTTCGAACTCGTCCTAGACGGTTTGTCCGATTTGCACGAAAATTGAACCAGATCATCTTCAGGCAGTGCTGACAAAAAGTTATGGAATTCAAATTGATTCGTAAAACCGTTTTCGAATAACGCTCGAACACATTTTACGTAGCGCTTGCGAAAACAGTCGTAGGGCTGTATCTCCGCAACGCTTTATCGGATTCAGACCAAAATTGGTACATGTCATCACAAGCATGACCTGAGGCTACATGCTGCGTTTCGGCGCAGCGCCACCTACTGGTCCGGAGATATGAAAAATGGCTATTTTTGCTTATAACTTCTGAACAATTTGTCAAAAAATCATAAAATTGGTCTAGTTAGATTCAGGGCAACATGCCGAGTCGACTGATATCAAATTTTACCATATCGGCCATTTTGACTGTCGGCCATTTTGAATTTTGTGCTAAAATGCTGTATTTTAAGAACGCATGAACGGATTGTTACGAAACTTGGTATGGGTCATCAGCAAGATGTTCTGAAGGAGCGTGAGAAGTTTCGAAACAGCGCCACCTAGTGGTCAAAAGTTAAAACAACATTTCCAAAAAGGCTAATAACTTTTGAATAAATCTGGCTACTGAAATGCCACTGGTCTTAATAGATTCCTTGGGTCAAGCCGAGAACATAGATACCAAGTTTACCTTATTTGGCCAAACTTCCTGTCCGCCATCTTGATTTTCATTCAAAACCTACTTTTTCAAACTCCTCCTAGACCGTTTGTCCGATTTTCACCAAAATCGAATCGTATCATCTCCAGACCGTGCCGACTAAAAGTTATGGATTTCGTGTGGATAGACCAAACCGTTTTCGTATAGCGCAGCAGCAAAGTTGAGGCATGATGCTAATAGCACTATTCAGGCTTTATCTCTGCAATCCCTTGAAATATTGACACCAAACTTTGTATGTGTCATTGTCACTTCACTCTGACCACATCACATCAGTTTTGTAACTGCGCCACCTATTGGTCGAAAGTGATAATGCATTAAATCATATTTTTATTGACTGTTTCTATGATTTTTCAGCCATTTCGTCTAAAATCCTCTTTAAATGTCTTTAATTGCTCATTGTTGCAGTTGGTCTGACACCTTCAGCCATGTTGGCATATCCTGTCATCTACTTGCGCTTGGCCCCAGTAATTGCTGCTTGCAGCTATATTTATTATTATTATTATTCTTCTTCCGCCATGGGAGTCTATGGCAGCCCATAGAACCGAGCGCGGGAAAGTTGTTTTGGTTTGACATTCTGATAGAGGACAGTCCCAACATTAAATACACCAATTTTGGTGTTTCTAAGTCATTCCCTCTAGCGCCACCACCTGTCCAAAATTTCACTTTTATTTTGCTAATAACTTTTGAACCGTAAGGCCAATCAGCTAAATTCTTGTTTCCTCTGATTTCTGAGCTCATGGCAATTCGATTGCACCCTATGACGTAATTTTACGTCATTAAAATATGGCCGCCATTTTGAATTTTTCTAAAAACCTACTTTTTCGAACTCGTCCTAGACGGTTTGTCCGATTTGCACGAAAATTGAACCAGATCATCTTCAGGTAGTGCTGACAAAAAGTTATGGAATTCAAATTGATTCGTCAAACCGTTTTCGATAAACGCACGAATACATTTTACGTAGCGCTAGCAAAAACGGTCGTAAGGCCGTATCTCCGCAACGGTTTATCGTATTCAGACCAAACTTGGTACTTGTACTCACAAGCATGACCTGAGGCTACATGCTGTGTTTCGGCGCAGCGCCACCTACTGGTCCGGAGATATGAAAAATGGCTATTTTTGCTTATAACTTCTGAACAGTTTGTCCAAAAATCATAAAATTGGTCTCGTTAGATTCAGGGCAACATGCCGAGTCGACTGATGTCCAATTTGACCATATCGGTCATTTTGGCTGTCGGCCATTTTGAATTTTGTGCTAAAATTCTGTATTTTATGACTGCATGAACGGATTGTTACGAAACGTGGTATGGGTCATCAGCACAATGCCCTGAATGAGCCTGAGAAGTTTCGAAACAGCGCCACCTAGTGGTGATTTTTTTTTTTCAAATGCTTATAACTTTGGGTGTGGTCAACTTATTTACACGAAACTCATCTTTTTAGACTCCTGAATCGTTGCCGAGTCCTACGATACCAAACATGCTAGGTTTCGCCTTACGGTTTGTGTAGCGTTGTGATTTAGCGCTTAAAAAACATTTGGCTATATCTTTGAAACCGCTAGTCCGATCGAGACGAAACCACCGTCAGAAGTTTGTAAACATAGGTCGATAGCTATACGCCAATGCCCAAATGCGAAAATATTGATGTTTAGGGGTACTAATTTCCAATCAAAGTCATGTGTCAGTCATTTTTTTCGTGTTTTTTCATATAAATGTCTATAACTCCGAAGCGAATTGAGATATTTTCACCAAAATTGACACACATATGTATGGGCTCACTCTGAGGACACGTACAAAAAATTGTGGGACTGAGCCTCTTGGTGGCGCTATAACAGAACAAAACATGAAATTCCCATTGACTTCAATACAGTTTTGTGAAATAAAATGCTATACTGAACAAATGCATTGGTGTAATATTACGAAACTCAGAATGTGCCATCAGCACCATCCCCTGAAGGTACCCAAAATATTTTGAGACAGCGCCACCTAATGGTCAAAAGTGACAATCAATTAAATCATATTTTTAATTACTCTTTCTATGATTTTTCAGCCATTTCGCCTAAAATCCTCTTTAAATGTCTTTAATTGCTCATTGTTGCAGTTGATCTGACACTTTCAGCCATGTCTTGTCGTCTTATTCTGCTTGGCCCCGGTAATGGCTGCTTGCAGCTATATTTATTAGGGGCCAAGCACCGAAGGTGCGGAGGCACCTATTGTATTTGTTCCGGTTCTTATTATTAGGGGCCAAGCACCGAAGGTGCGGAGGCACCTATTGTATCTGTTCCCGTTCTTATTATTATTATTCTTCCGTTTCTTCCGACTGGGCGTCTATGGCAGCCCATAGAACCGATTGCGGGAAAGTTGTTTTGATTTGACATTCTGATAGAGGACAGTCCCAACATTAAATACACCAATTTTGGTGTTTCTAAGTCACTCCCTCTAGCGCCACCACCTGTCCAAAGTTTCACTTTTATTATGCTAATAACTTTTGAAGCGTAAGGCCAATCAACAAAATTCTTTTTTCCTCTGATTCCTGAGCTCATGCCGATTCGATTGCACCCTATGACGTCATTTTCCGGCTTATAAATATGGTCGCCATTTTGAATGTGCTGAAAAAGCTACTTTTTCGAACTCGTCCTAGACGGTTTGTCCGATTTGCACGAAAATTGAACCAGATCATCTTCAGGCAGTGCTGACAAAAAGTTATGGAATTCAAATTGATTCGTCAAACCGTTTTTGAATAACGCTCGAACACATTTTACATAGCGCTTGCGAAAACAGTCGTAGGGCTGTATCTCCGCAACGCTTTATCGGATTCAGACCAAAATTGGTACATGTCATCACAAGCATGACCTGAGGCTACATGCTGCGTTTCGGCGCAGCGCCACCTACTGGTCCGGAGATATGAAAAATTGCTATTTTTGCTTATAACTTCTGAATGGTTTGTCCAAAAATCATAAAATTGGTCTCGTTAGATTCAGGTCAACATGCCGAGTCGACTGATATACAATTTTACCATATCGGCCATTTTGACTGTCGGCCATTTTGAATTTTGTGCTAAAATGCTGTATTTTAAGAACGCATGAACGGATTGTTACGAAACTTGGTATGGGTCATCAGCACGATGTTCTGAAGGAGCGTGAGAAGTTTCGAAACAGCGCCACCTAGTGGTGAATTTTTTTTTTCAAATGCTTATAACTTTGGGTGTGGTTGACTTATTTTCACCAAACTCATCTCATTAGACTCCTGAATCCTTGCCGAGTCCAACGATACCAAACATGCTAGGTTTCGCCTCACGGTTTGTGTAGCGTTGTGATTTAGCGCTTAAAAAACATTTGGCTATATCTTCGAAACCGTTTGTCCGATCGAGACGAAACCACCGTCAGAAGTTTGGAAACATAGGTCGATAGCTATACGCCAATGCCCAAATGCGAAAATATTGATGTTTAGGGGTAGTAAATTCCAATCAAAGTCATGTGTCAGTCATTTTTTACGTGTTTTTTCATATAAATGTCTATAACTCTGAAGCGAATTGAGATATTTTCACCAAAATCGACACACATATGTATGGGCTCACTCTGAGGACACATAAAAAAAATTGTGGGACTGAGCCTCTTGGTGGCGCTATAATAGAACAAAACATGAAATTCCCATTGACTTCAATACAGTTTTGTGAAATAAAGTGCTATACTAAACAAATGCATTAGTGTAATATTACAAAACTCAGAATGTGCCATCAGCATCATCCCCTAAAGGTATTCAAAATATTTCGAAACAGCGCCACCTAGTGGTCAAAACTTATAACAACATTTACAAAAAGGCTAATAACTTTTGAATAAATCTGGCTACTGAAATGCCACTGGTCTTAATAGATTCCTTGGGTCAAGCCGAGAACATAGATACCAAGTTTACCTTATTTGGCCAAACTTCCTGTCCGCCATCTTGATTTTCATTCAAAACCTACTTTTTCGAACTCCTCCTAGACCGTTTGTCCGATTTTCACCAAAATCGAATCGTATCATCTCCAGACTGTGCCGACTCAAAGTTATGGATTTCGTGTGGGTAGACCAAACCGTTTTCGTATAGCGCAGCAGCAAAGTTGAGGCATGATGCTAATAGCACTATTCAGGCTTTATCTCTGCAATGCCTTGACATATTGACACCAAACTTTGTATGTGTCATTGTCACTTCACTCTGACCACATCACATCAGTTTTGTAACTGCGCCACCTATTGGTCAAAAGTGATAATGCATTAAATCATATTTTTATTGACTGTTTCTATGATTTTTCAGCCATTTCGTCTAAAATCCTCTTTAAATGTCTTTAATTGCTCATTGTTGCAGTTGGTCTGACACTTTCAGACATGTTGGCATGTCTTGTCGTCTTATTCTGCTTGGCCCCGGTAATTGCTGCTTGCAGCTATATTTATTATTATTATTCTTCTTCTTCCGACTGGGCGTCTATGGCAGCCCATAGAACCGATTGCGGGAAAGTTGTTTTGGTTTGACATTCTGATAGAGGACAGTCCCAACATTAAATACACCAATTTTGGTGTTTCTAAGTCACTCCCTCTAGCGCCACCACCTGTCCAAAGTTTCACTTTTATTATGCTAATAACTTTTGAAGCGTAAGGCCAATCAACAAAATTCTTTTTTCCTCTGATTCCTGAGCTCATGCCGATTCGATTGCACCCTATGACGTCATTTTCCGGCTTATAAATATGGTCGCCATTTTGAATGTGCTGAAAAAGCTACTTTTTCGAACTCGTCCTAGACGGTTTGTCCGATTTGCACGAAAATTGAACCAGATCATCTTCAGGCAGTGCTGACAAAAAGTTATGGAATTCAAATTGATTCGTCAAACCGTTTTTGAATAACGCTCGAACACATTTTACATAGCGCTTGCGAAAACAGTCGTAGGGCTGTATCTCCGCAACGCTTTATCGGATTCAGACCAAAATTGGTACATGTCATCACAAGCATGACCTGAGGCTACATGCTGCGTTTCGGCGCAGCGCCACCTACTGGTCCGGAGATATGAAAAATTGCTATTTTTGCTTATAACTTCTGAATGGTTTGTCCAAAAATCATAAAATTGGTCTCGTTAGATTCAGGTCAACATGCCGAGTCGACTGATATAAAATTTTACCATATCGGCCATTTTGACTGTCGGCCATTTTGAATTTTGTGCTAAAATGCTGTATTTTAAGAACGCATGAACGGATTGTTACGAAACTTGGTATGGGTCATCAGCACGATGTTCTGAAGGAGCGTGAGAAGTTTCGAAACAGCGCCACCTAGTGGTGAATTTTTTTTTCCAAATGCTTATAACTTTGGGTGTGGTTGACTTATTTTCACCAAACTCATCTCATTAGACTCCTGAATCCTTGCCGAGTCCAACGATACCAAACATGCTAGGTTTCGCCTCACGGTTTGTGTAGCGTTGTGATTTAGCGCTTAAAAAACATTTGGCTATATCTTCGAAACCGTTTGTCCGATCGAGACGAAATCACCGTCAGAAGTTTGGAAACATAGGTCGATAGCTATACACCAATGCCCAAATGCGAAAATATTGATGTTTAGGGGTAGTAAATTCCAATCAAAGTCATGTGTCAGTCATTTTTTACGTGTTTTTTCATATAAATGTCTATAACTCTGAAGCGAATTGAGATATTTTCACCAAAATCGACACACATATGTATGGGCTCACTCTGAGGACACATAAAAAAAATTGTGGGACTGAGCCTCTTGGTGGCGCTATAACAGAACAAAACATGAAATTCCCATTGACTTCAATACAGTTTTGTGAAATAAAATGCTATACTGAACAAATGCATTGGTGTAATATTACGAAACTCAGAATGTGCCATCAGCACCATCCCCTGAAGGTACCCAAAATATTTTGAGACAGCGCCACCTAATGGTCAAAAGTGACAATCAATTAAATCATATTTTTAATTACTCTTTCTATGATTTTTCAGCCATTTCGCCTAAAATCCTCTTTAAATGTCTTTAATTGCTCATTGTTGCAGTTGATCTGACACTTTCAGCCATGTCTTGTCGTCTTATTCTGCTTGGCCCCGGTAATGGCTGCTTGCAGCTATATTTATTATTATTATTCTTCTTCCACTCTGGGAGTCTATGGCAGCCCATTGAACCGATTGCGGGAAAGTTGTTTTGGTTTGACATTCTGATAGAGGACAGTCCCAACATTAAATACACCAATTTTGGTGTGTCTAAGTCATTCCCTCTAGCGCCACCACCTGTCCAAAATTTCACTTTTGTTTTGCTAATAACTTTTGAACCGTAAGGCCAATCAACAAACTTCTTTTTTCCTCTGATTCCTGAGCTCATGCCGATTCGATTGCACCCTATGTCGTCATTTTCCGTCATAAAAACATGGCCGCCATTTTGAATTATTCTCAAAACCTACTTTTTCGAACTCGTCCTAGACAGTTTGTCCGATTTGCACGAAAATTTTACCAGATCATCTTCAGGCAGTGATGACAAAAAGTTATTAAAATCTAGTTGATTTGTCAAACCGTTTTCAATAAACGCTCGAACAAATTTTACGTAGCGCTTGCGAAAACAGTCGTAAGGCTGTATCTTCGCAACGCTTTATCGTATTCAGACCAAACTTGGTACATGTCATCACAAGCATGACCTGAGGCTACATGCTGCGTTTCGGCGCAGCGCCACCTACTGGTCCAAAGATATGAAAAATGGCTATTTTTGCTTATAACTTCTGAACAGTTTGTCCAAAAATCATAAAATTGGTCTTGTTAGATTCAGGGCAAAATGCCGAGTCGACTGATATCCAATTTTACCATATCGGCCATTTTGACTGTCGGCCATTTTGAATTTTGTGCTAAAATGCTGTATTTTAAGAACGCATGAACGGATTGTTACGAAACTTGGTATGGGTCATCAGCACGATGTCCTGAAGGAGCCTGAGAAGTTTCGAAACAGCGCCACCTAGTGGTTAATCTTTTTATTCAAATGCTTATAACTTTGGGTGTGGTCGACTTATTTTCACGAGACTCATCTAATTAGACTCCTGAATCCTTGCCGAGTCCTACGATACCAAACATGCTAGGTTTCGCCTTACGGTTTGTGTAGCGTTGTGATTTAGCGCTTAAAAAACATTTGGCTATATCTGCGAAACCGCTAGTCTGATCGAGACGAAACCACCGTCAGAAGTTTGGAAACATAGGTCGATAGCTATACGCCAATGCCCAAATGCGAAAATATTGATAGTAAGGGGTAGTAAAATTCAATCAAAGTCATGTGTCAGTCATTTTTTACGTGTTTTTTCATATAAATGTCTATAACTCCGAAGCGAATTGAGATATTTTCACCAAAATTGACACAGATATGTATGGGCTCACTCTGAGGACACGTAAAAAAAATGGTGTGACTGAGCCTCTTGGTGGCGCTATAATAGAACAAAACATGAAATTCCCATTGACTTCAATACAGTTTTGTGAAATAAAATGCTATACTAAACAAATGCATTGGTGTTATTTAATGAAACTCAGAAAGTGCCTTCAGCACCATTTCCTGAAAGTACCCAACATATTTTAAGACAGTGCCACCTTTTGGTCAAAACTTAAAACAAAACTTCTAAAAATGCTAATAACTTTTGAATAAATCTGCCCATTGAAATGCCACTGGTATTAATAGATTCCTTGGGTCAAGCCGAGAACATAGAAACCAAGTTTTCCTTATTTGGCCTAACTTCCTGTCCGCCATCTTGATTTTCATTCAAAACATACATTTTCGAACTCCTCCTACACCGTTTGTCCGATTTTCACCAAAATCGAATCGTATCATCTCCAGACCGTGCCGACTAAAAGTTATCGATTTCGTCTCGATTGACGAAACCGTTTTCGTATAGCGCAGCAGCAAAGTTGAGGCATGATGCTAAAAGCACTATTCAGGCTTTATCTCTGCAATACCTTGACATATTGACACCAAACTTTGTATGTGTCATTGTCACTTCACTCTGACCACATCACATCAGTTTTGTAACTGCGCCACCTATTGGTCGAAAGTGATAATGCATTACATCATATTTTTATTTACTCTTTCTATGAATTTTCAGGCGTTTTGCCTAAAATCCTCTTTAATGTCTTTAATTGCTCATTGTTGCAGTTGGTCTGACACTTTCAGCAATGTTGGCATGTCTTGTCATCTGATTGTGCTTGGCCCCGCTAAATGCTGCTTGCAGCTTTAATTAGGGGCCAAGCACCGAAGGTGCGGGCACCTATTGTAATTGTTCCCGTTCTTATTATTATTCTTCTTCTTCTTCCGCTCTTGGAGTCTATGGCAGCCCATAGAACCGATTGCGGGAAAGTTGTTTTGGTTTGACATTCTGATAGAGGACATTCCCAACATTAAATACACCAATTTTGGTGTTTCTAAGTCATTCCCTCTAGCGCCACCACCTGTCCAAAATTTCACTTTTGTTTTGCTAATAACTTTTGAACCGTAAGGCCAATCAACAAAATTCTTTTTTCCTCTGATTCCTGAGCTCATGCCGATTCGATTGCACCCTATGACGTCATTTTCCGTCATAAAAACATGGCCGCCATTTTGAATTATTCTCAAAACCTACTTTTTCGAACTCGTCCTAGACAGTTTGTCCGATTTGCACGAAAATTGAACCAGATCATCTTCAGGCAGTGCTGACAAAAAGTTATTAAAATCTAGTTGATTTGTCAAACCGTTTTCAATAAACGCTCGAACAAATTTTACGTAGCGCTAGCAAAAACAGTCGTAAGGCTGTATCTCCGCAACGGTTTATCGTATTCAGACCAATCTTGGTACATGTACTCACAAGCATGACCTGAGGCTACATGCTGCGTTTCGGCGCAGCGCCACCTACTGGTCCGGAGATATGAAAAATGGCTATTTTTGCTTATAACTTCTGAACAGTTTGTCCAAAAATCATAAAATTCGTCTTGATAGATTCAGGGCGACATGCCGAGTCGACTGATATCCAATTTTGCCATATCGGCCATTTTGACTGTCGGCCATTTTGAATTTTGTGATAAAATGCTGTATTTTAACAACGCATGAACGGATTGTTACGAAACTTGGTATGGGTCATCAACACTATGTCCTGAAGGAGTGTGAGAAGTTTCGAAACAGCGCCACCTAGTGGTGAATTTTTTTTTTCAAATGCTTATAACTTTGGGAGTGATCGACTTATTTTCACGAAACTCATCTCATTAGACTCCTGAATCGTTGCCGAGTCCAACGATACCAAACATTCTAGGTTTCGCCTTACGGTTTGTGTAGCGTTGTGATTTAGCGCTTAAAAAACATTAGGCTATATATTCGAAACCATTTGTCCGATCGAGACGAAACCACCGTCAGAAGTTTGGAAACATAGGTCGATAGCTGTACGCCAATGCCCAAATGCGAAAATATTGATAGTAAGGGGTAGTAAAATCCAATCAAAGTCATGTGTCAGTCATTTTTTACGTGTTTTTTCATATAAATGTCTATAACTCCGAAGCGAATTGAGATATTTTCACCAAAATTGACACAGATATGTATGGGCTCACTCTGAGGACACGTAAAAAAAATGGTGTGACTGAGCCTCTTGGTGGCGCTATAATAGAACAAAACATGAAATTCCCATTGACTTCAATACAGTTTTGTGAAATAAAATGCTATACAAAACAAATGCATTGGTGTTATTTAATGAAACTCAGAAAGTGCCTTCAGCACCATTTCCTGAAAGTACCCAACATATTTCAAGACAGCGCCACCTTTTGGTCAAAAGTTATAACAAAACTTCTAAAAATGCTAATAACTTTTGAATAAATCTGCCCATTGAAATGCCACTGGTATTAATAAATTCCTTGGGTCAAGCCGAGAACATAGAAACCAAGTTTTCCTTATTTGGCCTAACTTTCTGTCCGCCATCTTGATTTTCATTCAAAACATACATTTTCGAACTCCTCCTACACCGTTTGTCCGATTTTCACCAAAATCGAATCGTATCATCTCCAGACCATGCCGACTAAAAGTTATCGATTTCGTCTCGATTGACGAAACCGTTTTCGTATAGCGCAGCAGCAAAGTTGAGGCATGATGCTAAAAGCACTATTCAGGCTTTATCTCTGCAATGCCTTGACATATTGACACCAAACTTTGTATGTGTCATTGTCACATCACTCTGACCACATCACATCAGTTTTGTAACTGCGCCACCTATTGGTAGAAAGTGATAATGCATTACATCAAATTTTTATTTACTGTTTCTATGAATTTTCAGGCATTTTGCCTAAAATCCTCTTTAATGTCTTTAATTGTTCATTGTTGCAGTTGGTCTGACACTTTCAGCAATGTTGGCATGTCTTGTCATCTGATTGTGCTTGGCCCCGCTAAATGCTGCTTGCAGCTTTAATTAGGGGCCAAGCACCGAAGGTGCGGAGGCACCTATTGTTTTTGTTCCGGTTCTTATTATTATTCTTCTTCTTCTTCTTCTTCCGCTCTGGGAGTCTATGGCAGCCCATAGAACCGCTTGTGGGAAAGTTATGAAATTTGGCACAATGATAGAGGACAGTCCAAAAAGTCACCATGCCAAATTTGGTGTCTTAAAACCAATCCCTCTAGCGCCACCACCTGTCCAAAATTTCACTTTTATTTTGCTAATAACTTTTGAACCGTTTGGCCAATCAACAAAATTCTTTTTTCCTCTGATTCCTGAGCTCATGCCGATTCGATTGCACCCTATGACGTCATTTTCCGGCTTATAAATATGGTCGCCATTTTGAATGTGCTGAAAAAGCTACTTTTTCGAACTCGTCCTAGACGGTTTGTCCGATTTGCACGAAAATTGAACCAGATCATCTTCAGGCAGTGCTGACAAAAAGTTATGGAATTCAAATTGATTCGTCAAACCGTTTTCGATAAACGCACGAATACATTTTACGTAGCGCTAGCAAAAACGGTCGTAAGGCCGTATCTCCGCAACGGTTTATCGTATTCAGACCAAACTTGGTACTTGTACTCACAAGCATGACCTGAGGCTACATGCTGTGTTTCGGCGCAGCGCCACCTACTGGTCCGGAGATATGAAAAATGGCTATTTTTGCTTATAACTTCTGAACAGTTTGTCCAAAAATCATAAAATTGGTCTCGTTAGATTCAGGGCAACATGCCGAGTCGACTGATGTCCAATTTGACCATATCGGTCATTTTGGCTGTCGGCCATTTTGAATTTTGTGCTAAAATTCTGTATTTTATGACTGCATGAACGGATTGTTACGAAACGTGGTATGGGTCATCAGCACAATGCCCTGAATGAGCCTGAGAAGTTTCGAAACAGTGCCACCTAGTGGTGAATTTTTTTTTTCAAATGCTTATAACTTTGGGTGTGGTCAACTTATTTTCACGAAACTCATCTTTTTAGACTCCTGAATCGTTGCCGAGTCCTACGATACCAAACATGCTAGGTTTCGCCTTACGGTTTGTGTAGCATTGTGATTTAGCGCTTAAAAAACATTTGGCTATATCTTTGAAACCGCTAGTCCGATCGAGACGAAACCACCGTCAGAAGTTTGGAAACATAGGTCGATAGCTATACGCCAATGCCCAAATGCGAAAATATTGATGTTTAGGGGTACTAATTTCCAATCAAAGTCATGTGTCAGTCATTTTTTTCGTGTTTTTTCATATAAATGTCTATAACTCCGAAGCGAATTGAGATATTTTCACCAAAATTTACACACATATGTATGGGCTCACTCTGAGGACACGTACAAAAAATTGTGGGACTGAGCCTCTTGGTGGCGCTATAACAGAACAAAACATGAAATTCCCATTGACTTCAATACAGTTTTGTGAAATAAAATGCTATACTGAACAAATGCATTGGTGTAATATTACGAAACTCAGATTGTGCCATCAGCACCATCCCCTGAAGGTACCCAAAATATTTTGAGACAGCGCCACCTAATGGTCAAACGTGACAATCAATTAAATCATATTTTTAATTACTCTTTCTATGATTTTTCAGCCATTTCGCCTAAAATCCTCTTTAAATGTCTTTAATTGCTCATTGTTGCAGTTGATCTGACACTTTCAGCCATGTCTTGTCGTCTTATTCTGCTTGGCCCCGGTAATGGCTGCTTGCAGCTATATTTATTATTATTATTCTTCCGCTCTTGGAGTCTATGGCAGCCCATAGAACCGATTGCGGGAAAGTTGTTTTGGTTTGACATTCTGATAGAGGACAGTCCCAACATTAAATACACCAATTTTGGTGTGTCTAAGTCATTCCCTCTAGCGCCACCACCTGTCCGAAATTTCACTTTTATTTTGCTAATAACTTTTGAACCGTAAGGCCAATCAACAAACTTATTTTTTCCTCTGATTCCTGAGCTCATGCCGATTCGATTGCACCCTATGACGTCACTTTCCGTCATTAAAATATGGCCGCCATTTTGAATTATTCTCAAAACCTACTTTTTCGAACTCGTCCTAGACGGTTTGTCCGATTTGCACGAAAATTGAATCAGATCATCTTCAGGCAGTGGTGACAAAAAGTTATTAAAATCTAGTTGATTCGCTTAACCGTTGTCGATAAACCCACGAACAAATTTTACGTAGTGCTTGCAAAAACAGTCGTAAGGCTGTATATCCGCAACGCTTAATCGTATTCAAACCAAACTTGGTACAAGTCATCACAAGCATGTCCTGAGGCAACATGCTGCGTTTCAGCGCAGCGCCACCTACTGGTCCGGAGATATGAAAAATGGCTATTTTTGCTTATAACTTCTGAACAGTTTGTCCAAAAATCATAAAATTGGTCTCGTTAGATTCAGGACAACATGCCGAGTCGACTGATATCCAATTTTACCATATCGGCCATTTTGACTGTCGGCCATTTTGAATTTTGTGCTAAAATGCTGTATTTTAAGAACGCATGAACGGATTGTTACGAAACTTGGTATGGGTCATCAGCACGATGTCCTGAAGGAGCCTGAGAAGTTTCGAAACAGCGCCACCTAGTGGGGAATATTTTTATTCAAATGCTTATAACTTTGGGTGTGGTCGACTTATTTTCACGAGACTCATCTAATTAGACTCCTGAATCCTTGCTGAGTCCTACGATACCAAACATGCTAGGTTTCGCCTTACGGTTTGTGTAGCGTTGTGATTTAGCGCTTAAAAAACATTTGGCTATATCTTCGAAACCGCTAGTCTGATCGAGACGAAACCACCGTCAGAAGTTTGGAAACATAGGTCGATAGCTAAACGCCAATACCCAAATGCGAAAATATTGATAGTAAGGGGTAGTAAAATTCAATCAAAGTCATGTGTCAGTCATTTTTTACGTGTTTTTTCATATAAATGTCTATAACTCCGAATCGAATTGAGATATTTTCACCAAAATTGACACACATATGTATGGGCTCACTCTGAGGACACATAAAAAAAATGGTGTGGCTGAGCCTCTTGGTGGAGCTATAATAGAACAAAACATGAAATTCCCATTGACTTCAATACAGTTTTGTTTTATTTTCATTCAAAACCTACTTTTTCTAACTCCACCTACACCGTTAGTCCGATTTTCACCAAAAGCAAATCGTATCATCTCCAGACCGTGCCGACTAAAAGTTATCGATTTCGTGTCGATTGACGAAACCGTTTTCGTATAGGGCAGCAGCAAATTTGATGTATGATGCTAAAAGCACTATTCAGGCTTTATCTCTGCAATGCCTTGACATATTGACACCAAACTATATATTTGTCATTGTCACTTCACTCTGACCACATCACATCAGTTTTGTAACTGCGCCACCTATTGGTCGAAAGTGATAATGCATTAAATCATATTTTTATTTACTGTTTCTATGAATTATCAGGCATTTTGCCTAAAATCATCTTTAATGTCTTTAATTGCTCATTATTGCAGTTGGTCTGACACTTTCAGCAATGTTGGCATGTCTTGTCATCTGATTGTGCTTGGCCCCGCTAAATGCTGCTTGCAGCTTTAATTATTAGGGGCCAAGCACCGAAGGTGCTAGGCACCTATTGTTTTCGTTCGCGTTCTTATTATTATTAGGGGCCAAGCACCGAAGGTGCGGAGGCACCTATTGTATCTGTTCCCGTTCTTATTATTATTATTATTCTTCTTCCGCCATGGGAGTCTATGGCAGCCCATAGAACCGATTGCGGGAAAGTTGTTTTGGTTTGACATTCTGATAGAGGACAGTCCCAACATTAAATACACCAATTTTGGTGTTTCTAAGTCACTCCCTCTAGCGCCACCACCTGTCCAAAGTTTCACTTTTATTATGCTAATAACTTTTGAAGCGTAAGGCCAATCAACAAAATTCTTTTTTCCTCTGATTCCTGAGCTCATGCCGATTCGATTGCACCCTATGACGTCATTTTCCGGCTTATAAATATGGTCGCCATTTTGAATGTGCTGAAAAAGCTACTTTTTCGAACTCGTCCTAGACGGTTTGTCCGATTTGCACGAAAATTGAACCAGATCATCTTCAGGCAGTGCTGACCAAAAGTTATGGAATTCAAATTGATTCGTCAAACCGTTGTCGAATAACGCTCGAACACATTTTACGTAGCGCTTGCGAAAACAGTCGTAGGGCTGTATCTCCGCAACGCTTTATCGGATTCAGACCAAAATTGGTACAGGTCATCACAAGCATGACCTGAGGCTACATGCTGCGTTTCGGCGCAGCGCCACCTACTGGTCCGGAGATATGAAAAAGGGCTATTTTTGCTTATAACTTCTGAACAATTTGTCCAAAAATCATAAAATTGGTCTCGTTAGATTCAGGGCAACATTCCGAGTCGACTGATATCAAATTTTACCATATCGGCCATTTTGACTGTCGGCCATTTTGAATTTTGTGCTAAAATGCTGTATTTTAAGAACGCATGAACGGATTGTTACGAAACTTGGTATGGGTCATCAGCACGATGTTCTGAAGGAGCGTGAGAAGTTTCGAAACAGCGCCACCTAGTGGTGAATTTTTTTTTTCAAATGCTTATAACTTTGGGTGTGGTTGACTTATTTTCACCAAACTCATCTCATTAGACTCCTGAATCCTTGCCGAGTCCAACGATACCAAACATGCTAGGTTTCGCCTCACGGTTTGTGTAGCGTTGTGATTTAGCGCTTAAAAAACATTTGGCTATATCTTCGAAACCGTTTGTCCGATCGAGACGAAACCACCGTCAGAAGTTTGGAAACATAGGTCGATAGCTATACGCCAATGCCCAAATGCGAAAATATTGATGTTTAGGGGTAGTAAATTCCAATCAAAGTCATGTGTCAGTCATTTTTTACGTGTTTTTTCATATAAATGTCTATAACTCTGAAGCGAATTGAGATATTTTCACCAAAATCGACACACATATGTATGGGCTCACTCTGAGGACACATAAAAAAAATTGTGGGACTGAGCCTCTTGGTGGCGCTATAATAGAACAAAACATGAAATTCCCATTGACTTCAATACAGTTTTGTGAAATAAAATGCTATACTGAACAAATGCATTGGTGTAATATTACGAAACTCAGAATGTGCCATCAGCACCATCCCCTGAAGGTACCCAAAATATTTTGAGACAGCGCCACCTAATGGTCAAAAGTGACAATCAATTAAATCATATTTTTAATTACTCTTTCTATGATTTTTCAGCCATTTCGCCTAAAATCCTCTTTAAATGTCTTTAATTGCTCATTGTTGCAGTTGATCTGACACTTTCAGCCATGTCTTGTCGTCTTATTCTGCTTGGCCCCGGTAATGGCTGCTTGCAGCTATATTTATTATTATTATTATTCTTCTTTTTCTTCCGACTTGGTGTCTATGGCAGCCCATAGAACCGCTTGCGGGAAAGTTATGAAATTTGGCACCGTGATAGAGGACAGGCCAATCTGTCACCATAGCAAATTTGGTGTCTTAAAACCAATCCCTCTAGCGCCACCAACTGTCCAAAGTTGCACTCATGTTTATGCTAATAACTTTTGAACCACAAGGGCTAGAAACAAAATTCTTTTTTCCTCTGATTCCTGAGCTCATGACAATTCGAAAGCACCCTATGACGTCATTTTCCGTCATAATATTTTTCCGCCATTTTGAATTTTCCGAAAAACCTACTTTTCCGAACTCCTCCTAGGCCGTTGCTCCAATTTCCACGAAAATTGAATCAGATCATCTTCAGACCATGCCGACAAAAAGTTATGGAATTGGTGTTGATTTGTCAAACCGTTCTCGAATACCACGCAAACAAATTTTACGTAGCGCTTGCGAAAACAGACACAAGCCTGTATCTCCGCAACGCTTTATCGTATTCAGACCAAACTTGGTACATATCACCACAAGCATGACCTGAGGCTAAATGCTGCGTTTCGGTGTAGTGCCACCTACTGGTCCGGAGATATGAAAAATGGCTGTTTTTGCTTATAACTTCTGAATGGTTTGTTCAAAAATCATAAAAGTGGTCTCGTTAGATTCAGGGTGACATGCTGAGTCGACTGATATCCAATTTTCCCTGATCAGCCATTTTGGCTGTCGGCCATTTTGAATTATGTGCTAAAATGCTATATTTTATGAACGCATGAACGGATTGTTACGAAACTCAGTATGGGTCATCAGCACGATGTCCTGAAGGAGCCTGAGAAGTTTCGAAACAGCGCCACCTAGTGGTTAATCTTTTTTCCCAAATGCTTATAACTCTGGGTGTGGTCGACTTATTTTCACAAGAGTCATCTCTTTAGACTCCTGAATCGTTGCCGAGTCCAACGATACCAAACATGCTCGGTTTCGCCTTACGGTTTGTGTAGCGTTGTGATTTAGCGCTTAAAAAACATTTGGCTATATCTTCGAAACCGCTAGTTCGATCGAGACGAAACCACCGTCAGAAGTTTGGAAACATAGGTCGATAGCTATACGCCAATGCCCAAATGCAAAAATATTGATAGTAAGGGGTAGTAAAATCCAATCAAAGTCATGTGTCAGTCATTTTTTACGTGTTTTTTCATATAAATGTCTATAACTCCAAAGCAAATTGAGATATTTTCACCAAAATTGAAAAACATATGTATGGGCTCACTCTGAGGACACATAAAAAAAATGGTGGGACTGAGCCTCTTGGTGGCGATATAATAGAACAAAACATGAAATTCCCATTGACTTCAATACAGTTTTGTGAAAGAAAATGCTTTACTAAACAAATGCATTGGTGTAATATTACGAAACTCAGAATGTGCCATCAACACCATAGCCTGAAGGTTCCCAAAATATTTCAAGACAGCGCCACCTAGTGGTCAAAATTTATAAACATTTCTCCAAAAAGGCTAATAACTTTTGAATAAATCGGCCTATCGAAATGCCACTGGTCTTAATAGATTCCTTAGGTCAAGCCGACAACATAGATACCAAGTTTTCCTTATTTGGCCGAACTTCCTGTCCACCATCTTGATTTTCATTCAAAACCTACTTTTTCGAACTCCTCCTAGACCGTTTGTCCGATTTTCACCAAAATCGAATCATATCATCTCCAGACTGTGCCGCCTAAAAGTTATGGATTTCGTGTCGATAGACGAAACCGTTTTCGTATAGTGCAGCAGCAAAGTTGAGTCATGATGCCAAAAGCACTATTCAGGCTTTATCTCTGTAATGCCTTGACATATTGACACCAAATTTTGTATGTATCATTGTCACTTCACTCTGACCACATCACATCAGTTTTGTAACTGCTCCACCTATTGGTCGAAAGTGATAATCCATTAAATCATATTTTGAATGACTTTTTATATGATTTGTCAGCCATTTCACCTAAAATCCTCTTTAAATGTCTTTAATTGCTCATTGTTGCAGTTGGTCTGACACCTTCAGCCATGTTGGCATATCCTGTCATCTGCTTGCGCTTGGCCCCGATAATTGCTGCTTGCAGCTATATTTAGGGGCCAAGCACCGAAGGTGCGTAGGCACCTATTGTATCTGTTCCCGTTCCTATTATTATTATTATTCTTCATTTTTCCGACTGGGAGTCTATGGCAGCCCATAGAACCGCTTGCGGGAAAGTTATCAAATTTGGCACACTGATAGAGGAGAGTCTGACCTATCAGCATAGCAAATTTGGAGTCTCCAATTCATTCCCTCTAGCGCCACCAGCTGTCCAAAGTTGCACTCATGTTTATGCTAATAACTTTTGAACCACAAGGGCTAGAAACAAAATTTCTTTTTCCCTCTTATTCCTTGGCTCAGGACGATTCGACTGCACCCTATGACGTCATTTTCCGTCATGGAAATATTTCCACCATTTTGAATTTTCCGAAAAACATACTTTTTCAAACTCCTCCTAGACCGTTACTCCGATTTTCACGAAAATTGAACCAGATCATCTCCAGACCATGCCGACAAAAAGTTATGGAATTCGTGTTGATTCGTCAAACTGTTCTCGAATACCGCGCAAACAAATTTTACGTAGCGCTAACGAAAACAGACACAAGCTTGTATCTCCTCAACACTTTATCATATTCAGACCAAACTTGGTCCATATCATCACAAGCATGACCTGAGGCTACATGCTGCGTTTCGTCATAGTGCCACCTACTGGTCCGGAGATATGAAAAATGGCTGTTTTTGCTTATAACTTCTGAATGGATTGCCCAAAAATCATAAACGTGGTCTCGTTAGATTCAGGACGTCATGCTGAGTCGACTGATATCCAATTTTCCCAGATCAGCCATTTTGGCTGTCGGCCATTTTGAATTATGTGCTAAAATGCTGTATTTTAGGAATGCATGAACGTATCGTTACGAAACTCGGTATGGGTCATCAGCACGATGTCCTGAAGGAGTCTGAGAAGTTTCGAAACAGTGCCATCTAGTGGTGAATTTTTTTCCCCAAATGCTTCCAAATGCTTATAACTTTGGGTGTGGTCAACTTATTTTCACGAGACTCATCTCTTTAGACTCCTGAATCGTTGCCGAGTCCAACGATACCAAACATGTTAGGTTTCGCCTTATGGTTTGTGTAGCGTTGTGATTTAGCGCTTAAAAAACATTTGGCTATATCTTTGAAACCGCTTGTCCGATCGAGACGAAACCACCGTCAGAAGTTTGGAAACATAGGTCGATAGCTATACACCAATGCCCAAATTTGAAAATATTGATGTTTAGGGGTAGTAAATTCCAATCAAAGTCATGTGTCAGTCATTTTTTTCGTGTTTTTTCATATAAATGTCTATAACTCCGAAGCGAATTGAGATATTTTCACCAAAATTGACACAAATATGCATGGGCTCACTCTGAGGACACATAAAAAAAATGGTGGGACTGAGTCTCTTGGTGGCGATATAACAGAACAAAACATGAATTTCCCATTGACTTCAATACAGTTTTGTGAATTAAAATGCTATAGTAAACAAATGCATTGGTGTAATATTACGAAACTCAGAATGTGCCATCAGCACCATCCCCTGAAGGTACCCAAAATATTTCGAGACAGCGCCACCTAGTGATCAAATGTTATGACAAAATTTCCAAAAAGGCTAATAACTTTTGAATAAATCTGGCTTTTGAAATGCCACTGGTCTTAATAGATTCCCTGGGTCAAGCCGAGAACATAGATACCAAGTTTTCCTTATTTGGCCGAAGTTCCTGTCCGCCATCTTGATTTTCAGTCAAAACCTACTTTTTCGAACTCCTCCTAGACCGTTTGTCCGATTTTCACCAAAATCGAATCGTATCATCTCCAAACCGTGCCGACTAAAAGTTATGGATTTCGTGTCGATACACGAAACTGTTTTCGTATAGCGTAGCAGCAAAGTTGAGGCATGATGCTAAAAGCACTATTCAGGCTTTATCTCTGCAATGCCTTGACATATTGACACCAAACTTTGTATGTGTCATTGTCACTTCACTCTGACCACATCACATCAGTTTTGTAACTGCGCCACCTATTGGTCGAAAGTGATAATCATTTAAATCATATTTTGAATGACAATTGATGTGATTTTTCAGCCATTTGACCTAAAATCCTCTTTAAATGTATTTAATTGCTCATTGTTGCAGTTGGTCTGACACCTTCAGCCATGTTGGCATATCCTGTCATCTGCTTGCGCTTGGCCCCGATAATTGCTGCTTGCAGCTATATTTAGGGGCCAAGCACCGAAGGTGCGGAGGCACCTATTGTATTTGTTCCGGTTCTTATTAGGGGCCAAGCACCGAAGGTGCGTAGGCACCTATTGTATCTGTTCCCGTTCCTATTATTATTATTCTTCCTTCTTCCGACTGGGTGTCTATGGCAGC
The DNA here is from genome assembly GCF_965113295.1 of Leuciscus leuciscus. Lineage (NCBI taxonomy): Eukaryota > Metazoa > Chordata > Actinopteri > Cypriniformes > Leuciscidae > Leuciscus > Leuciscus leuciscus. Next base: position 23,013,137 of record NC_138736.1, on the reverse strand, counting down.
CCATAGAACCGATTGCGGGAAAGTTGTAATGGTTTGACATTCTGATAGAGGACAGTCCCAACATTAAATACACCAATTTTGGTGTGTCTAAGTCATTCCCTCTAGCGCCACCACCTGTCCAAAGTTTCACTCATATTTTGCTAATAACTTTTGAACCGTAAGGCCAATCCACAAAATTCTTTTTCCCTCTGATTCCTGAGCTCATGACGATTCGATTGCACCCTATTTCGTCATTTTCCGTCATAAAAATATGGCCGCCATTTTGAATTTTCCAAAAATGCTACTTTTTCGAACTCCTCCTAGGCCGTTGCTCCGATTTTCACGAAAATTGAACCAGATCATCTCCAGACCATGCCGACAAAAAGTTATGGAATTCAAGTTGATTCGCTTAACCGTTTTTGATAAAGCCACGAACAAATTTTACGTAGCGCTTGCGAAAACAGACATAAGGCTGTATCTCCGCAACGCTTTATCGGATTCAGACCAAACTAGGTACATGTCATCCCAAGCATAACCTGAGGCTACGTGCTGCGTTTTGGCGCAGCGCCACCTACTGGTCCGGAGATATGAAAAATGGCTATTTTTGCTTATAACTTCTGAACAGTTTGTCCAAAAATCATAAAATTGATGTCGTTAGATTCAGGGCAACATGCCGAGTCGACTGATATCACATTTTACCATATCGGCCATTTTGACTGTCGGCCATTTTGAATTTTGTGCTAAAATGCTGTATTTTAGGAACGCATGAACGGATTGTTACGAAACTTGGTATGGGTCATCAGCACGATGTCCTGAAGGAGCGTGAGAAGTTTCGAAACAGCGCCACCTAGTGCTAATTTTTTTTTTTCAAATGCTTATAACTTTGGGTTTGGTCGACTTATTTTCACGAGACTCATCTAATTAGACTCCTGAAACCTTGCCGAGTCCTACGATACCAAACATGCTAGGTTTCGCCTTACAGTTTGTGTAGCGTTGTGATTTAGCGCTTAAAAAACATTTGGCTATATCTTCGAAACCGCTTGTCCGATCAAGACGAAACCACCTTCAGAAGTTTGGAAACATAGGTCGATAGCTATACGCCAATGCCCAAATGTGAAAATATTGATAGTAAGGGCTAGTAAAATCCAATCAAAGTCATGTGTCAGTCATTTTTTACGTGTTTTTTCATATAAATGTCTATAACTCCGAAGCAAATTGAGATATTTTCACCAAAATTGACACACATATGTATTGGCTCACTCTGAGGACACATCAAAAAAATTGTGGGACTGAGCCTCTTGTTGGCGCTATAATAGAACAAAATATGAAATTCCCATTGACTTCAATACAGTTGTGTGAAATAAAATGCTATATTGAACAAATGCATTGGTGTAATATTACGAAACTCAGAATGTGCCAACAACACCATCCCCTGAAGGTACTCAAAATATTTCAAAACAGCGCCACCTAGTGGTCAAAAGTTATAACAAAATTTCCAAAAAGGCTAATAACTTTTGAATAAATCTGGCTATTGAAATGCCACTGGTCTTAATCGATTCCTTGGGTCAAGCCGAGAACATAGATGGCAAGTTGTCCTTATTTGGCCGAACTTCCTGTCCGCATCTTGATTTTCAGTCAAAACCTACTTTTTCGAACTCCTCCATGACCGTTTGTCCGATTTTCACCAAAATCGAATCGTATCATCTCCAGATTGTGCCAACTAAAAGTTATGGATTTCGTGTCGACAGACGAAACCGTTTTCGTATAGCGCAGCAGCAAAGTTGAGGCATGATGCCAAAAGGACTATTCAGGCTTTATCTCTGCAATGCCTTGACATATTGACACCAAACTTTGTATGTGTCATTGTCACTTCACTCTGAACACATTACATCAGTTTCGTAACTGCGTCACCTATTGGTCGAAAGTGATAATGAAATCATATTTTTTATTACTGTTAATGTGATTTTACAGGCATTTTGCCTAAAATCCTCTTTAAATGTCTTTAATTGCTCATTGTTGCAGTTGGTCTGACACCTTCAGCCATGTTGGCACATCCTGTCATATGCTTGCGCTTGGCCCCGATAATTGCTGCTTGCAGCTATATTTAGGGGCCAAGCACCGAAGGTGCTAGGCACCTATTGTATCTGTTCCCGTTCCTATTATTATTATTCTTCCTTCTTCCGACTGGGAGTCTATGGCAGCCCATAGAACCGATTGCGGGAAAGTTGTTTTGGTTTGACATTCTGATAGAGGACAGTCCCAACATTAAATACACCAATTTTGGTGTTTCTAAGTCATTCCCTCTAGCGCCACCACCTGTCCAAAATTTCACTTTTATTTTGCTAATAACTTTTTAACCGTAAAGTCAAACAACAAAATTCCTTTTTCCTCTGATTCGTGAGCTCATGACGGTTCGATTGCACCTTATGACGTAATTTTCCGTCATAAAATATGGCCGCCATCTTGAATTTTCCAAAACAGCTACTTTTTCGAACTCCTCCTAGGCCGTTGCTCCAATTTCCACGAAAATTGAATCAGATCATCTTCATACCATGCCGACAAAAAGTTATGGAATTCGTGTTGATTCATCAAACCGTTCTCGAACACAGCGCAAACAAATTTTACGTAGCGCTTGCGAAAACAGACACAAGCCTGTATCTCCGCAACGCTTTATCGTATTCAGACCAAACTTGGTACATATCATCACAAGCATGACTTGAGGCTACATGCTGCGTTTCGGCGCAGTGCCACCTACTGGTCCGGAGATATGAAAAATGGCTGTTTTTGCTTATAACTTCTGAATGGTTTGTCCAAAAATCATAAAAGTGGTCTCGTTAGATTCAGGGCGTCATGCTGAGTCGACTGATATCCAATCTTCCCAGATCAGTCATTTTGGCTGTCGGCCATTTTGAATTATGTGCTAAAATGCTGTATTTTATGAACGCATGAACGGATTGTTACAAAACTCAGTATGGGTCATCAGCACGATGTCCTGAAGGAGCCTGAGAAGTTTCGAAACAGCGCCACCTAGTGGGGAATTTTTTTTCCCAAATGCTTATAACTTTGGGTGTGGTCGACTTATTTTCACAAGAGTCATCTCTTTAGACTCCTGAATCGTTGCCGAGTCCAACGATACCAAACATGCTAGGTTTTGCCTTACGGTTTGTGTAGCGTTGTGATTTAGCGCTTAAAAAACATTTGGCTATATCTTCGAAACCGCTTGTCCGATCGAGACGAAACCTCCGTCAGAAGTTTGGAAACATAGGTCGATAGCTATACACCAATGCCCAAATGCGAAAATATTGATAGTAAGGGGTAGTAAAATCCAATCAAAGTCATGTGTCAGTCATTTTTTACATGTTTTTTCATATAAATGTCTATAACTCCGAAGTGAATTGAGATATTTTGACCAAAATTGACACACATATGCATGGGCTCACTCTGAGGACACATAAAAAAAATGGTGGGGCTGAGTCTCTTGGTGGCGCTATAACAGAACAAAACATGAAATTCCCATTGACTTCAATACAGTTTTGTGAATTAAAATTATATACTTAACAAATGCATTGGTGTAATATTATGAAACTCAGAATATGCCATCAGCACCATCCCCCGAAGGTACCCAAACTATTTCGAGACAGCGCCACCTAGTGATCAATTGTTATGACAAATTTTCCAAAAAGGCTAATAACTTTTGAATAAATCTGGCTTTTGAAATGCCACTGATCTTAATAGATTCCTTGGGTCAAGCCGAGAACATAGATACCAAGTTTTCCTTATTTGGCTGAACTTCCTGTCCGCCATCTTGATTTTCAGTCAAAACCTACTTTTTCGAACTCCTCCTAGACCGTTTGTCCGATTTTCACCAAAATCGAATCGTATCATCTCCAGACTTTTCCAACTAAAAGTTATGGATTTCGTGTCGATAGACAAAACCGTTTTCGTATAGCATAGCAGCAAAGTTGAGGCATGATGCCAAAAGGACTATTCAGGCTTTATCTCTGCAATGCCTTGACATATTGACACCAAACTTTGTATGTGTCATTGTCACTTCACTCTGACCACATCACATCAGTTTTGTAACTACGCCACCTATTGGTCGAAAGTGATAATCGTATTTTGAATGACTTTTTATAAGATTTTGTTCAGCCATTTCGCCTAAAATCCTCTTTAAATGTATTTAATTGCTCATTGTTGCAGTTGGTCTGACACCTTCAGCCATGTTGGCAGATGCTGTCATCTGCTTGCGCTTGGCCCCGATAATTGCTGCTTGCAGCTATATTTATTAGGGGCCAAGCACCGAAGGTGCGGGCACCTATTGTAATTGTTCCCGTTCTTATTATTAGGGGCCAAGCACCGAAGGTGCGGGCACCTATTGTATCTGTTCCCGTTCTTATTATTATTATTATTATTAGGGGCCAAGCACCGAAGGTGCGGAGGCACCTATTGTATCTGTTCCCGTTCTTATTATTATTATTATTATTATTATTATTATTATTATTCTTCTTCCGCTCTTGGAGTCTATGGCAGCCCATAGAACCGATTGCGGGAAAGTTGTTTTGGTTTGACATTCTGATAGAGGACAGTCCCAACATTAAATACACCAATTTTGGTGTTTCTAAGTCATTCCCTCTAGCGCCACCACCTGTCCAAAATTTCACTTTTATTTTGCTAATAACTTTTTAACCGTAAGGCCAATCAACAAACTTCTTTTTTCCTCTGATTCCTGAGCTCATGACGATTCGATTGCATCCTATGAAGTCATTTTTCGTCATTAAAATATGGCCGCCATTTTGAATTATTCTCAAAACCTACTTTTTCGAACTCGTCCTAGACAGTTTGTCCGATTTGCACGAAAATTGAACCAGATCATCTTCAGGCAGTGCTAACAAAAAGTTATTAAAATCTAGTTGATTTGTCAAACCGTTTTCAATAAGCGCTCGAACAAATTTTACGTAGCGCTTGCGAAAACAGTCGTAAGGCTGTATCTTCGCAACGCTTTATCGTATTCAGACCAAACTTGGTACATGTCATCACAAGCATGACCTGAGGCTACATGCTGCGTTTCGGCGCAGCGCCACCTACTGGTCCAGAGATATGAAAAATGGCTATTTTTGCTTATAACTTCTGAACAGTTTGTCCAAAAATCATAAAATTGGTATTGTTAGATTCAGGGCAAAATGCCGAGTCGACTGATATCCAATTTTACCATATCGGCCATTTTGACTGTCGGCCATTTTGAATTTTGTGCTAAAATGCTGTATTTTAAGAACGCATGAACGGATTGTTACGAAACTTGGTATGGGTCATCAGCACGATGTCCTGAAGGAGCCTGAGAAGTTTCGAAACAGCGCCACCTAGTGGTTAATCTTTTTATTCAAATGCTTATAACTTTGGGTGTGGTCGACATATTTTCACGAAACTCATCTAATTAGACTCCTGAATCGTTGCCGAGTCCTACGATACCAAACATGCTAGGTTTCGCCTTACGGTTTTTGTAGCGTTGTGATTTAGCGCTTAAAAAACATTTGGCTATATCTTCGAAACTGCTAGTCTGATCGAGACGAAACCACCGTCAGAAGTTTGGAAACATAGGTCGATAGCTATATGCCAATGCCCAAATGCAAAAATATTGATAGTAAGGGGTAGTAAAATTCAATCAAAGTCATGTGTCAGTCATTTTTTACGTGTTTTTTCATATAAATGTCTATAACTCTGAAGCGAATTGAGATATTTTCACCAAAATTGACACACATATGTATGGGCTCACTCTGAGGACACATAAAAAAAATGGTGTGACTGAGCCTCTTGGTGGCGCTATAATAGAACAAAACATGAAATTCCCATTGACTTCAATACAGTTTTGTGAAATAAAATGCTATACTAAACAAATGCATTGGTGTTATTTAATGAAACTCAGAAAGTGCCTTCAGCGCCATTTCCTGAAAGTACCCAACATATTTCAAGACAGCGCCACCTAGTGGTCAAAAGTTATAACAAAACTTCTAAAAATGCTAATAACTTTTGAATAAATCTGCCTATTGAAATGCCACTGGTATTAATAGATTCCTTGGGTCAAGCCGAGAACATAGAAACCAAGTTTTCCTTATTTGGCCTAACTTCCTGTCCGCCATCTTGATTTTCATTCAAAACATACATTTTCGAACTCCTCCTACACTGTTTGTCCGATTTTCACCAAAATCGAATCGTATCATCTCCAGACCGTGCCGACTAAAAGTTATCGATTTCGTCTCGATTGACGAAACCATTTTCGTATAGCGCAGCAGCAAATTTGAGGCATGATGCTAAAAGCACTATTCAGGCTTTATCTCTGCAATGCCTTGACATATTGACACCAAACTTTGTATGTGTCATTGTCACATCACTCTGACCACATCACATCAGTTTTGTAACTGCGCCACCTATTGGTAGAAAGTGATAATGCATTACATCATATTTTTATTTCCTCTTTCTATGAATTTTCAGGCATTTTGCCTAAAATCCTCTTTAATGTCTTTAATTGCTCATTGTTGCAGTTGGTCTGACACTTTCAGCAATGTTGGCATGTCTTGTCATCTGATTGTGCTTGGCCCCGCTAAATGCTGCTTGCAGCTTTAATTATTATTATTATTCTTCCGCTCTTGGAGTCTATGGCAGCCCATAGAACCGATTGCGGGAAAGTTGTTTTGGTTTGACATTCTGATAGAGGACAGTCCCAACATTAAATACACCAATTTTGGTGTGTCTAAGTCATTCCCTCTAGCGCCACCACCTGTCCGAAATTTCACTTTTATTTTGCTAATAACTTTTGAACCGTAAGGCCAATCAACAAACTTATTTTTTCCTCTGATTCCTGAGCTCATGCCGATTCGATTGCACCCTATGACGTCACTTTCCGTCATTAAAATATGGCCGCCATTTTGAATTATTCTCAAAACCTACTTTTTCGAACTCGTCCTAGACGGTTTGTCCGATTTGCACGAAAATTGAATCAGATCATCTTCAGGCAGTGGTGACAAAAAGTTATTAAAATCTAGTTGATTCGCTTAACCGTTGTCGATAAACCCACGAACAAATTTTACGTAGTGCTTGCAAAAACAGTCGTAAGGCTGTATATCCGCAACGCTTAATCGTATTCAAACCAAACTTGGTACAAGTCATCACAAGCATGTCCTGAGGCAACATGCTGCGTTTCAGCGCAGCGCCACCTACTGGTCCGGAGATATGAAAAATGGCTATTTTTGCTTATAACTTCTGAACAGTTTGTCCAAAAATCATAAAATTGGTCTCGTTAGATTCAGGACAACATGCCGAGTCGACTGATATCCAATTTTACCATATCGGCCATTTTGACTGTCGGCCATTTTGAATTTTGTGCTAAAATGCTGTATTTTAAGAACGCATGAACGGATTGTTACGAAACTTGGTATGGGTCATCAGCACGATGTCCTGAAGGAGCCTGAGAAGTTTCGAAACAGCGCCACCTAGTGGGGAATATTTTTATTCAAATGCTTATAACTTTGGGTGTGGTCGACTTATTTTCACGAGACTCATCTAATTAGACTCCTGAATCCTTGCTGAGTCCTACGATACCAAACATGCTAGGTTTCGCCTTACGGTTTGTGTAGCGTTGTGATTTAGCGCTTAAAAAACATTTGGCTATATCTTCGAAACCGCTAGTCTGATCGAGACGAAACCACCGTCAGAAGTTTGGAAACATAGGTCGATAGCTAAACGCCAATACCCAAATGCGAAAATATTGATAGTAAGGGGTAGTAAAATTCAATCAAAGTCATGTGTCAGTCATTTTTTACGTGTTTTTTCATATAAATGTCTATAACTCCGAATCGAATTGAGATATTTTCACCAAAATTGACACACATATGTATGGGCTCACTCTGAGGACACATAAAAAAAATGGTGTGGCTGAGCCTCTTGGTGGAGCTATAATAGAACAAAACATGAAATTCCCATTGACTTCAATACAGTTTTGTTTTATTTTCATTCAAAACCTACTTTTTCTAACTCCACCTACACCGTTAGTCCGATTTTCACCAAAAGCAAATCGTATCATCTCCAGACCGTGCCGACTAAAAGTTATCGATTTCGTGTCGATTGACGAAACCGTTTTCGTATAGGGCAGCAGCAAATTTGATGTATGATGCTAAAAGCACTATTCAGGCTTTATCTCTGCAATGCCTTGACATATTGACACCAAACTATATATTTGTCATTGTCACTTCACTCTGACCACATCACATCAGTTTTGTAACTGCGCCACCTATTGGTCGAAAGTGATAATGCATTAAATCATATTTTTATTTACTGTTTCTATGAATTATCAGGCATTTTGCCTAAAATCATCTTTAATGTCTTTAATTGCTCATTATTGCAGTTGGTCTGACACTTTCAGCAATGTTGGCATGTCTTGTCATCTGATTGTGCTTGGCCCCGCTAAATGCTGCTTGCAGCTTTAATTAGGGGCCAAGCACCGAAGGTGCGGAGGCACCTATTGTTTTTGTTCCGGTTCTTATTATTAGGGGCCAAGCACCGAAGGTGCGGAGGCACCTATTGTTTTTGTTCCGGTTCTTATTATTATTATTATTATTATTCTTCTTCTTCTTCTTCCGCTCTGGGAGTCTATGGCAGCCCATAGAACCGCTTGCGGGAAAGTTATGAAATTTGGCACAACGATAGAGGACAGTCCAAAAAGTCACCATGCCAAATTTGGTGTCTTAAAACCAATCCCTCTAGCGCCACCACCTGTCCAAAATTTCACTTTTATTTTGCTAATAACTTTTGAACCGTTTGGCCAATCAACAAAATTCTTTTTTCCTCTGATTCCTGAGCTCATGACGATTCGATTGCACCCTATGACGTCATTTTCCGGCTTATAAATATGGCCGCCATTTTGAATGTGCTGAAAAAGCTACTTTTTCGAACTCGTCCTAGACGGTTTGTCCGATTTGCACGAAAATTGAACCAGATCATCTTCAGGCAGTGCTGACAAAAAGTTATGGAATTCAAATTGATTCGTCAAACCGTTTTCGAATAACGCTCGAACACATTTTAGGTAGCGCTTGCGAAAACAGTCGTAGGGCTGTATCTCCGCAACGCTTTATCGGATTCAGACCAAAATTGGTACATGTCATCACAAGCATGACCTGAGGCTACATGCTGCGTTTCGGCGCAGCGCCACCTACTGGTCCGGAGATATGAAAAATGGCTATTTTTGCTTATAACTTCTGAACAATTTGTCCAAAAATCATAAAATTGGTCTCGTTAGATTCAGGGCAACATGCCGAGTCGACTGATATCAAATTTTACCATATCGGCCATTTTGACTGTCGGCCATTTTGAATTTTGTGCTAAAATGCTGTATTTTAAGAACGCATGAACGGATTGTTACGAAACTTGGTATGGGTCATCAGCACGATGTTCTGAAGGAGCGTGAGAAGTTTCGAAACAGCGCCACCTAGTGGTCAAAAGTTAAAACAACATTAACAAAAAGGCTAATAACTTTTGAATAAATCTGGCTACTGAAATGCCACTGGTCTTAATAGATTCCTTGGGTCAAGCCGAGAACATAGATACCAAGTTTACCTTATTTGGCCAAACTTCCTGTCCGCCATCTTGATTTTCATTCAAAACCTACTTTTTCAAACTCCTCCTAGACCGTTTGTCCGATTTTCACCAAAATCGAATCGTATCATCTCCAGACCGTGCCGACTAAAAGTTATGGATTTCGTGTGGATAGACCAAACCGTTTTCGTATAGCGCAGCAGCAAAGTTGAGGCATGATGCTAATAGCACTATTCAGGCTTTATCTCTGCAATCCCTTGAAATATTGACACCAAACTTTGTATGTGTCATTGTCACTTCACTCTGACCACATCACATCAGTTTTGTAACTGCGCCACCTATTGGTCGAAAGTGATAATGCATTAAATCATATTTTTATTGACTGTTTCTATGATTTTTCAGCCATTTCGTCTAAAATCCTCTTTAAATGTCTTTAATTGCTCATTGTTGCAGTTGGTCTGACACCTTCAGCCATGTTGGCATATCCTGTCATCTACTTGCGCTTGGCCCCGGTAATTGCTGCTTGCAGCTATATTTATTATTATTATTATTCTTCTTCTTCTTCTTCCGCCATGGGAGTCTATGGCAGCCCATAGAACCGATTGCGGGAAAGTTATGAAATTTGGCACACTGATAGAGGACAGTCTGAAAAGTCACCATACCAAATTTGGTGTCTTAAAACCAATCCCTCTAGCGCCACCACCTGTCCAAAATTTCACTTTTATTTTGCTAATAACTTTTGAACCGTTTGGCCAATCAACAAAATTCTTTTTTCCTCTGATTCCTGAGCTCATGACGATTCGATTGCACCCTATGACGTCATTTTCCGGCTTATAAATATGACCGCCATTTTGAATGTGCTGAAAAAGCTACTTTTTCGAACTCGTCCTAGACGGTTTGTCCGATTTGCACGAAAATTGAACCAGATCATCTTCAGGCAGTGCTGACAAAAAGTTATGGAATTCAAATTGATTCGTCAAACCGTTTTCGAATAACGCTCGAACACATTTTACGTAGCGCTTGCGAAAACAGTCGTAGGGCTGTATCTCCGCAACGCTTTATCGGATTCAGACCAAAATTGGTACATGTCATCACAAGCATGACCTGAGGCTACATGCTGCGTTTCGGCGCAGCGCCACCTACTGGTCCGGAGATATGAAAAATGGCTATTTTTGCTTATAACTTCTGAACAATTTGTCCAAAAATCATAAAATTGGTCTCGTTAGATTCAGGGCAACATGCCGAGTCGACTGATATCAAATTTTACCATATCGGCCATTTTGACTGTCGGCCATTTTGAATTTTGTGCTAAAATGCTGTATTTTAAGAACGCATGAACGGATTGTTACGAAACTTGGTATGGGTCATCAGCACGATGTTCTGAAGGAGCGTGAGAAGTTTCGAAACAGCGCCACCTAGTGGTCAAAAGTTAAAACAACATTAACAAAAAGGCTAATAACTTTTGAATAAATCTGGCTACTGAAATGCCACTGGTCTTAATAGATTCCTTGGGTCAAGCCGAGAACATAGATACCAAGTTTACCTTATTTGGCCAAACTTCCTGTCCGCCATCTTGATTTTCATTCAAAACCTACTTTTTCAAACTCCTCCTAGACCGTTTGTCTGATTTTCACCAAAATCGAATCGTATCATCTCCAGACCGTGCCGACTAAAAGTTATGGATTTCGTGTGGATAGACCAAACCGTTTTCGTATAGCGCAGCAGCAAAGTTGAGGCATGATGCTAATAGCACTATTCAGGCTTTATCTCTGCAATCCCTTGAAATATTGACACCAAACTTTGTATGTGTCATTGTCACTTCACTCTGACCACATCACATCAGTTTTGTAACTGCGCCACCTATTGGTCGAAAGTGATAATGCATTAAATCATATTTTTATTGACTGTTTCTATGATTTTTCAGCCATTTCGTCTAAAATCCTCTTTAAATGTCTTTAATTGCTCATTGTTGCAGTTGGTCTGACACCTTCAGCCATGTTGGCATATCCTGTCATCTACTTGCGCTTGGCCCCGGTAATTGCTGCTTGCAGCTATATTTAGGGGCCAAGCACCGAAGGTGCGGAGGCACCTATTGTTTTTGTTCCGGTTCTTATTATTATTATTATTATTATTCTTCTTCTTCTTCTTCCGCTCTGGGAGTCTATGGCAGCCCATAGAACCGCTTGCGGGAAAGTTATGAAATTTGGCACAACGATAGAGGACAGTCCAAAAAGTCACCATGCCAAATTTGGTGTCTTAAAACCAATCCCTCTAGCGCCACCACCTGTCCAAAATTTCACTTTTATTTTGCTAATAACTTTTGAACCGTTTGGCCAATCAACAAAATTCTTTTTTCCTCTGATTCCTGAGCTCATGACGATTCGATTGCACCCTATGACGTCATTTTCCGGCTTATAAATATGGCCGCCATTTTGAATGTGCTGAAAAAGCTACTTTTTCGAACTCGTCCTAGACGGTTTGTCCGATTTGCACGAAAATTGAACCAGATCATCTTCAGGCAGTGCTGACAAAAAGTTATGGAATTCAAATTGATTCGTCAAACCGTTTTCGAATAACGCTCGAACACATTTTACGTAGCGCTTGCGAAAACAGTCGTAGGGCTGTATCTCCGCAACGCTTTATCGGATTCAGACCAAAATTGGTACATGTCATCACAAGCATGACCTGAGGCTACATGCTGCGTTTCGGCGCAGCGCCACCTACTGGTCCGGAGATATGAAAAATGGCTATTTTTGCTTATAACTTCTGAACAATTTGTCCAAAAATCATAAAATTGGTCTCGTTAGATTCAGGGCAACATGCCGAGTCGACTGATATCAAATTTTACCATATCGGCCATTTTGACTGTCGGCCATTTTGAATTTTGTGCTAAAATGCTGTATTTTAAGAACGCATGAACGGATTGTTACGAAACTTGGTATGGGTCATCAGCACGATGTTCTGAAGGAGCGTGAGAAGTTTCGAAACAGCGCCACCTAGTGGTCAAAAGTTAAAACAACATTAACAAAAAGGCTAATAACTTTTGAATAAATCTGGCTACTGAAATGCCACTGGTCTTAATAGATTCCTTGGGTCAAGCCGAGAACATAGATACCAAGTTTACCTTATTTGGCCAAACTTCCTGTCCGCCATCTTGATTTTCATTCAAAACCTACTTTTTCAAACTCCTCCTAGACCGTTTGTCCGATTTTCACCAAAATCGAATCGTATCATCTCCAGACCGTGCCGACTAAAAGTTATGGATTTCGTGTGGATAGACCAAACCGTTTTCGTATAGCGCAGCAGCAAAGTTGAGGCATGATGCTAATAGCACTATTCAGGCTTTATCTCTGCAATCCCTTGAAATATTGACACCAAACTTTGTATGTGTCATTGTCACTTCACTCTGACCACATCACATCAGTTTTGTAACTGCGCCACCTATTGGTCGAAAGTGATAATGCATTAAATCATATTTTTATTGACTGTTTCTATGATTTTTCAGCCATTTCGTCTAAAATCCTCTTTAAATGTCTTTAATTGCTCATTGTTGCAGTTGGTCTGACACCTTCAGCCATGTTGGCATATCCTGTCATCTACTTGCGCTTGGCCCCGGTAATTGCTGCTTGCAGCTATATTTATTATTATTATTCTTCTTCTTCTTCTTCCGCTCTGGGAGTCTATGGCAGCCCATAGAACCGCTTGCGGGAAAGTTATGAAATTTGGCACAATGATAGAGGACAGTCCAAAAAGTCACCATGCCAAATTTGGTGTCTTAAAACCAATCCCTCTAGCGCCACCACCTGTCCAAACTTTCACTTTTATTTTGCTAATAACTTTTGAACCGTTTGGCCAATCAACAAAATTCTTTTTTCCTCTGATTCCTGAGCTCATGACGATTCGATTGCACCATATGACGTCATTTTCCGGCTTATAAATATGGCCGCCATTTTGAATGTGCTGAAAAAGCTACTTTTTCGAACTCGTCCTAGACGGTTTGTCCGATTTGCACGAAAATTGAACCAGATCATCTTCAGGCAGTGCTGACAAAAAGTTATGGAATTCAAATTGATTCGTAAAACCGTTTTCGAATAACGCTCGAACACATTTTACGTAGCGCTTGCGAAAACAGTCGTAGGGCTGTATCTCCGCAACGCTTTATCGGATTCAGACCAAAATTGGTACATGTCATCACAAGCATGACCTGAGGCTACATACTGCGTTTCGGCGCAGCGCCACCTACTGGTCCGGAGATATGAAAAATGGCTATTTTTGCTTATAACTTCTGAACAATTTGTCCAAAAATCATAAAATTGGTCTCGTTAGATTCAGGGCAACATGCCGAGTCGACTAATATCAAATTTTACCATATCGGCCATTTTGACTGTCGGCCATTTTGAATTTTGTGCTAAAATGCTGTATTTTAAGAACGCATGAACGGATTGTTACGAAACTTGGTATGGGTCATCAGCAAGATGTTCTGAAGGAGCGTGAGAAGTTTCGAAACAGCGCCACCTAGTGGTCAAAAGTTAAAACAACATTTCCAAAAAGGCTAATAACTTTTGAATAAATCTGGCTACTGAAATGCCACTGGTCTTAATAGATTCCTTGGGTCAAGCCGAGAACATAGATACCAAGTTTACCTTATTTGGCCAAACTTCCTGTCCGCCATCTTGATTTTCATTCAAAACCTACTTTTTCAAACTCCTCCTAGACCGTTTGTCCGATTTTCACCAAAATCGAATCGTATCATCTCCAGACCGTGCCGACTAAAAGTTATGGATTTCGTGTGGATAGACCAAACCGTTTTCGTATAGCGCAGCAGCAAAGTTGAGGCATGATGCTAATAGCACTATTCAGGCTTTATCTCTGCAATCCCTTGAAATATTGACACCAAACTTTGTATGTGTCATTGTCACTTCACTCTGACCACATCACATCAGTTTTGTAACTGCGCCACCTATTGGTCGAAAGTGATAATGCATTAAATCATATTTTTATTGACTGTTTCTATGATTTTTCAGCCATTTCGTCTAAAATCCTCTTTAAATGTCTTTAATTGCTCATTGTTGCAGTTGGTCTGACACCTTCAGCCATGTTGGCATAATGTCATCTACTTGCGCTTGGCCCCGGTAATTGCTGCTTGCAGCTATATTTATTATTATTATTCTTCTTCCGCCATGGGAGTCTATGGCAGCCCATAGAACCGAGCGCGGGAAAGTTGTTTTGGTTTGACATTCTGATAGAGGACAGTCCCAACATTAAATACACCAATTTTGGTGTTTCTAAGTCATTCCCTCTAGCGCCACCACCTGTCCAAAATTTCACTTTTATTTTGCTAATAACTTTTGAACCGTAAGGCCAATCAGCTAAATTCTTGTTTCCTCTGATTTCTGAGCTCATGGCAATTCGATTGCACCCTATGACGTAATTTTACGTCATTAAAATATGGCCGCCATTTTGAATTTTTCTAAAAACCTACTTTTTCGAACTCGTCCTAGACGGTTTGTCCGATTTGCACGAAAATTGAACCAGATCATCTTCAGGTAGTGCTGACAAAAAGTTATGGAATTCAAATTGATTCGTCAAACCGTTTTCGATAAACGCACGAATACATTTTACGTAGCGCTAGCAAAAACGGTCGTAAGGCCGTATCTCCGCAACGGTTTATCGTATTCAGACCAAACTTGGTATTTGTACTCACAAGCATGACCTGAGGCTACATGCTGTGTTTCGGCGCAGCGCCACCTACTGGTCCGGAGATATGAAAAATGGCTATTTTTGCTTATAACTTCTGAACAGTTTGTCCAAAAATCATAAAATTGGTCTCGTTAGATTCAGGGCAACATGCCGAGTCGACTGATGTCCAATTTGACCATATCGGTCATTTTGGCTGTCGGCCATTTTGAATTTTGTGCTCAAATTCTGTATTTTATGACTGCATGAACGGATTGTTACGAAACGTGGTATGGGTCATCAGCACAATGCCCTGAATGAGCCTGAGAAGTTTCGAAACAGCGCCACCTAGTGGTGAATTTTTTTTTTCAAATGCTTATAACTTTGGGTGTGGTCAACTTATTTTCACGAAACTCATCTTTTTAGACTCCTGAATCGTTGCCGAGTCCTACGATACCAAACATGCTAGGTTTCGCCTTACGGTTTGTGTAGCGTTGTGATTTAGCGCTTAAAAAACATTTGGCTATATCTTTGAAACCGCTAGTCCGATCGAGACGAAACCACCGTCAGAAGTTTGGAAACATAGGTCGATAGCTATACGCCAATGCCCAAATGCGAAAATATTGATGTTTAGGGGTACTAATTTCCAATCAAAGTCATGTGTCAGTCATTTTTTTCGTGTTTTTTCATATAAATGTCTATAACTCCGAAGCGAATTGAGATATTTTCACCAAAATTGACACACATATGTATGGGCTCACTCTGAGGACACGTACAAAAAATTGTGGGACTGAGCCTCTTGGTGGCGCTATAACAGAACAAAACATGAAATTCCCATTGACTTCAATACAGTTTTGTGAAATAAAATGCTATACTGAACAAATGCATTGGTGTAATATTACGAAACTCAGAATGTGCCATCAGCACCATCCCCTGAAGGTACCCAAAATATTTTGAGACAGCGCCACCTAATGGTCAAAAGTGACAATCAATTAAATCATATTTTTAATTACTCTTTCTATGATTTTTCAGCCATTTCGCCTAAAATCCTCTTTAAATGTCTTTAATTGCTCATTGTTGCAGTTGATCTGACACTTTCAGCCATGTCTTGTCGTCTTATTCTGCTTGGCCCCGGTAATGGCTGCTTGCAGCTATATTTATTATTATTAGGGGCCAAGCACCGAAGGTGCGGAGGCACCTATTGTATCTGTTCCCGTTCTTATTATTATTATTAGGGGCCAAGCACCGAAGGTGCGGAGGCACCTATTGTATCTGTTCCCGTTCTTATTATTATTATTATTATTATTAGGGGCCAAGCACCGAAGGTGCGGGCACCTATTGTAATTGTTCCCGTTCTTATTATTAGGGGCCAAGCACCGAAGGTGCGGGCACCTATTGTAATTGTTCCCGTTCTTATTAGGGGCCAAGCACCGAAGGTGCGGAGGCACCTATTGTATCTGTTCCCGTTCTTATTATTATTATTATTATTATTCTTCTTCCGCCATGGGAGTCTATGGCAGCCCATAGAACCGAGCGCGGGAAAGTTGTTTTGGTTTGACATTCTGATAGAGGACAGTCCCAACATTAAATACACCAATTTTGGTGTTTCTAAGTCATTCCCTCTAGCGCCACCACCTGTCCAAAATTTCACTTTTATTTTGCTAATAACTTTTGAAGCGTAAGGCCAATCAACAAAATTCTTTTTTCCTCTGATTCCTGAGCTCATGCCGATTCGATTGCACCCTATGACGTCATTTTCCGGCTTATAAATATGGTCGCCATTTTGAATGTGCTGAAAAAGCTACTTTTTCGAACTCGTCCTAGACGGTTTGTCCGATTTGCACGAAAATTGAACCAGATCATCTTCAGGCAGTGCTGACAAAAAGTTATGGAATTCAAATTGATTCGTCAAACCGTTTTCGATAAACGCACGAATACATTTTACGTAGCGCTAGCAAAAACGGTCGTAAGGCCGTATCTCCACAACGGTTTATCGTATTCAGACCAAACTTGGGACTTGTACTCACAAGCATGACCTGAGGCTACATGCTGTGTTTCGGCGCAGCGCCACCTACTGGTCCGGAGATATGAAAAATGGCTATTTTTGCTTATAACTTCTGAACAGTTTGTCCAAAAATCATAAAATTGGTCTCGTTAGATTCAGGGCAACATGCCGAGTCGACTGATGTCCAATTTGACCATATCGGTCATTTTGGCTGTCGGCCATTTTGAATTTTGTGCTAAAATTCTGTATTTTATGACTGCATGAACGGATTGTTACGAAACGTGGTATGGGTCATCAGCACAATGCCCTGAATGAGCCTGAGAAGTTTCGAAACAGCGCCACCTAGTGGTGAATTTTTTTTTTCAAATGCTTATAACTTTGGGTGTGGTCAACTTATTTTCACGAAACTCATCTTTTTAGACTCCTGAATCGTTGCCGAGTCCTACGATACCAAACATGCTAGGTTTCGCCTTACGGTTTGTGTAGCGTTGTGATTTAGCGCTTAAAAAACATTTGGCTATATCTTTGAAACCGCTAGTCCGATCGAGACGAAACCACCGTCAGAAGTTTGGAAACATAGGTCGATAGCTATACGCCAATGCCCAAATGCGAAAATATTGATGTTTAGGGGTACTAATTTCCAATCAAAGTCATGTGTCAGTCATTTTTTTCGTGTTTTTTCATATAAATGTCTATAACTCCGAAGCGAATTGAGATATTTTCACCAAAATTGACACACATATGTATGGACTCACTCTGAGGACACGTAAAAAAAATTGTGGGACTGAGCCTCTTGGTGGCGCTATAACAGAACAAAACATGAAATTCCCATTGACTTCAATACAGTTTTGTGAAATAAAGTGCTATACTAAACAAATGCATTAGTGTAATATTACAAAACTCAGAATGTGCCATCAGCATCATCCCCTAAAGGTATTCAAAATATTTTGAGACAGCGCCACCTAATGGTCAAAAGTGACAATCAATTAAATCATATTTTTAATTACTCTTTCTATGATTTTTCAGCCATTTCGCCTAAAATCCTCTTTAAATGTCTTTAATTGCTCATTGTTGCAGTTGATCTGACACTTTCAGCCATGTCTTGTCGTCTTATTCTGCTTGGCCCCGGTAATGGCTGCTTGCAGCTATATTTATTATTCTTCTTCTTCTTCCGCTCTTGGAGTCTATGGCAGCCCATAGAACCGATTGCGGGAAAGTTGTTTTGGTTTGACATTCTGATAGAGGACAGTCCCAACATTAAATACACCAATTTTGGTGTTTCTAAGTCATTCCCTCTAGCGCCACCACCTGTCCAAAATTTCACTTTTATTTTGCTAATAACTTTTGAACCGTAAGGCCAATCAACAAACTTCTTTTTTCCTCTGATTCCTGAGCTCATGACGATTCGATTGCACCCTATGTCGTCATTTTCCGTCATAAAAACATGGCCGCCATTTTGAATTATTCTCAAAACCTACTTTTTCGAACTCGTCCTAGACGGTTTGTCCGATTTGCACGAAAATTTAACCAGATCATCTTCAGGCAGTGCTGACAAAAAGTTATTAAAATCTAGTTGATTTGTCAAACCGTTTTCAATAAACGCTCGAACAAATTTTACGTAGCGCTTGCGAAAACAGTCGTAAGGCTGTATCTTCGCAACGCTTTATCGTATTCAGACCAAACTTGGTACATGTCATCACAAGCATGACCTGAGGCTACATGCGGCGTTTCGGCGCAGCACCACCTACTGGTCCGGAGATATGAAAAATGGCTATTTTTGCTTATAACTTCTGAACAGTTTGTCCAAAAATCATAAAATTGGTCTCGTTAGATTCAGGGCGAAATGCTGAGTCGACTGATATCCAATTTTACCATATCGGCCATTTTGACTGTCGGCCATTTTGAATTTTGTGCTAAAATGCTGTATTTTAAGAACGCATGAACGGATTGTTACGAAACTTGGTATGGGTCATCAGCACGATGTCCTGAAGGAGCCTGAGAAGTTTCGAAACAGCGCCACCTAGTGGTTAATCTTTTTATTCAAATGCTTATAACTTTGGGTGTGGTCGACATATTTTCACGAAACTCATCTAATTAGACTCCTGAATCCTTGCCGAGTCCTACGATACCAAACATGCTAGGTTTCGCCTTACGGTTTGTGTAGCGTTGTGATTTAGCGCTTAAAAAACATTTGGCTATATCTTCGAAACCGCTAGTCTGATCGAGACGAAACCACCGTCAGAAGTTTGGAAACATAGGTCGATAGCTATTCGCCAATGCCCAAATGCGAAAATATTGATAGTAAGGGGTAGTAAAATCCAATCAAAGTCATGTGTCAGTCATTTTTTACGTGTTTTTTCATATAAATGTCTATAACTCCGAAGCGAATTGAGATATTTTCACCAAAATTGACACACATATGTATGGGCTCACTCTGAGGACACATAAAAAAAATGGTGTGACTGAGCCTCTTGGTGGCGCTATAATAGAACAAAACATGAAATTCCCATTGACTTCAATACAGTTTTGTGAAATAAAATGCTAAACTAAACAAATGCATTGGTGTTATTTGATGAAACTCAAAAAGTGCCTTCAGCACCATTTCCTGAAAGTACCCAACATATTTCAAGACAGCGCCACCTTTTGGTCAAAAGTTATAACAAAACTTCTAAAAATGCTAATAACTTTTGAATAAATCTGCCTATTGAAATGCCACTGGTATTAATAGATTCCTTGGGTCAAGCCGAGAACATAGAAACCAAGTTTTCCTTATTTGGCCTAATTTCCTGTCCGCCATCTTGATTTTCATTCAAAACATACATTTTCGAACTCCTCCTACACCGTTTGTCCGATTTTCACCAAAATCGAATCGTATCATCTCCAGACCGTGCCGACTAAAACTTATCGATTTCGTCTCGATTGACGAAACCGTTTTCGTATAGCGCAGCAGCAAAGTTGAGGCATGATGCTAAAAGCACTATTCAGGCTTTATCTCTGCAATGCCTTGACATATTGACACCAAACTTTGTATGTGTCATTGTCACTTCACTCTGACCACATCACATCAGTTTTGTAACTGCGCCACCTATTGGTAGAAAGTGATAATGCATTACATCATATTTTTATTTACTCTTTCTATGAATTTTCAGGCATTTTGCCTAAAATCCTCTTTAATGTCTTTAATTGCTCATTGTTGCAGTTGGTCTGACACTTTCAGCAATGTTGGCATGTCTTGTCATCTGATTGTGCTTGGCCCCGCTAAATGCTGCTTGCAGCTTTAATTATTATTATTATTCTTCCGCTCTTGGAGTCTATGGCAGCCCATAGAACCGATTGCGGGAAAGTTGTTTTGGTTTGACATTCTGATAGAGGACAGTCCCAACATTAAATACACCAATTTTGGTGTTTCTAAGTCATTCCCTCTAGCGCCACCACCTGTCCAAAATTTCACTTTTATTTTTTCTAATAACTTTTGAATCGTAAGGCCAATCAACAAACTTCTTTTTTCCTCTGATTCCTGAGCTCATGACGATTCGATTGCATCCTATGACGTCATTTTCCGTCATTAAAATATGGCCGCCATTTTGAATTATTCTCAAAACCTACTTTTTCGAACTCGTCCTAGACGGTTTGTCCGATTTGCACGAAAATTGAACCAGATCATCTTCAGGCAGTGCTGACAAAAAGTTATTAGAATCTAGTTGATTCGTCAAACCGTTTTCGATAAACGCTCGAACAAATTTTACGTAGCGCTTGCAAAAACAGTCGTAAGGCTGTATCTTCGCAACGCTTTATCGTATTCAGACCAAACTTGGTACATGTCATCACAAGCATGACTTGAGGCTACATGCTGCGTTTCGGCGCAGCGCCACCTACTGGTCCGGAGATATGAAAAATGGCTATTTTTGCTTATAACTTCTGAACAGTTTGTCCAAAAATCATAAAATTGGTCTCGTTAGATTCAGGGCGACATGCTGAGTCGACTGATATCCAATTTTACCATATCGGCCATTTTGACTGTCGGCCATTTAGAATTTTGTGCTAAAATGCTGTATTTTAAGAACGCATGAACGGATTGTTACGAAACTTGGTATGGGTCATCAGCACGATGTCCTGAAGGAGCCTGAGAAGTTTTGAAACAGCGCCACCTAGTGGTTAATCTTTTTATTCAAATGCTTATAACTTTGGGTGTGGTCGACTTATTTTCACGAGACTCATCTAATTAGACTCCTGAATCCTTGCCGAGTCCTACGATACCAAACATGCTAGGTTTCGCCTTACGGTTTGTGTAGCGTTGTGATTTAGCGCTTAAAAAACATTTGGCTATATCTGCGAAACCGCTAGTCTGATCGAGACGAAACCACCGTCAGAAGTTTGGAAACATAGGTCGATAGCTATACGCCAATGCCCAAATGCGAAAATATTGATAGTAAGGGGTAGTAAAATTCAATCAAAGTCATGTGTCAGTCATTTTTTACGTGTTTTTTCATATAAATGTCTATAACTCCGAAGCGAATTGAGATCTTTTCACCAAAATTGACACACATATGTATGGGCTCACTCTGAGGACACGTAAAAAAAATGGTGTGACTGAGCCTCTTGGTGGCGCTATAATAGAACAAAACATGAAATTCCCATTGACTTCAATACAGTTTTGTGAAATAAAATGCTATACTAAACAAATGCATTGGTGTTATTTAATGAAACTCAGAAAGTGCCTTCAGCACCATTTCCTGAAAGTACCCAACATATTTCAAGACAGCGCCACCTAGTGGTCAAAAGTTATAACAAAACTTCTAAAAATGCTAATAACTTTTGAATAAATCTGCCCATTGAAATGCCACTGGTATTAATAGATTCCTTGGGTCAAGCCGAGAACATAGAAACCAAGTTTTCCTTATTTGGCCTAACTTCCTGTCCGCCATCTTGATTTTCATTCAAAACATACATTTTCGAACTCCTCCTACACCGTTTGTCCGATTTTCACCAAAATCGAATCGTATCATCTCCAGACCGTGCCGACTAAAAGTTATCGATTTCGTCTCGATTGACGAAACCGTTTTTGTATAGCGCAGCAGCAAAGTTGAGGCATGATGCTAAAAGCACTATTCAGGCTTTATCTCTGCAATGCCTTGACATATTGACACCAAACTTTGTATGTGTCATTGTCACTTCACTCTGACCACATCACATCAGTTTTGTAACTGCGCCACCTATTGGTCGAAAGTGATAATGCATTACATCATATTTTTATTTACTGTTTCTATGAATTTTCAGGCATTTTGCCTAAAATCCTCTTTAATGTCTTTAATTGCTCATTGTTGCAGTTGGTCTGACATTTTCAACAATGTTGGCATGTCTTGTCATCTGATTGTGCTTGGCCCCGCTAAATGCTGCTTGCAGCTTTAATTATTATTATTATTATTATTATTATTCTTCTTCCGCTCTTGGAGTCTATGGCAGCCCATAGAACCGATTGCGGGAAAGTTGTTTTGGTTTGACATTCTGATAGAGGACAGTCCCAACATTAAATACACCAATTTTGGTGTTTCTAAGTCATTCCCTCTAGCGCCACCACCTGTCCAAAATTTCACTTTTATTTTGCTAATAACTTTTGAACCGTAAGGCCAATCAACAAACTTCTTTTTTCCTCTGATTCCTGAGCTCATGACGATTCGATTGCACCCTATGACGTCATTTTCCGTCATAAAAACATGGCCGCCATTTTGAATTATTCTCAAAACCTACTTTTTCGAACTCGTCCTAGACGGTTTGTCCGATTTGCACGAAAATTGAACCAGATCATCTTCAGGCAGTGCTGACAAAAAGTTATTAAAATCTAGTTGATTTGTCAAACCGTTTTCGATAAACGCTCGAACAAATTTTACGTAGCGCTTGAGAAAACAGTCGTAAGGCTGTATCTTCGCAACGCTTTATCGTATTCAGACCAAACTTGGTACATGTCATCACAAGCATGACCTGAGGCTACATGCTGCGTTTCGGCGCAGCGCCACCTACTGGTCCAGAGATATGAAAAATGGCTATTTTTGCTTATAACTTCTGAACTGTTTGTCCAAAAATCATAAAATTGGTCTCGTTAGATTCAGGGCAAAATGCAGAGTCGACTGATATCCAATTTTACCATATCGGCCATTTTGACTGTCGGCCATTTTGAATTTTGTGCTAAAACGCTGTATTTTAAGAACGCATGAACGGATTGTTACGAAACTTGGTATGGGTCATCAGCACGATCTCCTGAAGGAGCCTGAGAAGTTTCGAAACAGCGCCACCTAGTGGTTAATCTTTTTATTCAAATGCTTATAACTTTGGGTGTGGTCGACATATTTTCACGAAACTCATCTACTTAGACTGCTGAATCCTTGCCGAGTCCTACGATACCAAACATGCTAGGTTTCACCTTACGGTTTGTGTAGCGTTGTGATTTAGCGCTTAAAAAACATTTGGCTATATCTTCGAAACCGCTAGTCTGATCGAGACGAAACCACCGTCAGAAGTTTGGAAACATAGGTCGATAGCTATATGCCAATGCCCAAATGCGAAAATATTGATAGTAAGGGGTAGTAAAATCCAATCAAAGTCATGTGTCAGTCATTTTTTACGTGTTTTTTCATACAAATGTCTATAACTCCGAAGCGAATTGAGATATTTTCACCAAAATTGACACACATATGTATGGGCTCACTCTGAGGACACATAAAAAAAATGGTGTGACTGAGCCTCTTGGTGGCGCTATAATAGAACAAAACATGAAATTCCCATTGACTTCAATACAGTTTTGTGAAATAAAATGCTATACTAAACAAATGCATTGGTGTTATTTAATGAAACTCAGAAAGTGCCTTCAGCACCATTTCCTGAAAGTACCCAACATATTTCAAGACAGCGCCACCTAGTGGTCAAAAGTTATAACAAAACTTCTAAAAATGCTATTAACTTTTGAATAAATCTGCCTATTGAAATGCCACTGGTATTAATAGATTCCTTGGCTCAAGCCGAGAACATAGAAACCAAGTTTTCCTTATTTGGCCTAACTTCCTGTCCGCCATCTTGATTTTCATTCAAAACATACATTTTCGAACTCTTCCTACACCGTTTGTCCGATTTTCACCAAAATCGAATCGTATCATCTCCAGACCGTGCCGACTAAAACTTATCGATTTCGTCTCGATTGACGAAACCGTTTTCGTATAGCGCAGCAGCAAAGTTGAGGCATGATGCTATAAACACTATTCAGGCTTTATCTCTGCAATGCCTTGACATATTGACACCAAACTTTGTATGTGTCATTGTCACTTCACTCTGACCACATCACATCAGTTTTGTAACTGCGCCACCTATTGGTAGAAAGTGATAATGCATTACATCATATTTTTATTTACTCTTTCTATGAATTTTCAGGCATTTTGCCTAAAATCCTCTTTAATGTCTTTAATTGCTCATTGTTGCAGTTGGTCTGACACTTTCAGCAATGTTGGCATGTCTTGTCATCTGATTGTGCTTGGCCCCACTAAATGCTGCTTGCAGCTTTAATTAGGGGTTCAAGCACGAAGTGCTGAAACCCTATTGTAATTGTAAGGATTTTTATTATTAGGGGTTCAAGCACGAAGTGCTGAAACCCTATTGTAATTGTACTGATTTTTATTAGGGGTTCAAGCACGAAGTGCTGAAACCCTATTGTAATTGTAAGGATTTTTATTATTATTATTCTGCCGTAAAACGCATCGTGCAGCCCAAACCGTAAGTGCTGGAGACTTGAGACTTTGCCAGAAGGTAGTACAAAAATCGAGGAGAGGTTATCAAATTATGACCCCGATTGGCCAATAGGTGGCGCTATAGTAAGCAAAAGTATAAAATCGCTAATAACTCCTAGACGGTTTGTCGTAGACTCAAGTGTCTTATATCACTGTAATCCTTGGCTCAAGGCGGAAAAAACGTATATCTCCGATTTCATTTCCGGTATGCAAATTTTTCCGCCATTTTGAATTTTGTCAAAAACCTACTTTTGCAAACTAGTCTGTGGTTTTTTGTCCGATCGGAACCAAACCAGTGCAGAAATGTTCTCTGGAGTCTGACTATCAATAATTATCGAAAAAAAGTTGAAATTTCGATTCATGGTCGCTATGGGGCGCCAAAATGTTCGAAGGAGGCGGAGTCAGTTTTACTAAAATTGTTATAACTCGTGAACGAAATTAGATATTTTCACCAAACTTGGTACACATATGTAGACGGTCAATTTGAGGTCACAGTAAAAAAATTGCGTCGATTGGCCTCATGGTGGCGCTATAAAACAAAAAAAACGTATAGACACCTGACCGTTTTTCCGAATGACTTGAAATTTGTTATGCAGTGTCTTGGCCCAACGGGCCATGTATGTCTAAAAGGATATTGGCGTATCTCAAAAAACATGGCCGCCATTGGCCAATGAAATTTGAGCACCGTTAACGAAGTCCGATCGGAACGAAACTCGATGGGCATGTTCGACTCATGGTCCTAGAGGTCTGTAAGAATTTTGAAAGAAATCGGCCACTAGTTGGCGCTAACGAGTTTTATGGCTCTGTAATCACGTGGTGTTACACTTATCATCACAAAATGCATATCATCTGATAGATCTGCTCATGTTGAACAACTTTGCCTCAAGAACCATTGCTGTCAATCAAACCGTTCATTAAATATTCAAGAATATGTTAAAAACCTACTTTTGCGAACTAGTCCCTGGTTTTTCGCCCGATCGGAACCAGACCAGTCTAGGACAATTCTCTGGACTCTCTAGATCAATAATTATCGGAAAAAAGTTGAACTTTTGCATTTGGGTGGCTGTAATAGGGTAATTTATAAAAGGGGCGTGGCAAAATACACTAAAATGCCTATAAATCATAAATGAAAACTCAGAACCTCACGAAAATTGGTGGGCATATGTTTCATAACATGGTGAAGAAGCATGCAGAGTTTCATGGAGATTGGACCATAGGTGGCGCTATAACTGGCAAAAAGGTTTGAAAACCACATATTTCCTATGGTAAATTGCCTTTATTGGCTGTAAATGGATTTTTCCATCTATTATTTCAGTGGTTAAAAGCTTGCTAAATAAAACTTAATGTCTTAAATGCTTATGTGCTTAAAGGCCTTAAATGCTTGAACCCCGATAAATGCTGCTTGCAGCTTTAATTATTATTATTATTATTATTATTCTTCCGCCGTAAAACGCATCGTGCAGCCCAAACCGTAAGTGCTAGAGACTTGAAACTTGGCCAGATGGTAGTACAAAAATCGAGGAGAGGTTATCAAATTATGACGCTGATTGGCCCATAGGTGGCGCTATAGCAACCAAAAGCGCGAAACTGGTCATAACTCCTAGACGATAAGTCATAGACTCAAGTGTCTTATATCATTGGAAAGCTGGACGCCTGACGAACAAAACGTATATCTCCGATTTTATTTCCGTCATGATAGATTTTCCGCCATTTTGAATTTTGTCAAAAACCTACTTTTGCAAACTAGTCCCTGGTTTTTCGTCCGATCGGAACCAAACCAGAGCAGAATTGTTCTCTGAAGTCTGAAGATCAATAATTATCGAAAAAAAGTCGAAATTCCGATTCCTGGTCGCTAGGGGGTGATAAATTAAGGTTGTGGGAGGAGCCTATTTTACTAAAATGGCTATAACTCGAGAAGTAAATGAGATATCTTCACCAAACTTGGCACACATGTTTAAGAGGTCAATCTGAGGTCACAGTAAAAAAATTGCGTCGATTGGCCACATGGTGGCGCTATAAACAAAAAAAAAACATATAGACACCTGACCGTTTTTCCGAATGACTTGAAATTTGGTATGCAGTGTCTTGGCCCAAGGGGCCACCTATGTCTAAAAGGATATTGGCGTATCTCGAAAAACATGGCCGCCATTGGCCAATGAGGTTTGACCACCGTTAACGAAGTCCGATCGGAGCGAAACTCGGTGGGCATGTTCGGCTCAAGCCCCTAGAGGTCTGTAAGAATTTTGAAAGAAATCGGCCACTAGTTGGCGCTAACGATTTTTATGGCTCTGTAATCACGTGGTGTTACACTGATCATCACAAAATGCATATCATCTTATAGATCTGCTCATGCTGAACAACTTTGCCTCAAGAACCATTGCTGTCAATCAAACACTTAATTAAATATTCATGAATATGTTAAAAACCTACTTTTGCGAACTAGTCCCTGGTTTTTCGCCCGATCGGAACCAGACCAGTCTAGGACAATTCTCTGGACTCTCTAGATCAATAATTATCGAAAAAAAGTTTAACTTTTGCATTTGGGTGGCTGTAATAGGGTAATTTATAAAAGGGGCGTGGCAAAATACACTAAAATGCCTATAAATCATAAATGAAAACTCAGAACTTCACAAAAATTGGTGAGCATATGTGACATAACATCATTAACAAGCATGCCAAATTTTATGGAGATCGGACCAAAGGTGGCGCTATAACTGTTAAAAAGCTTTAAAACCATATATTTCCCATGGTAAACTGCCTGTATTGGCTGTAAATGGTCTTTTCCGTCTATTATGTCAGTTGTTAAATGCTTGCTAAATAAAACTTAATGTCTTTTGATGCTTGTGTGCTTAAAGGCCTTAAAGGCGTTAACTGCTTGAACCCCGATAAATGCTGCTTGCAGCTTTAATTATTATTATTATTCTTCTCCGCTAAAACGCATCGTGCAGCCCAAACCGTAAGAGCTAGAGACTTGAAACTTGGCCACAAGGTAGTACAAAAATCGAGGAGAGGTTATCAAAGTATGAGCCCGATTGGCCAATAGGTGGCGCTATAGCGCAAAAAACAAAAAAAAATCACTATTTTGCTCATATCTCAATAACCATTTGTCTCAGCTTCAAGTGTCATACATCATTGGAATCCTTGGCTCAAGCCGAACAAGAAATATAGGAGGTATTTTATTTCCGGTATGCAAATTTTTCCGCCATTTTGGATTTTGTCCAAAACCTACTTTTGCGAACTAGTCCCTGGTTTTTCGCCCGATCGGAACCAAACCAGTGCAGAAATGTTCACAGTAGTCTGAATATCAATAATTATCGAAAAAAAGTTGAAATTTCGATTCACGGTCGCTAAGGGGTGCCAAAACGTTTGAAGAAGGCGGAGCCTATTTTACTAAAATGGCTATAACTCCAGAAGTAAATGAGGTATCTTCACCAAACTCGGTACACATGTGTAAGAGGTCAATCTGAGGTCACAGTAAAAAAATCGCGGCGATTGGCCACATGGTGGCGCTATAACATGAAAAAAACATAAAATGGGCTATAACCACCTGACCGTTAGTCCGATTGACTTGAAAATTGGTATGCAGTGTCTTGGTCCAAGGTGCCATGTATATCTATGAGGACATTAGTGTATCTCAAAAAACATGGCCGCCATCAGCCAATGAAGTTTGAGCACCTATTAGACAAGGTTAACGGAGGCCGATCGGAACGAAACTCGATGGGCATGTTCGACTCATGGCCCTAAAGGTCTGTAAGAATTTTGAAATAAATCGGCCACTAGTTGGCGCTAACGAGTTTTATGGCTCTGTAATCACGTGGTGTTACACTTATCGTCACAAAATGCATATCATTTGATAGAGCTTCTCATCCTGAACAACTTTGCCTCTAGAACCATTCCTGTCAATCAAACCGTTCATTAAATATTCATGAATATGTTAAAAACCTACTTTTGCGAACTAGTCCCTGGTTTTTCGCCCGATCGGAACCAGACCAGTCTAGGACAATTCTCTGGACTCTCTAGATCAATAATTATCAAAAAAAAGTTGAACTTTTGCATTTGTATGGCTGTAATAGGGTCATTTATAAAATGGGCGTGGCAAAATACACTAAAAAGCCTATAAATCCTAAATGAAAACTCAGAACTTCACAAAAGTTGGTGAGCATATGTGACATGACATCATTAACAAGCATGCAACATTTTATGGAGATTGGACCAAAGGTGGCGCTATAACTGTTAAAAAGCTTTAAAACCATATATTTCCTATGGTAAACTGCCTGTATTGGCTGTAAATGGTCTTTTCCATCTCTGATCATATAGTTTTCATATCATAATGTTCAAAACTAGTGCAATACAATTCTCTGGACTCACTAGGTCAATAATTGTCAGAAAAAGTTGAACTACTTCATTTGGATAGATATAATAGGTTCACTTCAAAATGTAGCCTTTACCAAGTGTCCCCGAAAGCCTATATCTCTTTAATGAATGACTCAGACCTTCTTAAAAAGCCAGTGAAATATCACTCTGAACATGCATGAAAATTTTCAGACCGATCGGACAAAATTTGCCTCTATAACAGTTAAAAAGGTGAAAATTATATGAATATAATGGCATATTAAGCCAATAAGTTGTATTTTACTGCCCCCTGCTGTTTAAAATTTATAAAATCACTATTTTAACATTTACAATTACATTTAGTCAAAATCCGTCCGTTAAAGTATTAGTATTGACAGTTTTATCACATCATATATTTCAAATGTCTGTATCTACAACATAATGTGTTTGTGTAGTCTTAGGTTTCTGAATAAATTCTGAATCTTCTGATTAATAGCTAACAAAGACTTTGTGAAATGTTTATAGACCATTCAAATATATTTTCATTATGACATATCCCAATAGCATTGAAAAAACAACAACAACATTTGTCTTCGTGTGTGTGTGTGTGTGTGTGTGCATGCATGATTGAGTTAACATGGAAAAACTGGTTTGCTTTAGTGCAGAAAACTGCTTAACTATATAGTTATAACTATAAATCCTAAACGAAAACTCAGAACTTCACAAAAATTGATGAGCATATGTGTCATAACCTGCTAAAGAAGCATGGAAAATTTTATGGAGATCGGACCATAGTTGGCGCTATAACTGTTAAAACGCTTTAAAACCATATATTTCCTATATGGTAAATTGCCTGTATTTGCTGTAAATGGTGTCTTCTATCTATTATCGTATAATGTTCATATCATAATGTTCAAAACCAGTGCAGCACAATTCTCTGAACTCTCTAGATCAATAATTATCAGAAAAAAAGTTTAACTTCTTCAAAAGGTGATTTTATATGAATATAATGACATATTAAGCCAATAAGTGGTATTTTACTGCCCCCTGCTGTCATTTCATCATACTACTCCCTAATATTGTTATAAAATTCATATTTAGACTTTATAAAATCATTATTTTAACATTTACAATCACATTTTGTCAAAACTCATCTATTGGAGTATTATTATTGACAATTGTGTCACACTGTCTGTCTGAGATATGGAAATTGAAAATGAAAGTAAAACGGCATTTAGGCCACGCCCCCCCAGTACAAATTCATTCATAACTCGAAAACGGAAAGTCGTTGCGCGCTCAAATTTTGATGGTAAGGTCCTCTCCGGGCTCTTGATCGAAACGTGTCATCGCGGGCCTCGGGAGCGCGCCCCCCACGAATCGCAAATTCGTGGGACCCCCGATTTTGAACGGCCGAAACTCCCGACCCAGACCACCCCGAACCTTGTGTGAGAGCTCGTTGGAAAGGGCCAGTTCTTGGCTAGCTTCGATTCAAATGTGGTGTAATTTGCCCTGGGCATTCCAGAGATAAAAGCCCCAATAGATATGCCTTTGAACGGTCATATTTCCGGGCTCCAATCGCCCAAAAACACCGCGATGGTCTCATTCAACAGGGCTCCTCAAGAACTATCTATGCTCTGAATTTCAGAATTTTTCGCCTTCTGGTTCCCGAGATATAAGTGAAAAACCAAATTCCCATTCATTCATTCAAACACTTCAACTGTAAGATGGAGGCTGTAATTCCACTGTTGTCAACTAGAGGGAGCAGCAGTATTAGACATAGTATTAATCTTTTTATCAGCTTTCAGCTTTGGCCAACAAACAAATGGTTAAAGCTATTTTTTTTTTTATTATTATTATTGGACTGATAATATAGATCACAATGAAATATATGAAATGGTTAGACCATTAAAATATTTTTTTCACAATAACACATCCTAAAGACATTGAAAACATATTTGTATATGTGTGTGTGTGTGTGTGTGTGTGTAAGCATGCATTATTGAGTTAACATGGAAAACACTTATATTACAATAACTATTATAACACAGTCATATTTTGTCAGTGTTTATCACTTCATTTGCACTGACACTTCACATAATTGCTAGTAATGTGGTAAATCACGCTAGAAACATGGTAAATCATAGTAAATAATTGATGGTCTCATTCAACAGGGCTCCTCAAGCACTCTCTATGCTCTGAGTTTCAGAATTTTTCGCCTTCTGGTTCCCGAGATATAAGTGAAATACCAAATTCCCATTCATTAATTCATTCAAACACTTCAACTGTAAGATGGAAGCTGTAATACCACTGTCCACTGGAGGGAGCAGCAGGATTACGCATGACCTTTTCATTAGTTTTCAGTATTGGGAAACAAACAAATGCTTTAAAAAGCAATCTTTTTTAAAAAAAATTTTTTTTAATATTATTAGATCACAAAGGAATTCTAATAGACCAATAAATATATTTTCTCAATAACATATTCCAAAACATTAAAAACATATTTGCATTTGTGTATGTTTATTTCTGTGTGTGTGTGTGTGTGTGTGTGTGTGTGTGTGTGTGTGTGTGTGTGTGTGTGTGTGTGTGTGTGTGTGTGTGCGTGTGTGTGCGTGTGTGTGCGTGTGTGTGCGTGTGTGTGTGTGTGTGTAAGCATGCATTATTGAGTTAACATGGAAAAACTGGTTTGCTTTAGTCCAGAAAACTGGTGAAAATCATGAAGTTTAAAGTGAAAGTGAGCCAATAAGTGGTCTTCTTCTGCCCTCTGCTGGCCATTCTACTTATTAATGAAGTCTTTTCACATGTGCTCACATTCATATTTAGACTCTAAAAATCACTTATATAACAATAACTATTATAACACAATCAGATTTTGTCAGTGTTTATCACTTCATTTGCACTGACACTTCACATAATTGCTAGAAACATGGTAAATCATAGTGAATAATACTATAATGTGGTGTATCAAGGTAAACCATGCTAGAATCCTGGCAAATCATTCTAGAACGTGGTAAATCATGGTAAACTATGCTAAAACAGGGTAAATCATGGTAAACCATGATAAACTATGGTAAATCATGTTAGAATGTGGTATATCATGGTAAATCATGCTAGAACAGGGTAAATCATGGTAAACTATGATAAATCATGATAAACTATGGTAAACCATGCTAGAATCACAGTAAACAATGGTAAATCATACTAGAATGTAGTATATCATGGTAAATCATGCTAGAATATGGTAAATCAAGGTAAACTAAGATAAAATCATGGTAAACTATGTAAATCATGCTAGAATCATAGTAAATAATACTAGAATGTGGTAAATTATTGTGGGAGGAGCCTATTTTACTAAAATGGCTATAACTCAAGAAGTAAATGAGATATCTTCACCAAACTCAGTACACATGTGTATGGGTTCAATTTGAGGTCACAGTAAACAATTTTATGGAGATCGGTCCATAGATGGCACTATAACTCCTATAAAAAGCTTTAAAACCACATATTTCCTATGGTACATTGCCTGTATTGGCTGTAAATGGTCTTTTATGCCATCTATTATGTCAGTGGTTACATGCTTGCTAAATAAAACTTAATAACTTTTGATGCTTTTGTGCTTAAAGGCCTTAAATGCTTGAACCCCGATAAATGCTGCTTGCAGCTTTAATTATTAGGGGCCAAGCACCGAAGGTGCGGAGGCACCTATTGTATTTGTTCCGGTTCTTATTATTATTAGGGGCCAAGCACCGAAGGTGCTAGGCACCTATTGTTTTCGTTCGCGTTCTTATTATTAGGGGCCAAGCACCGAAGGTGCGGAGGCACCTATTGTATCTGTTCCCGTTCTTATTAGGGGCCAAGCACCGAAGGTGCGGAGGCACCTATTGTATCTGTTCCCGTTCTTATTAGGGGCCAAGCACCGAAGGTGCGGAGGCACCTATTGTTTTTGTTCCGGTTCTTATTATTATTATTAGGGGCCAAGCACCGAAGGTGCGGAGGCACCTATTGTATCTGTTCCCGTTCTTATTATTATTAGGGGCCAAGCACCGAAGGTGCGGGCACCTATTGTATCTGTTCCCGTTCTTATTATTATTATTATTATTATTATTATTATTCTTCTTCCGCTCTTGGAGTCTATGGCAGCCCATAGAACCGATTGCGGGAAAGTTGTTTTGGTTTGACATTCTGATAGAGGACATTCCCAACATTAAATACACCAATTTTGGTGTTTCTAAGTCATTCCCTCTAGCGCCACCACCTGTCCAAAATTTCACTTTTGTTTTGCTAATAACTTTTGAACCGTAAGGCCAATCAACAAAATTCTTTTTCCCTCTGATTCCTGAGCTCATGACGATTCGATTGCACCCTATGACGTCATTTTCCGTCATAAAAACATGGCCGCCATTTTGAATTATTCTCAAAACCTATTTTTTCGAACTCGTCCTAGACAGTTTGTCCGATTTGCACGAAAATTGAACCAGATCATCTTCAGGCAGTGCTGACAAAAAGTTATTAAAATCTAGTTGATTTGTCAAACCGTTTTCAATAAACGCTCGAACAAATTTTACGTAGCGCTTGCGAAAACAGTCGTAAGGCTGTATCTTCGCAACGCTTTATCGTATTCAGACCAAACTTGGTACATGTCATCACAAGCATGACCTGAGGCTACATGCTGCGTTTCGACCCAGCGCCACCTACTGGTCCAGAGATATGAAAAATGGCTATTTTTGCTTATAACTTCTGAACAGTTTGTCCAAAAATCATAAAATTGGTCTCGTTAGATTCAGGGCAAAATGCCGAGTCGACTGATATCCAATTTTACCATATCGGCCATTTTGACTGTCGGCCATTTTGAATTTTGTGCTAAAACGCTGTATTTTAAGAACGCATGAACGGATTGTTACGAAACTTGGTATGGGTCATCAGCACGATGTCCTGAAGGAGCCTGAGAAGTTTCAAAACAGCGCCACCTAGTGGTTAATCTTTTTATTCAAATGCTTATAACTTTGGGTGTGGTCGACATATTTTCACGAAACTCATCTAATTAGACTGCTGAATCCTTGCCGAGTCCTACGATACCAAACATGCTAGGTTTCACCTTACGGTTTGTGTAGCGTTGTGATTTAGCGCTTAAAAAACATTTGGCTATATCTTCGAAACCGCTAGTCTGATCGAGACGAAACCACCGCCAGAAGTTTGGAAACATAGGTCGATAGCTATACGCCAATGCCCAAATGTGAAAATATTGATAGTAAGGGGTAGTAAAATCCAATCAAAGTCATGTGTCAGTCATTTTTTACGTGTTTTTTCATACAAATGTCTATAACTCCGAAGCGAATTGAGATATTTTCACCAAAATTGACACACATATGTATGGGCTCACTGTGAGGACACATAAAAAAAATGGTGTGACTGAGCCTCTTGGTGGCGCTATAATAGAACAAAACATGAAATTCCCATTGACTTCAATACAGTTTTGTGAAATAAAATGCTATACTAAACAAATGCATTGGTGTTATTTAATGAAACTCAGAAAGTGCCTTCAGCACCATTTCCTGAAAGTACCCAACATATTTCAAGACAGCGCCACCTAGTGGTCAAAAGTTATAACAAAACTTCTAAAAATGCTAATAACTTTTGAATAAATCTGCCTATTGAAATGCCACTGGTATTAATAGATTGCTTGGGTCAAGCCGAGAACATAGAAACCAAGTTTTCCTTATTTGGCCTAATTTCCTGTCCGCCATCTTGATTTTCATTCAAAACATACATTTTCGAACTCCTCCTACACCGTTTGTCCGATTTTCACCAAAATCGAATCGTATCATCTCCAGACCGTGCCGACTAAAACTTATCGATTTCGTCTCGATTGACGAAACCGTTTTCGTATAGCGCAGCAGCAAAGTTGAGGCATGATGCTAATTGCACTATTCAGGCTTTATCTCTGCAATGCCTTGACATATTGACACCAAACTTTGTATGTGTCATTGTCACTTCACTCTGACCACATCACATCAGTTTTGTAACTGCGCCACCTATTGGTAGAAAGTGATAATGCATTACATCATATTTTTATTTACTGTTTCTATGTATTTTCAGGCATTTTGCCTAAAATCCTCTTTAATGTCTTTAATTGCTCATTGTTGCAGTTGGTCTGACACTTTCAGCAATGTTGGCATGTGTTGTCATCTGATTGTGCTTGGCCCCGCTAAATGCTGCTTGCAGCTTTAATTATTATTATTATTCTTCTTCCGCCATGGGAGTCTATGGCAGCCCATAGAACCGAGCGCGGGAAAGTTGTTTTGGTTTGACATTCTGATAGAGGACAGTCCCAACATTAAATACACCAATTTTGGTGTTTCTAAGTCATTCCCTCTAGCGCCACCACCTGTCCAAAATTTCACTTTTATTTTGCTAATAACTTTTGAAGCGTAAGGCCAATCAACAAAATTCTTTTTTCCTCTGATTCCTGAGCTCATGCCGATTCGATTGCACCCTATGACGTCATTTTCCGGCTTATAAATATGGTCGCCATTTTGAATGTGCTGAAAAAGCTACTTTTTCGAACTCGTCCTAGACGGTTTGTCCGATTTGCACGAAAATTGAACCAGATCATCTTCAGGCAGTGCTGACAAAAAGTTATGGAATTCAAATTGATTCGTCAAACCGTTTTCGATAAACGCACGAATACATTTTACGTAGCGCTAGCAAAAACGGTCGTAAGGCCGTATCTCCACAACGGTTTATCGTATTCAGACCAAACTTGGGACTTGTACTCACAAGCATGACCTGAGGCTACATGCTGTGTTTCGGCGCAGCGCCACCTACTGGTCCGGAGATATGAAAAATGGCTATTTTTGCTTATAACTTCTGAACAGTTTGTCCAAAAATCATAAAATTGGTCTCGTTAGATTCAGGGCAACATGCCGAGTCGACTGATGTCCAATTTGACCATATCGGTCATTTTGGCTGTCGGCCATTTTGAATTTTGTGCTAAAATTCTGTATTTTATGACTGCATGAACGGATTGTTACGAAACGTGGTATGGGTCATCAGCACAATGCCCTGAATGAGCCTGAGAAGTTTCGAAACAGCGCCACCTAGTGGTGAATTTTTTTTTTCAAATGCTTATAACTTTGGGTGTGGTCAACTTATTTTCACGAAACTCATCTTTTTAGACTCCTGAATCGTTGCCGAGTCCTACGATACCAAACATGCTAGGTTTCGCCTTACGGTTTGTGTAGCGTTGTGATTTAGCGCTTAAAAAACATTTGGCTATATCTTTGAAACCGCTAGTCCGATCGAGACGAAACCACCGTCAGAAGTTTGGAAACATAGGTCGATAGCTATACGCCAATGCCCAAATGCGAAAATATTGATGTTTAGGGGTACTAATTTCCAATCAAAGTCATGTGTCAGTCATTTTTTTCGTGTTTTTTCATATAAATGTCTATAACTCCGAAGCGAATTGAGATATTTTCACCAAAATTGACACACATATGTATGGACTCACTCTGAGGACACGTAAAAAAAATTGTGGGACTGAGCCTCTTGGTGGCGCTATAACAGAACAAAACATGAAATTCCCATTGACTTCAATACAGTTTTGTGAAATAAAGTGCTATACTAAACAAATGCATTAGTGTAATATTACAAAACTCAGAATGTGCCATCAGCATCATCCCCTAAAGGTATTCAAAATATTTTGAGACAGCGCCACCTAATGGTCAAAAGTGACAATCAATTAAATCATATTTTTAATTACTCTTTCTATGATTTTTCAGCCATTTCGCCTAAAATCCTCTTTAAATGTCTTTAATTGCTCATTGTTGCAGTTGATCTGACACTTTCAGCCATGTCTTGTCGTCTTATTCTGCTTGGCCCCGGTAATGGCTGCTTGCAGCTATATTTATTATTATTATTCTTCTTCTTCTTCCGCTCTGGGAGTCTATGGCAGCCCATAGAACCGCTTGCGGGAAAGTTATGAAATTTGGCACAATGATAGAGGACAGTCCAAAAAGTCACCATGCCAAATTTGGTGTCTTAAAACCAATCCCTCTAGCGCCACCACCTGTCCAAACTTTCACTTTTATTTTGCTAATAACTTTTGAACCGTTTGGCCAATCAACAAAATTCTTTTTTCCTCTGATTCCTGAGCTCATGACGATTCGATTGCACCCTATGACGTCATTTTCCGGCTTATAAATATGGCCGACATTTTGAATGTGCTGAAAAAGCTACTTTTTCGAACTCGTCCTAGACGGTTTGTCCGATTTGCACGAAAATTGAACCAGATCATCTTCAGGCAGTGCTGACAAAAAGTTATGGAATTCAAATTGATTCGTCAAACCGTTTTCGAATAACGCTCGAACACATTTTACGTAGCGCTTGCGAAAACAGTCGTAGGGCTGTATCTCCGCAACGCTTTATCGGATTCAGACCAAAATTGGTACATGTCATCACAAGCATGACCTGAGGCTACATGCTGCGTTTCGGCGCAGCGCCACCTACTGGTCCGGAGATATGAAAAATGGCTATTTTTGCTTATAACTTCTGAATGGTTTGTCCAAAAATCATAAAATTGGTCTCGTTAGATTCAGGTCAACATGCCGAGTCGACTGATATCAAATTTTACCATATCGGCCATTTTGACTGTCGGCCATTTTGAATTTTGTGCTAAAATGCTGTATTTTAAGAACGCATGAACGGATTGTTACGAAACTTGGTATGGGTCATCAGCACGATGTTCTGAAGGAGCGTGAGAAGTTTCGAAACAGCGCCACCTAGTGGTCAAAAGTTAAAACAACATTTCCAAAAAGGCTAATAACTTTTGAATAAATCTGGCTACTGAAATGCCACTGGTCTTAATAGATTCCTTGGGTCAAGCCGAGAACATAGATACCAAGTTTACCTTATTTGGCCAAACTTCCTGTCCGCCATCTTGATTTTCATTCAAAACCTACTTTTTCAAACTCCTCCTAGACCGTTTGTCCGATTTTCACCAAAATCGAATCGTATCATCTCCAGACCGTGCCGACTAAAAGTTATGGATTTCGTGTGGATAGACCAAACCGTTTTCGTATAGCGCAGCAGCAAAGTTGAGGCATGATGCTAATAGCACTATTCAGGCTTTATCTCTGCAATCCCTTGAAATATTGACACCAAACTTTGTATGTGTCATTGTCACTTCACTCTGACCACATCACATCAGTTTTGTAACTGCGCCACCTATTGGTCGAAAGTGATAATGCATTAAATCATATTTTTATTGACTGTTTCTATGATTTTTCAGCCATTTCGTCTAAAATCCTCTTTAAATGTCTTTAATTGCTCATTGTTGCAGTTGGTCTGACACCTTCAGCCATGTTGGCATATCCTGTCATCTACTTGCGCTTGGCCCCGGTAATTGCTGCTTGCAGCTATATTTATTAGGGGCCAAGCACCGAAGGTGCGGAGGCACCTATTGTATTTGTTCCGGTTCTTATTATTAGGGGCCAAGCACCGAAGGTGCTAGGCACCTATTGTTTTCGTTCGCGTTCTTATTATTAGGGGCCAAGCACCGAAGGTGCGTAGGCACCTATTGTATCTGTTCCCGTTCCTATTATTATTATTCTTCCTTCTTCCGACTGGGTGTCTATGGCAGCCCATAGAACCGATTGCGGGAAAGTTGTAATGGTTTGACATTCTGATAGAGGACAGTCCCAACATTAAATACACCAATTTTGGTGTGTCTAAGTCATTCCCTCTAGCGCCACCACCTGTCCAAAGTTTCACTCATATTTTGCTAATAACTTTTGAACCGTAAGGCCAATCCACAAAATTCTTTTTCCCTCTGATTCCTGAGCTCATGACGATTCAATTGCACCCTATGTCGTCATTTTCCGTCATAAAAATATGGCCGCCATTTTGAATTTTCCAAAAATGCTACTTTTTCGAACTCGTCCTAGGCCGTTTCTCAGATTTTCACGAAAATTGAACCAGATCATCTCCAGACCATGCCGACAAAAAGTTATGGAATTCAAGTTGATTCGCTTAACCGTTTTCGATAAAGCCACAAACAAATTTTACGTAGCGCCTGCGAAAACAGACGTAAGGCTGTATCTCTGCAACGCTTTATCGGATTCACACCAAACTAGGTACATGTCATCCCAAGCATGACCTGAGGCTACGTGCTGCGTTTCGGCGCAGCGCCACCTACTGGTCCGGAGATATGAAAAATGGCTATTTTTGCTTATAACTTCTGAACAGTTTGTCCAAAAATCATAAAATTGGTCTCGTTAGATTCAGGGCAACATGCCGAGTCGACTGATATCAAATTTTATCATATCGGCCATTTTGACTGTCGGCCATTTTGAATTTTGTGCTAAAATGCTGTATTTTAGGAACGCATGAACGGATTGTTACGAAACTTGGTATGGGTCATCAGCACGATGTCCTGAAGGAGCGTGAGAAGTTTCGAAACAGCGCCACCTAGTGGTACATTTTTTTTTCCAAATGCTTATAACTTTGGGTGTGGTCGACTTATTTTCACGAGACTCATCTAATTAGACTCCTGAAAACTTGTCGAGTCCTACGATACCAAACATGCTAGGTTTCGCCTTACGGTTTGTGTAGCGTTGTGATTTAGCGGTTAAAAAACATTTGGCTATATCTTCGAAACCGCTTGTCTGATCGAGATGAAACCACCGTCAGAAGTTTGGAAACATAGGTTGATAGCTATACGCCAATGCCCAAATGCGAAAATATTGATAGTAAGGGGTAGTAAAATCCAATCAAAGTCATGTGTCAGTCATTTTTTACGTGTTTTTTCATATAAATGTCTATAACTCCGAAGTGAATTGAGATATTTTCACCAAAATTGACACACATATGTATGGGCTCACTCTGAGGACACATCAAAAAAATTGTGGGACTGAGCCTCTTGTTGGCGCTATAATAGAACAAAACATGAAATTCCCATTGACTTCAATACAGTTTTGTGAAATAAAATGCTATACTAAACAAATGCATTGGTGTAATATTACGAAACTCAGAATGTGCCAACAACACCATCCCCTGAAGGTACTCAAAATATTTCGAAACAGCGCCACCTAGTGGTCAAAAGTTATAACAAAATTTCCAAAAAGGCTAATAACTTTTGAATAAATCTGGCTATTGAAATGCCACTGGTCTTAATAGATTCCTTGGGTCAAGCCGAGAACATAGATACCAAGTTTTCCTTATTTGGCCGAACTTCCTGTCCGCCATCTTGATTTTCAGTCAAAACCTACTTTTTCGAACTCCTCCTAGACCGTTTGTCCGAATTTCACCAAAATTGAATCGTATCATCTCCAGACTGTGCCGACTAAAAGTTATGGATTTCGTGTTGATTGACGAAACCGTTTTCGTATAGCACAGCAGCAAAGTTGAGGCATGATGCCAAAATGACTATTCAGTCTTTATCTGCAATGCCTCGACATATTGACACCAAACTTTGTAGGTGTCATTGTCACTTCACTCTGACCACATCACATCAGTTTTGTAACTGCTCCACCTATTGGTCGAAAGTGATAATCCATTAAATCATATTTTGAATGACTTTTTATATGATTTTTCAGCCATTTCGCCTAAAATCCTCTTTAAATGTCTTTAATTGCTCATTGTTGCAGTTGGTCTGACACCTTCAGCCATGTTGGCATATCCTGTCATCTGCTTGCGCTTGGCCCCGATAATTAGGGGCCAAGCACCGAAGGTGCTAGGCACCTATTGTTTTCGTTCGCGTTCTTATTATTATTATTATTAGGGGCCAAGCACCGAAGGTGCGGGCACCTATTGTTTCTGTTCCCGTTCTTATTATTATTATTAGGGGCCAAGCACCGAAGGTGCTAGGCACCTATTGTTTTCGTTCCCGTTCCTATTATTATTATTATTCTTCCTTCTTCCGACTGGGAGTCTATGGCAGCCCATAGAACCGATTGCGGGAAAGTTGTAATGGTTTGACATTCTGATAGAGGACAGTCCCAACATTAAATACACCAATTTTGGTGTTTCTAAGTCATTCCCTCTAGCGCCACCACCTGTCCAAAAATTCACTTTTATTTTGCTAATAACTTTTGAACCGTAAAGTCAAACAACAAAATTCCTTTTTCCTCTGATTCCTGAGCTCATGACGGTTCGATTGCACCCTATGACGTAATTTTCCGTCATAAAATATGGCCGCCATCTTGAATTTTCAGAAACAGCTACTTTTTCAAACTCCTCCTAGGCCGTTGCTCCAATTTCCACGAAAATTGAATCAGATCATCTTCATACCATGCCGACAAAAAGTTATGGAATTCGTGTTGATTCATCAAACCGTTCTCGAATACAGCGCAAACTAATTTTACGTAGTGCTTGCGAAAACAGACACAAGCCTGTATCTCCGCAACGCTTTATCGTATTCAGAACAAACTTGGTACATATCATCACAAGCATGACCTGAGGCTACATGCTGCGTTTCGGCGCAGTGCCACCTACTGGTCCGGAGATATAAAAAATGGCTGTTTTTGCTTATAACTTCTGAATAGTTTGTCCAAAAATCATAAAAGTGACGTTAGATTCAGGGCGTCATGCTGAGTCGACTGATATCCAATCTTCCCAGATCAGTCATTTTGGCTGTCGGCCATTTTGAATTATGTGCTAAAATGCTGTATTTTATGAACGCATGAACGGATTGTTACGAAACTCAGTATGGGTCATCAGCACGATGTCCTGAAGGAGCCTGAGAAGTTTCGAAACAGCGCCACCTAGTGGGGAATTTTTTTCCCCAAATGCTTATAACTTTGGGTGTGGTCGACTTATTTTCACAAGAGTCATCTCTTTAGACTCCTGAATCGTTGCAGAGTCCAACGATATCAAACATGCTAGGTTTCGCCTTACGGTTTGTGTAGCGTTGTGATTTAGCGCTTAAAAAACATTTGGCTATATCTTCGAAACCGCTAGTCCGATCGAGACGAAACCACCGTCAGAAGTTTGGAAACATAGGTCAATAGCATTATGTCAATGCCCAAATGCGAAAATATTGATAGTAAGGGGTAGTAAAATCCAATCAAAGTCATGTGTCAGTCATTTTTTACGTGTTTTTTCATACAAATGTCTATAACTCCGAAGCAAATTGAGATATTTTCACCAAAATTGACACACATATGTATGGGCTCACTCTGAGGACACATTAAAAAAATGGTGGTACTGAGCCTCTTGGTGGCACTATATTAGAACAAAACATGAAATTCCCATTGACTTCAATACAGTTTTGTGAATTAAAATGCTATACTAAACAAATGCATTGGTGTAATTTTACGAAACTCAGAATGTGCCATCAGCACCATCCCCTGAAGGTACCCAAAATATTTCGAAACAACGCCTCCTAGTGGTCAAAAGTTATAACAAAATTTACAAAAAGGCTAATAACTTTTGAATAAATCCGCCTATTGAAATGCCACTGGTCTTAATAGATTCCTTGGGTAAATCCGAGAACATAGATACCAAGTTTTCCTTATTTGGCCAAACTTCCTGTCCGCTATCTTGATATTCAGTCAAAACCTACTTTTTCGAACTCCTCCTAGACCGTTTGTCCGATTTTCACCAAAATCGAATCGCATCATCTCCAGACCGTGCCGACTAAAAGTTATGGATTTCGTGTCGATAGACGAAACCGTTTTCGTATACCGCAGCAGCAAAGTTGAGGCATGATGCCAAAAGCACTATTCAGGCTTTATCTCTGCAATGCCTTGACATATTGACACCAAACTTTGTATGTGTCATTGTCACTTCACTCTGACCACATCACATCAGTTTTGTAACTGCTCCACCTATTGGTCGAAAGTGATAATCCATTAAATCATATTCTAAATTACTTTTTATATGATTTTTCAGCCATTTTGCCTAAAATCCTCTTTAAATGTCTTTAATTGCTCATTGTTGCAGTTGGTCTGACACCTTCAGCCATGTTGGCATATCCTGTCATCTGCTTGCGCTTGGCCCCGATAATTGCTGCTTGCAGCTATATTTATTATTATTATTATTATTCTTCTTTTTCTTCCGACTTGGTGTCTATGGCAGCCCATAGAACCGCTTGCGGGAAAGTTATGAAATTTGGCACCGTGATAGAGGACAGGCCAATCTGTCACCATAGCAAATTTGGTGTCTTAAAACCAATCCCTCTAGCGCCACCAACTGTCCAAAGTTGCACTCATGTTTATGCTAATAACTTTTGAACCACAAGGGCTAGAAACAAAATTCTTTTTTCCTCTGATTCCTGAGCTCATGACAATTCGAAAGCACCCTATGACGTCATTTTCCGTCATAATATTTTTCCGCCATTTTGAATTTTCCGAAAAACCTACTTTTCCGAACTCCTCCTAGGCCGTTGCTCCAATTTCCACGAAAATTGAATCAGATCATCTTCAGACCATGCCGACAAAAAGTTATGGAATTGGTGTTGATTTGTCAAACCGTTCTCGAATACCA
This sequence comes from Leuciscus leuciscus, assembly GCF_965113295.1. Lineage (NCBI taxonomy): Eukaryota > Metazoa > Chordata > Actinopteri > Cypriniformes > Leuciscidae > Leuciscus > Leuciscus leuciscus. The sequence goes on along the minus strand of NC_138736.1, from coordinate 22,969,310 downwards.
CGCAAACAAATTTTACGTAGCGCTTGCGAAAACAGACACAAGCCTGTATCTCCGCAACGCTTTATCGTATTCAGACCAAACTTGGTACATATCACCACAAGCATGACCTGAGGCTAAATGCTGCGTTTCGGTGTAGTGCCACCTACTGGTCCGGAGATATGAAAAATGGCTGTTTTTGCTTATAACTTCTGAATGGTTTGTTCAAAAATCATAAAAGTGGTCTCGTTAGATTCAGGGTGACATGCTGAGTCGACTGATATCCAATTTTCCCTGATCAGCCATTTTGGCTGTCGGCCATTTTGAATTATGTGCTAAAATGCTATATTTTATGAACGCATGAACGGATTGTTACGAAACTCAGTATGGGTCATCAGCACGATGTCCTGAAGGAGCCTGAGAAGTTTCGAAACAGCGCCACCTAGTGGTTAATCTTTTTTCCCAAATGCTTATAACTCTGGGTGTGGTCGACTTATTTTCACAAGAGTCATCTCTTTAGACTCCTGAATCGTTGCCGAGTCCAACGATACCAAACATGCTCGGTTTCGCCTTACGGTTTGTGTAGCGTTGTGATTTAGCGCTTAAAAAACATTTGGCTATATCTTCGAAACCGCTAGTCCGATCGAGACGAAACCACCGTCAGAAGTTTGGAAACATAGGTCGATAGCTATACACCAATGCCCAAATGCAAAAATATTGATAGTAAGGGGTAGTAAAATCCAATCAAAGTCATGTGTCAGTCATTTTTTACGTGTTTTTTCATATAAATGTCTATAACTCCAAAGCAAATTGAGATATTTTCACCAAAATTGAAAAACATATGTATGGGCTCACTCTGAGGACACATAAAAAAAATGGTGGGACTGAGCCTCTTGGTGGCGATATAATAGAACAAAACATGAAATTCCCATTGACTTCAATACAGTTTTGTGAAAGAAAATGCTTTACTAAACAAATGCATTGGTGTAATATTACGAAACTCAGAATGTGCCATCAACACCATAGCCTGAAGGTTCCCAAAATATTTCAAGACAGCGCCACCTAGTGGTCAAAATTTATAAACATTTCTCCAAAAAGGCTAATAACTTTTGAATAAATCGGCCTATCGAAATGCCACTGGTCTTAATAGATTCCTTGGGTCAAGCCGACAACATAGATACCAAGTTTTCCTTATTTGGCCGAACTTCCTGTCCACCATCTTGATTTTCATTCAAAACCTACTTTTTCGAACTCCTCCTAGACCGTTTGTCCGATTTTCACCAAAATCGAATCATATCATCTCCAGACTGTGCCGCCTAAAAGTTATGGATTTCGTGTCGATAGACGAAACCGTTTTCGTATAGTGCAGCAGCAAAGTTGAGTCATGATGCCAAAAGCACTATTCAGGCTTTATCTCTGTAATGCCTTGACATATTGACACCAAATTTTGTATGTATCATTGTCACTTCACTCTGACCACATCACATCAGTTTTGTAACTGCTCCACCTATTGGTCGAAAGTGATAATCCATTAAATCATATTTTGAATGACTTTTTATATGATTTGTCAGCCATTTCACCTAAAATCCTCTTTAAATGTCTTTAATTGCTCATTGTTGCAGTTGGTCTGACACCTTCAGCCATGTTGGCATATCCTGTCATCTGCTTGCGCTTGGCCCCGATAATTGCTGCTTGCAGCTATATTTATTATTATTATTCTTCTTCTTCCGACTGGGCGTCTATGGCAGCCCATAGAACCGATTGCGGGAAAGTTGTTTTGGTTTGACATTCTGATAGAGGACAGTCCCAACATTAAATACACCAATTTTGGTGTTTCTAAGTCACTCCCTCTAGCGCCACCACCTGTCCAAAGTTTCACTTTTATTATGCTAATAACTTTTGAAGCGTAAGGCCAATCAACAAAATTCTTTTTTCCTCTGATTCCTGAGCTCATGCCGATTCGATTGCACCCTATGACGTCATTTTCCGGCTTATAAATATGGTCGCCATTTTGAATGTGCTGAAAAAGCTACTTTTTCGAACTCGTCCTAGACGGTTTGTCCGATTTGCACGAAAATTGAACCAGATCATCTTCAGGCAGTGCTGACAAAAAGTTATGGAATTCAAATTGATTCGTCAAACCGTTTTCGAATAACGCTCGAACACATTTTACATAGCGCTTGCGAAAACAGTCGTAGGGCTGTATCTCCGCAACGCTTTATCGGATTCAGACCAAAATTGGTACATGTCATCACAAGCATGACCTGAGGCTACATGCTGCGTTTCGGCGCAGCGCCACCTACTGGTCCGGAGATATGAAAAATGGCTATTTTTGCTTATAACTTCTGAATGGTTTGTCCAAAAATCATAAAATTGGTCTCGTTAGATTCAGGTCAACATGCCGAGTCGACTGATATAAAATTTTACCATATCGGCCATTTTGACTGTCGGCCATTTTGAATTTTGTGCTAAAATGCTGTATTTTAAGAACGCATGAACGGATTGTTACGAAACTTGGTATGGGTCATCAGCACGATGTTCTGAAGGAGCGTGAGAAGTTTCGAAACAGCGCCACCTAGTGGTGAATTTTTTTTTTCAAATGCTTATAACTTTGGGTGTGGTTGACTTATTTTCACCAAACTCATCTCATTAGACTCCTGAATCCTTGCCGAGTCCAACGATACCAAACATGCTAGGTTTCGCCTCACGGTTTGTGTAGCGTTGTGATTTAGCGCTTAAAAAACATTTGGCTATATCTTCGAAACCGTTTGTCCGATCGAGACGAAACCACCGTCAGAAGTTTGAAAACATAGGTCGATAGCTATACGCCAATGCCCAAATGCGAAAATATTGATGTTTAGGGGTAGTAAATTCCAATCAAAGTCATGTGTCAGTCATTTTTTACGTGTTTTTTCATATAAATGTCTATAACTCTGAAGCGAATTGAGATATTTTCACCAAAATCGACACATATATGTATGGGCTCACTCTGAGGACACATAAAAAAAATTGTGGGACTGAGCCTCTTGGTGGCGCTATAACAGAACAAAACATGAAATTCCCATTGACTTCAATACAGTTTTGTGAAATAAAATGCTATACTGAACAAATGCATTGGTGTAATATTACGAAACTCAGAATGTGCCATCAGCACCATCCCCTGAAGGTACCCAAAATATTTTGAGACAGCGCCACCTAATGGTCAAAAGTGACAATCAATTAAATCATATTTTTAATTACTCTTTCTATGATTTTTCAGCCATTTCGCCTAAAATCCTCTTTAAATGTCTTTAATTGCTCATTGTTGCAGTTGATCTGACACTTTCAGCCATGTCTTGTCGTCTTATTCTGCTTGGCCCCGGTAATGGCTGCTTGCAGCTATATTTATTATTATTATTATTCTTCTTTTTCTTCCGACTTGGTGTCTATGGCAGCCCATAGAACCGCTTGCGGGAAAGTTATGAAATTTGGCACCGTGATAGAGGACAGGCCAATCTGTCACCATAGCAAATTTGGTGTCTTAAAACCAATCCCTCTAGCGCCACCAACTGTCCAAAGTTGCACTCGTGTTTATGCTAATAACTTTTGAACCACAAGGGCTAGAAACAAAATTCTTTTTTCCTCTGATTCCTGAGCTCATGACAATTCGATAGCACCCTATGACGTCATTTTTCGTCATAATATTTTTCCGCCATTTTGAATTTTCCGAAAAACCTACTTTTTCAAACTCCTCCTAGGCCGTTGCTCCAATTTCCACGAAAATTGAATCAGATCATCTTCATACCATGCCGACAAAAAGTTATGGAATTGGTGTTGATTTGTCAAACCGTTCTCGAATACCACGCAAACAAATTTTACGTAGCGCTTGCGAAAACAGACACAAGCCTGTATCTCCTCAACACTTTATCATATTCAGACCAAACTTGGTACATATCATCACAAGCATGACCTGAGGTTACATGCTGCGTTTCGGCGTAGTGCCACCTACTGGTCCGGAGATATGAAAAATGGCTGTTTTTGCTTATAACTTCTGAATGGTTTGTTCAAAAATCATAAAAGTCGTCTCGTTAGATTCAGGGTGACATGCTGAGTCGACTGATATCCAATTTTCCCTGATCAGCCATTTTGGCTGTCGGCCATTTTGAATTATGTGCTAAAATGCTATATTTTATGAACGCATGAACGGATTGTTACGAAACTCAGTATGGGTCATCAGCACGATGTCCTGAAGGAGACTGAGAAGTTTCGAAACAGCGCCACCTAGTGGTGAATGTTTTTTCCCAAATGCTTATAACTTTGGGTGTGGTCGACTTATTTTCACAAGAGTCATCTCTTTAGACTCCTGAATCGTTGCCGAGTCCAACGATACCAAACATGCTAGGTTTTGCCTTACAGTTTGTGTAGCGTTGTGATTTAGTGCTTAAAAAACATTTGGCTATATCTTCGAAACCGCTTGTCCGATCGAGACGAAACCACCGTCAGAAGTTTGGAAACATAGGTCGATAGCTATACACCAATGCCCAAATGCGAAAATATTGATAGTAAGGGGTAGTAAAATCCAATCAAAGTCATGTGTCAGTCATTTTTTACATGTTTTTTCATATAAATGTCTATAACTCCGAAGTGAATTGAGATATTTTCACCAAAATTGACACACATATGCATTGGCTCACTCTGAGGACCCATAAAAAAAATGGTGGGACTGAGCCTCTTGGTGGCGCTATAATAGAACAAAACATGAAATTCCCATTGACTTCAATACAGTTTTGTGAATTAAAATGATATACTAAACAAATGCATTGGTGTAATATTATGAAACTCAATTTGTGCCATCAGCACCATCCCCTGAAGGTACCCAAAATATTTCGAGACAGCGCCACCTAGTGATCAAATATTATGACAAAATTTCCAAAAAGGCTAATAACTTTTGAATAAATATGGCTTTTGAAATGCCACTGATCTTAATAGATTCCTTGGGTCAAGCCGAGAACATAGATAGCAAGTTGTCCTTATTTGGCCGAACTTCCTGTCCGCATCTTGATTTTCAGTCAAAACCTACTTTTTCGAACTCCTCCAAGACCGTTTGTCCGATTTTCACCAAAATCGAATCGTATCATCTCCAGACTTTGCCAACTAAAAGTTATGGATTTCGTGTCGACAGACGGAACCGTTTTCGTATAGCGCAGCAGCAAAGTTGAGGCATGATGCCAAAAGGACTATTCAGGCTTTATCTCTGCAATGCCTTGACACATTGACACCAAACTTTGTATGTTTCATTGTCACTTCACTCTGAACACATTACATCAGTTTCGTAACTGCGCCACCTATTGGTCGAAAGTGATAATCAATCAAATCATATTTTTTATCACTGTTTATATGATTTTACAGGCATTTTGCCTAAAATCCTCTTTAAATGTCTTTAATTGCTCATTGTTGCAGTTGGTCTGACACCTTCAGCCATGTTGGCACATCCTGTCATATGCTTGCGCTTGGCCCCGATAATTGCTGCTTGCAGCTATATTTATTATTATTCTTCTTCTTCCGACTGGGCGTCTATGGCAGCCCATAGAACCGATTGCGGGAAAGTTGTTTTGGTTTGACATTCTGATAGAGGACAGTCCCAACATTAAATACACCAATTTTGGTGTTTCTAAGTCACTCCCTCTAGCGCCACCACCTGTCCAAAGTTTCACTTGTATTATGCTAATAACTTTTGAAGCGTAAGGCCAATCAACAAAATTCTTTTTTCCTCTGATTCCTGAGCTCATGCCGATTCGATTGCACCCTATGACGTCATTTTCCGGCTTATAAATATGGTCGCCATTTTGAATGTGCTGAAAAAGCTACTTTTTCGAACTCGTCCTAGACGGTTTGTCCGATTTGCACGAAAATTGAACCAGATCATCTTCAGGTAGTGCTGACAAAAAGTTATGGAATTCAAATTGATTCGTCAAACCGTTTTCGATAAACGCACGAATACATTTTACGTAGCGCTAGCAAAAACGGTCGTAAGGCCGTATCTCCGCAACGGTTTATCGTATTCAGACCAAACTTGGTACTTGTACTCACAAGCATGACCTGAGGCTACATGCTGTGTTTCGGCGCAGCGCCACCTACTGGTCCGGAGATATGAAAAATGGCTATTTTTGCTTATAACTTCTGAACAGTTTGTCCAAAAATCATAAAATTGGTCTCGTTAGATTCAGGGCAACATGCCGAGTCGACTGATGTCCAATTTGACCATATCGGTCATTTTGGCTGTCGGCCATTTTGAATTTTGTGCTAAAATGCTGTATTTTATGACTGCATGAACGGATTGTTACGAAACGTGGTATGGGTCATCAGCACAATGCCCTGAATGAGCCTGAGAAGTTTCGAAACAGCGCCACCTAGTGGTGAATTTTTTTTTTCAAATGCTTATAACTTTGGGTGTGGTCAACTTATTTTCACGAAACTCATCTTTTTAGACTCCTGAATCGTTGCCGAGTCCTACGATACCAAACATGCTAGGTTTCGCCTTACGGTTTGTGTAGCGTTGTGATTTAGCGCTTAAAAAACATTTGGCTATATCTTTGAAACCGCTAGTCCGATCGAGACGAAACCACCGTCAGAAGTTTGGAAACATAGGTCGATAACTATACGCCAATGCCCAAATGCGAAAATATTGATGTTTAGGGGTACTAATTTCCAATCAAAGTCATGTGTCAGTCATTTTTTTCGTGTTTTTTCATATAAATGTCTATAACTCCGAAGCGAATTGAGATATTTTCACCAAAATTGACACACATATGTATGGGCTCACTCTGAGGACACGTAAAAAAAATTGTGGGACTGAGCCTCTTGGTGGCGCTATAACAGAACAAAACATGAAATTCCCATTGACTTCAATACAGTTTTGTGAAATAAAATGCTATACTAAACAAATGCATTGGTGTTATTTAATGAAACTCAGAAAGTGCCTTCAGCACCATTTCCTGAAAGTACCCAACATATTTCAAGACAGCGCCACCTAGTGGTCAAAAGTTATAACAAAACTTCTAAAAATGCTAATAACTTTTGAATAAATCTGCCTATTGAAATGCCACTGGTATTAATAGATTCCTTGGGTCAAGCCGAGAACATAGAAACCAAGTTTTCCTTATTTGGCCTAATTTTCTGTCCGCCATCTTGATTTTCATTCAAAACATACATTTTCGAACTCCTCCTACACCGTTTGTCCGATTTTCACCAAAATCGAATCGTATCATCTCCAGACCGTGCCGACTAAAAGTTATCGATTTCGTCTCGATTGACGAAACCATTTTCGTATAGCGCAGCAGCAAAGTTGAGGCATGATGCTATAAACACTATTCAGGCTTTATCTCTGCAATGCCTTGACATATTGACACCAAACTTTGTATGTGTCATTGTCACTTCACTCTGACCACATCACATCAGTTTTGTAACTGCGCCACCTATTGGTAGAAAGTGATAATGCATTACATCATATTTTTATTTACTCTTTCTATGAATTTTCAGGCATTTTGCCTAAAATCCTCTTTAATGTCTTTAATTGCTCATTGTTGCAGTTGGTCTGACACTTTCAGCAATGTTGGCATGTCTTGTCATCTGATTGTGCTTGGCCCCGCTAAATGCTGCTTGCAGCTTTAATTATTATTATTATTATTAGGGGTTCAAGCACGAAGTGCTGAAACCCTATTGTAATTGTACAGATTTTTATTATTAGGGGTTCAAGCACGAAGTGCTGAAACCCTATTGTAATTGTACTGATTTTTATTATTATTATTATTATTAGGGGTTCAAGCATGAAATGCTGAAACCCTATTGTAATTGTACTGATTTTTAGGGGTTCAAGCACGAAGTGCTGAAACCCTATTGTAATTGTACTGATTTTTAGGGGTTCAAGCACGAAGTGCTGAAACCCTATTGTAATTGTACTGATTTTTATTATTATTATTATTATTATTCCGCCGTAAAACGCATCGTGCAGCCCAAACCGTAAGAGCTGGAACTTTGAAACTTTGCCATATGGTAGTACAAAAATCGAGGAGAGGTTATCAAATTATGACCTCGAATGGCCCATAGGTGGCGCTATAGCAACCAAAAGCGCGAAACTGCTCATAACTCCTAGACCGTATGTCGTAGACTCAATTGTCTTATATCATTGGAAAGCTGGATGCCTGACGAACAAAACGTATATCTCCGATTTCATTTCCGCCATGATAGATTTTCCGCCATTTTGAATTTTGTCAAAAACCTACTTTTGCGAACTAGTCCCTGGTTTTTTGCCCGATCGGAACCAAACCAGTGCAGAAATGTTCTCTGGAGTCTGAATATCAATAATTATCGAAAAAAAGTTGAAATTTCCATTCACGGTCGCTAAGGGGCGCCCAAATGTATGTTGTGGGAGGAGCCTATTTTACTAAAACGGCTATAACTCCAGAAGTAAATGAGGTATCTTCACCAAACTCGGTACACATGTGTAAGACGTCAATTTGAGGTCACAGTAAAAAAACCGCGGCGAATGGCCACATGGTGGCGCTATAACATGAAAAAAACATAAAACGGCCCATAACCACCTGACCGTTAGTCCGATTGACTTGAAAATTGGTATGCAGTGTCTTGGTCCAAGGTGCCATGTATGTCTATGAGGACATTGGTGTATCTCAAAAAACATGGCCGCCATCGGCCAATGAAGTTTGAGCACCTATAAGACAAGGTTAACGGACGTCGATCGGAACGAAACTCGATGGGCATGTTCGACTCATGGCCCTAGAGGTCTGTAAGAATTTTGAAAGAAATCGGCCACTAGTTGGCGCTAACGAGTTTTTTGGCTCTGTAATTACGTGGTGTTACACTTATCGTCATAAAATGCATATCATTTGATAGATCTGCTCATGCTCAACAACTTTGCCTCAAGAACCACTAATGTCAATCAAACCATTAATTAATTATTCATGAATATGTTAAAAACCTACTTTTGCGAACTAGTCCCTGGTTTTTCGCCCGATCGGAACCAGACCAGTCTAGGACAATTCTCTGAACTCTCTAGATACATAATTATTGAAAAAAAGTTGAACTTTGGCATTTGCCTGGCTGTAACAGGGTCATTTAGGAAAGTGGAGGGACAAAAAACACTCAAAAGCCTATACAACCTAAGGGAAAACACCAAACTTCACAAAAATCGATGAGCATATGTGTCCTAACATGGTGAAGAAGCATGCCAAGTTTCGTGAAGATCGGACAATAGGTGGCGCTATAACTGGCAAAAACGTCTCTTCTTATTAGGGGTTCAAGCACGAAGTGCTGAAACCCTATTGTTATTGCCCTGATTTTTATTATTATTATTATTCTTCCCTAAAACGCATCGTGCAGCCCAGACCGTAAGACCTAGAGACTTGAAACTTGGCCAGATGGTAGTAGTATTGCTCGCTACTCAGATACACGGACTGAGCCCAATCGGCCCATAGGTGGTGCTATAATGACCACATTTACTAAATTGGTCATAACTCCTACATACTTTGTCATAGAGGCTCAAATTTAGCATCACTGTGATCCCTGGCTCCAGACGAACAACCTGGCTATCTCCAAATCCCGATTTGAGCAAAAAAAAAAATTATATGGCCACTTTTGTCCAAAGCCTACTTTGGCGAACTAGTCCCTGGTTTTTGGTCCAATCGGAACCAGACCAGTCTAGGACAATTCTCTGGACTCTCTAGATACATAATTATTGAAAAAAAGTTGAACTTTGGCATTTGCCTGGCTGTAACAGGGTCATTTAGGAAAGTGGAGGGACAAAAAACACTCAAAAGCCTATACAACCTAAGGGAAAACACCAAACTTCACAAAAATCGATGAGCATATGTGTCCTAACATGGTGAAGAAGCATGCCAAGTTTCGTGAAGATCGGACAATAGGTGGCGCTATAACTGGCAAAAACGTCTCTTCTTATTAGGGGTTCAAGCACGAAGTGCTGAAACCCTATTGTTATTGCCCTGATTTTTAGGGGTTCAAGCACGAAGTGCTGAAACCCTATTGTAATTGTACTGATTTTTATTATTATTATTATTATTATTCCGCCGTAAAACGCATCGTGCAGCCCAAACCGTAAGAGCTGGAACTTTGAAACTTTGCCATATGGTAGTACAAAAATCGAGGAGAGGTTATCAAATTATGACCTCGAATGGCCCATAGGTGGCGCTATAGCAACCAAAAGCGCGAAACTGCTCATAACTCCTAGACCGTATGTCGTAGACTCAATTGTCTTATATCATTGGAAAGCTGGATGCCTGACGAACAAAACGTATATCTCCGATTTCATTTCCGCCATGATAGATTTTCCGCCATTTTGAATTTTGTCAAAAACCTACTTTTGCGAACTAGTCCCTGGTTTTTTGCCCGATCGGAACCAAACCAGTGCAGAAATGTTCTCTGGAGTCTGAATATCAATAATTATCGAAAAAAAGTTGAAATTTCCATTCACGGTCGCTAAGGGGCGCCCAAATGTATGTTGTGGGAGGAGCCTATTTTACTAAAACGGCTATAACTCCAGAAGTAAATGAGGTATCTTCACCAAACTCGGTACACATGTGTAAGACGTCAATTTGAGGTCACAGTAAAAAAACCGCGGCGAATGGCCACATGGTGGCGCTATAACATGAAAAAAACATAAAACGGCCCATAACCACCTGACCGTTAGTCCGATTGACTTGAAAATTGGTATGCAGTGTCTTGGTCCAAGGTGCCATGTATGTCTATGAGGACATTGGTGTATCTCAAAAAACATGGCCGCCATCGGCCAATGAAGTTTGAGCACCTATAAGACAAGGTTAACGGACGTCGATCGGAACGAAACTCGATGGGCATGTTCGACTCATGGCCCTAGAGGTCTGTAAGAATTTTGAAAGAAATCGGCCACTAGTTGGCGCTAACGAGTTTTTTGGCTCTGTAATTACGTGGTGTTACACTTATCGTCATAAAATGCATATCATTTGATAGATCTGCTCATGCTCAACAACTTTGCCTCAAGAACCACTAATGTCAATCAAACCATTAATTAATTATTCATGAATATGTTAAAAACCTACTTTTGCGAACTAGTCCCTGGTTTTTCGCCCGATCGGAACCAGACCAGTCTAGGACAATTCTCTGAACTCTCTAGATACATAATTATTGAAAAAAAGTTGAACTTTGGCATTTGCCTGGCTGTAACAGGGTCATTTAGGAAAGTGGAGGGACAAAAAACACTCAAAAGCCTATACAACCTAAGGGAAAACACCAAACTTCACAAAAATCGATGAGCATATGTGTCCTAACATGGTGAAGAAGCATGCCAAGTTTCGTGAAGATCGGACAATAGGTGGCGCTATAACTGGCAAAAACGTCTCTTCTTATTAGGGGTTCAAGCACGAAGTGCTGAAACCCTATTGTTATTGCCCTGATTTTTAGGGGTTCAAGCACGAAGTGCTGAAACCCTATTGTAATTGTACTGATTTTTATTAGGGGTTCAAGCACGAAGTGCTGAAACCCTATTGTAATTGTACTGATTTTTATTATTATTAGGGGTTCAAGCACGAAGTGCTGAAACCCTATTGTAATTGTCCTGATTTTTATTATTATTTTTCTTCTGCCGTAAAACGCATCGTGCAGCCCAAACCGTAAGAGCTGGAACTTTGAAACTTTGCCATATGGTAGTACAAAAATCGAGGAGAGGTTATCAAATTATGACCTCGAATGGCCCATAGGTGGCGCTATAGCGACCAAAAGCGCGAAACTGCTTATAACTCCTAGACCGTATGTCGTAGACTCAAGTGTCTTATATCATTGGAAAGCTGGATGCCTGACGAACAAAACGTATATCTCCGATTTCATTTCCGCCATGATAGATTTTCCGCCATTTTGAATTTTGTCAAAAACCTACTTTTGCGAACTAGTCCCTGTTTTTTTGCCCGATCGGAACCAAACCAGTGCAGAAATGTTCTCTGGAGTCTGAATAGCAATAATTATCGAAAAAAAGTTGAAATTTCCATTCACGGTCGCTAAGGGGCGCCCAAATGTATGTTGTGGGAGGAGCCTATTTTACTAAAACGGCTATAACTCCAGAAGTAAATGAGGTATCTTCACCAAACTCGGTACAAATGTGTAAGAGGTCAATTTGAGGTCACAGTAAAAAAACCGCGGCGAATGGCCACATGGTGGCGCTATAACATGAAAAAAACATAAAACGGCCCATAACCACCTGACCGTTAGTCCGATTGACTTGAAAATTGGTATGCAGTGTCTTGGACCAAGGTGCCATGTATGTCTATGAGGACATTGGTGTATCTCAAAAAACATGGCCGCCATCGGCCAATGAAGTTTGAGCACCTATAAGACAAGGTTAACGGACGTCGATCGGAACGAAACTCGATGGGCATGTTCGACTCATGGCCCTAGAGGTCTGTAAGAATTTTGAAAGAAATCGGCCACTAGTTGGCGCTAACGAGTTTTTTTGGCTCTGTAATCACGTGGTGTTACACTTTTCGTCATAAAATGCATATCATTTGATAGATCTGCTCATGCTCAACAACTTTGCCTCAAGAACCACTAATGTCAATCAAACCATTAATTAATTATTCATGAATATGTTAAAAACCTACTTTTGCGAACTAGTCCCTGGTTTTTCGCCCGATCGGAACCAGACCAGTCTAGGACAATTCTCTGGACTCTCTAGATCAATAATTATCGAAAAAAAGTTTAACTTTTGCATTTTTCACATGGGTATATTGGGTCATAAAGAAAATGGGCGTGGCAAAATGCACGCAAAAGCCTATAAATCCTAAAGGAAAACTCAGAACATCACAAAAATTGATGAGCATATGTGACATAACATGCTAAAGAAGCATGGAAATTTTTATGAAGATCGGACCATAGTTGGCGCTATAACTGTTAAAAAGCTTTAAAACCATATATTTCCTATGGTAAATTGCCTGTATTGGCTGTAAATTGTGTTTTCCATATGATCATATAATGTTTATAAAATAATCTTAAAAACCAGTGCAATACAATTCTCTGGACTCACTAGATCAATAATTGTCAGAAAAAGTTGAACTACTTCATTTGGATAGCTATAATAGGGTCACTTCAATATGTAGCCTTAAAATGAATACCATATTAAGCCAATAAGTGGTATTTTACTGCCCCCTGCTGTCATTTCATCATACTACTCCCTAATATTGTTATATAATTCATATTTAGACTTTATAAAATCATTATTTTAACATTTAACATGAAAACGAAAGTAAAACGGCATTTAAGCCACGCCCCCAAATACAAATTCATTCATAACTCGAAAACGGAAAGTCGTTGCGCGCTCAAATTTTGATGGTGAGGACCTCTCGGGGCTCTTGATCGAAACGTGTCGTCGCGGGCCTCGGGAGCGCGCCCCCTTGCGCATCGCAAACCCGCGGACCCCCGACTTTGAACGACCGCAACTCCCGACCCAAACCACCCCAAACCTTGTGTGAGAGCTCGTTGGAAAGGGCGCGTCCTTGGCTAGCTTCGATTCAAATGTGGTGTTATTTGCCCTGGGCATTCCAGAGATAATAGCCCGAACAGATATGCCTTATAACAGTCATAACTCCCAGCCCCAATCGCCCAAAAACACCTTGATGGTCTCATTCAACAGGGCTCCTCAAGCACTATCTATGCTCTGAGTTTCAGAATTTTTCGCCTTTTGGTTCCTGAGATATAAGTAAAAAAACAAATTCCCATTCATTCATTCAAACACTTCAACTGTAAAATGTAAGCTATAATACCACTGTTGTCCACTAGAGGGAGCAGCAGGATTACGCATGATCTTTTAATTCGCTTTCAGTATTGGGAAATAAACAAATGCTTTAAGAAGCAATCTTTTTTATTACGATGTTTTTTGTTTTATTATGATATTTGTATATATTTTATTTTTTTATTATGATTATGAACGGTTTGATTGACATTAGTGATTCTTGAGGCAAAGTTGTTCAAGATGAGGAGATGAAGATATTTTCACAATATCACATCATAAAAACATTGAAAACATATTTGTCTTTGTGTTTGTGTGTGTGTGTGTGTGTGTGTGTGTGTGTGTGTGTGTGTGTGTGTGTGTGTGTGTGTGTGTGTGTGTGTGTGTGTGTGTGTGTGTGGATGGATGTGTTTGTGTTTGTGTGTGTGTCTGTGTGTGTAAGCATGCTTAATGGAAAAAACATGGAGAAACTGCTTTGTTTTACTGGTGGATAAAAAAGTCTTTCAAATGAAAGTGAGTCAATTAGTGGTCTTCTACTGCCCTCTGCAGGACATTCTACTTAATAAAATATTTTCATCTGTGCTTTTGCATTAGTTTTTGGACTATATAAAATTACTTGCATGAAAATCACCTATTATAACACAGTCATGTTTTGTCAAAGTTTATCACTTCATTTTTACTGAGCTCTCAGTTTGAACAATTCTGCCTCTCAGTGATTAATTTGAAATCTGAAAATGGTGTTATACAGAGGAGATTTGCAATTATCATTTTGTTACCTATCTTTTATTTTAAATATCTACATCTACAAAAAAATGTGTGTGCATGTGTGTGTTCAAGCATGGTTAGTGTATTAAGTATTATTGTTTAAGTATTATTGTTTTCATTTACATTTTAACCACCAGAAGAACACTCATTGGTTCATTCTGCTCACTAAAATATAATTTTTCATTTTTTTTCCATTTGAAATATTGTTTAAACTTAATAAAATCATTAAAATAACATTTCAAATCATATTTTGTCTGTTTATAAATCCCACAGACTCACATTGGCTGCAATACTAATGTTTTTGTAAAACACAGACCTGATAGTCTAATCTGTGTGTATTGTGCATATATTATTGATATTATTACTATTGCAAATCATGTTATTGTAACTCATATCTTAATAGAATATTATTTGTAATTTTAATTCTTTATTTCTTAATTGTTTTTTTATGATTACTACAGATATTATCACCAAAGATATCAACTACACCTTCACTTTTAGTATTGACACGCTGCACACACAGCACAATCACACACTCACTAATGCATTCAAATAAATGTAATCTTACTGTGCTACTTTATTTGTACATGATTAGAATGGACAGAAATCTAAGAATATTTTTCTTCTTTTGTTAAAGCCATTTCAGACTCCAAGTAAGCATTATATTACTAATCATCTATTTTAAAGGTGCCATACAATTGAAAACTGTATTTATCTTGGCATAGTTGAATGATAAGAGTTCTGGACATGGAACTGACATACCGTGAGCCTCAAACACCATTGTTTCCTCCTTCATGTGTAAATCTCCTGTTTGCAAAAGACCGCTGAAAAATGAGTGAATCCCACCATAACACCGACTGTGACGTTGGAGTCAGGATCATTAATATTTATACCCCCCAAATTTGCATTTTCCAGTCCATGTTCTAGGCCAGGCAGTGTTAATGTGGACCTGCACAGCCGAATCATCAGAAGATCTGCAGGTATTGTGAAGAAGCAAGCAAGGACAATAGTGAAAATGGCAGATCATGGATATAAATGTTATGTCTGAGGCTGTGCTGCGGATTTGAGAACTTTTCATTCCCTTCCCACAAAAGAGAACTGTCAACAGGCATGGTTGATGTTTACAACAGGATACCTCACCATTTTAATTCAAAGCTGTTAGTTTGCTCTTAACGGAGGCCGATCAGAACGAAACTAGGTGGGCATGTTCGACTCGTGGCCCTAGAGGTCTGTAAGAATTTTGAAAAATCAGCCACTAATTGACGCTAACAGGTTTTACGGCTATGTAATCACGTGATGCATATCATTTGATAGATCTCCTCATACTGAACAACTTTGCCTCAAGAACTACTGCTGTCAATCAATTTGTTCATTAAATACTTGCGATTATGTTAAAAACCTACTTTTGCAAACTAGTCCTAGGTTTTTCGCCCGATCGGAAATATACCAGTGCAGTACAATTCTCTGGAAGCTCTAGATTATTAAAGGGTAACTAAACCCTAAACCAACTTTTTTTAGTTAATGATCTGTAAGAATGGGGCTTTATTAGTGCTGTTCATTGATTCAAGTCGTTTTTTTGACATTTGTGTTTAAAGTGTTTTAATTTTACAAAGTATGGTGTAAAAACGTCTGAGTGCTGCCCTCTTCAGGTTGAACAGTGGCTACTGCAGTTGAATTTTCCTATTGGAAGTTGTGGTACACTCTGATGTCAGAGAGTACCAGCTAACCACGCCCTTGCCTACAGAGAGATACGTCTCAGATGCACACCCCCTCTCCACTGGGCTCTGCCTACTTTTCCAGCATTTTTCAAATATTGCCAGTGGGTGGAGTCAGGCTCTGACCAGGGGTTTAGTTACCCTTTAATTATATAAAAAACTTTAACTTTACCCATTGGGTAGCCATAACAGGATCATTTAGAAAATGTGTATGGCAAAAAACACTCAAAAGCCTGTAAATCCTAAACAAAAACTCAGACAACTCACTAAACTGCCTTATGTGCTTAAAGACCCTAAATGCTTGAACCCCGCTAAATGCTGCTTGCAGCTTTAATTATTATTATTATTCCGCCGTAAAACGCATCGTGCAGCCCAAACCGTAAGAGCTGGAACTTTGAAACTTTGCCATATGGTAGTACAAAAATCGAGGAGAGGTTATCAAATTATGACCTCGAATGGCCCATAGGTGGCGCTATAGCAACCAAAAGCGCGAAACTGCTCATAACTCCTAGACCGTATGTCGTAGACTCAAGTGTCTTATATCATTGGAAAGCTGGATGCCTGACGAAAAAAACGTATATCTCCGATTTCATTTCCGCCATGATAGATTTTCCGCCATTTTGAATTTTGTCAAAAACCTACTTTTGCGAACTAGTCCCTGGTTTTTTGCCCGATCGGAACCAAACCAGTGCAGAAATGTTCTCTGGAGTCTGAATATCAATAATTATCGAAAAAAAGTTGAAATTTCCATTCACGGTCGCTAAGGGGCGCCCAAATGTATGTTGTGGGAGGAGCCTATTTTACTAAAACGGCTATAACTCCAGAAGTAAATGAGGTATCTTCACCAAACTCGGTACACATGTGTAAGAGGTCAATCTGAGGTCACAGTAAAAAAACCGCGGCGAATGGCCACATGGTGGCGCTATAACATGAAAAAAATATAAAACGGCCCATAACCACCTGACCGTTAGTCCGATTGACTTGAAAATTGGTATGCAGTGTCTTGGTCCAAGGTGCCATGTATGTCTATGAGGACATTGGTGTATCTCAAAAAACATGGCCGCCATCGGCCAATGAAGTTTGAGCACCTATAAGACAAGGTTAACGGACGTCGATCGGAACGAAACTCGATGGGCATGTTCGACTCATGGCCCTAGAGGTCTGTAAGAATTTTGAAAGAAATCGGCCACTAGTTGGCGCTAACGAGTTTTTTGGCTCTGTAATTACGTGGTGTTACACTTATCGTCATAAAATGCATATCATTTGATAGATCTGCTCATGCTCAACAACTTTGCCTCAAGAACCACTAATGTCAATCAAACCATTAATTAATTATTCATGAATATGTTAAAAACCTACTTTTGCGAACTAGTCCCTGGTTTTTCGCCCGATCGGAACCAGACCAGTCTAGGACAATTCTCTGGACTCTCTAGATCAATAATTATCGAAAAAAAGTTTAACTTTTGCATTTGGGTGGCTGTAATAGGGTAATTTATAAAAGGGGCGTGGCAAAATACACTAAAATGCCTATAAATCCTAAATGAAAACTCAGAACTTCACAAAAATTGGTGAGCATATGTGACATAACATCATTAACAAGCATGCCAAATTTTATGGAGATCGGACAAAAGGTGGCGCTATAACTGTTAAAAAGCTTTAAAACCATATATTACCTATGGTAAATTGCCTGCATTGGCTGTAAATGGTCTTTTTCATCTATAATGTCAGTGTTTACATGCTTGCTAAATACATTTTAATAACTTCTGATGCTTTTGTGCTTATAAACCTTAAAGGCCTTAACAGCTTGAACCCCGATAAATGCTGCTTGCAGCTTTAATTAGGGGTTCAAGCACGAAGTGCTGAAACCCTATTGTAATTGTCCTGATTTTTATTATTATTTTTCTTCTGCCGTAAAACGCATCGTGCAGCCCAAACCGTAAGGGCTAGAGCATTGAAACTTTGCCAGATGGTAGTACAAAAATCGAGGAGAGGTTCAGAGATTATGAACCCGATTGGCCCATAGGTGGCGCTATAGCGACCAAAAGCGCGAAACAGCTCATAACTCCTAGACCATAAGTCGTAGACTCAAGTGTCTTATATCATTGGAAAGCTGGACGGCTGACGAACAAAACGTATATCTCCGATTTCATTTCCGCCATGATAGATTTTCCGCCATTTTGAATTTTGTCAAAAACCTACTTTTGCGAACTAGTCTGTGGTTTTTCGCCCGATCGGAACTAAACCAGTGCAGAAATGTTCTCTGGAGTCTGAATATCAATAATTATCGAAAAAAAGTTGAAATTTCGATTCAAGGTCGCTAAGGGGCGCCAAAATGTATGTTGTGGGAGGAGCCTATTTTACTAAAACGGCTATAACTCCAGAAGTAAATGAGGTATATTCACCAAACTCGGTTCACTTGTGTAAGAGGTCAATCTGAGGTCACAGTAAAAACATTGCGGTGATTGGCCACATGGTGGCGCTATAATATGAAAAAAACATAAAACAGGCTATAACCACCTGACCGTTAGTCCGATTGACTTGAAAATTGGTATGCAGTGTCTTGGTCCAAGGTGCCATGTATGTCTATGAGGACATTGGCGTATCTCAAAAAACATGGCCGCCATCGGCCAATGAAATTTGAGCACCTATTAGACAAGGTTTACGGAGGCTGATCGGAACAAAACTCGGTAGGCATGTTCGACTCATGGCCCTAGAGGTCTGTAAGAATTTTGAAAGAAATCGGCCACTAGTTGGCGCTAACGAGTTTAATGGCTCTGTAATCACGTGGTGTTACACTTATTGTCACAAAATGCATACCATTTGATAGATCTCCTCTTGTTGAACAACTTTGCCTCAAGAACCATTGCTGTCAATCAAACCGTTCATTAAATATTCGTAATTATGTTAAAAACCTACTTTTGCGAACTAGTCCCTGGTTTTTCGCCCGATCAGAACCAAACCAGTCTAGGACAATTCTATGGACTCTCTAGGTCAATAATTATCAAAAAAAAGTTGAACTTTTGCATTTTTCGCATGGGTATATTGGGTCATAAAGAAAATGGGCGTGGCAAAATGGACTCAAAAGCCTATAAAACCTAAACGAAAACACAGAACTTCACAAAAATGTATGCGCATATTTGTCATAACATGCTAAAGAAGCCTGGAAATTTGTATGGAGATCGGACCAAAGGTGGCGCTATAACTGTTAAAACACTTTAAAACCATATATTTCCTATGGTAAATTGCCTGTATTGGCTGTGAATGGTCTTTTCCTATGAAAAATTCCATAGGAAATAATTTGATCAAAATGAAATAATTTTCATATAATAATGTTCATGACTCTTAATAAGCATGAAACATTTCAGACAGATCAGACAAAATTTGCCTCTATAACAGTCAAAAAGGTAAAAATTATATAACATGTCATTAAGCCAATAAGTGGTATTTTACTGCTTTTATTCATGCCTGGTGTAAAAATTATGACTAGTACTATTATACAAAAGTTGAGAGTACAGGACATTAGGAACTTTAGACACAGAGATATTTCTTATAAAATAAAGCAGAGAGACAATCCTTGAGAGACCAGTGCATTCTTAGTATATTAGCTCTTCTATAACAGTTTAAATTGAGTCGTGTCGATCTGTTCTGGACAAATTATATTTTTCAATCAGTTCTTTTTTTTTTTTCTTTACTTGATGCACTCGATTACACCACTGGGCAATAACACACGATTCATCCAATCACTGATTGTGCTGCTGTGACTGACACCCCTGAGAGCCAACAGAAGCGGCATATTCATAAGGCCCGCCCACAGGTCGCGCAGGCGCTGCCGCTGTCAGCATAAACAGAGAATCAGATGAGAACAGATTAAATGAGACACGGAGCATTTCTCCAGAAACTCCTTGCACTAAATGATAATCATAATCTATCGAGAACTGTGATTGTGTGCACTTGTAAACTTTGGATGCTTCAGCCTGGAGTGTTGTCGTCAGAGAGAGGTGAAGTGGAAATCGGAGTAAAGATTTAGTGGATCCCAGAGCGGTAATCTTTATTGAATAGTCTTTTTTTTATTGAATATGTGATGCAATCTCGTTTTGGTGAGTGACATTTTTTTATCATATGTTATCTTATGAAAGATATGTCAATTTCAGAAATGATTTGATATGAGCTGAGTGTAGGCCGCACAGCGCGAGCTGAACTAATTAGCCGTAGGCTAAAGCTATCACGTATAACAATGATCATTGTGTCATGAGTTGAGACAATGGGTCTTATTCATGAAACACGAGCAGAACGAATTTTTGTGTAAATCGTGTGTAAAGTGGTTTTGACGTAAATTTTCGGATTCATTAAAATGTTCGTATTTTCCAAACGTTAGTTGGTACGAAAGAAATCTACACCTGCTCCAGCCACGCGTAAATAGTGCGTTTAACATCCGAACGTTTTGCTCATTAATAAGGCTGCATTTTAATTCACCTTAATCGTGTACATATTTACACAGCATTTTGAAAAAATATTAGGTAACACTTAACAATACGGGTGCACTAATCTGCATTAATTCATATTTAACTAATGCACAGATAATCATGTGTTAATGTATGACTCATGAAGAACTAAACCATTAATTAATGATTACTGCATCAGCAACTAATAAAGATTCTAAATGATTAATAGATTAAGTAATATATGAATTGTTATTAATTAAATGTGTCAATGTATTAATTAATTAATAACTTATTTTATTAACTAAAAGTGTAAATGAATGCGTTAATTACCACAGTTGGTCAAAGCAATGTACTTCAACTTCCAGTTGTCTGCTTTAATTAATCATTAACTAATGATTTGCAAATGCATCATTATGTTATGACTTTACTTGTTGAGGCACATGACTATTAACTAATTGTTAAGTAATATGCCATTTATGGGTTTTGACAGTTTGCACATGCAGTGAATGTAATGTCGGTGAACGTGTGTGAAGGATGGGGTGAGTTGGGCTGCACACAAATATCAGCACACCAGAATCTGAACTCCTGAAGCTGTTATACTGTGTTTACACTGGACGAGACCAGCTGTCTACACCTGGACATGACAGACCATCGCAAGTCCATTAGTCCTTCGTAACAGAACTAGCACAAGGGCTCTGAGTACGTCAGTAATAGAGTGTGGCATCGGTTTACTGACTGGGTTTTGTCGTGTAGTGTCGCGACGCATCCAGTGTAGTATCACTGACTATAATGGACGTTCTATTGTCTTTGTCCAGTCTAGACACAGTGTTATGAACTAGCAGCGCTCAACCGCATGTTCTCAGTGTATGTTAACCTGACATAGTCCTGTGCCATGAACAACAAAGTTCATCGGACTCAGTGAAATCTTGGTTGTACATGGTTGGAAATTGAAATCCATGGCTTAGTGTGGATGTCAAAACCAAAATGGCATATTACTTAACAATTAGTTAATAGTCATGTGCCTCAACAAGTAAAGTCATAACATAATGATGGATTTGCAAATCATTAGTTAATGATTAATTAAAGCAGACAACTGGAAGTTGAAGTACATTGCCTTGACCAATTGTGGTAATTAACGCATTGATTTAGACTTTTAGTTAATAAAATAAGTTATTAATGAATTAATACATTGACACATTTAATTAATAACAATTCATATATTACTTTATATTAATCATTTAGAATCTTCATGATGCAGTAATCATTAATTAATGGTTTAGTTCTTCATGAGTCATACATTAACACATGATTATCTGTGCATTAGTTAAGCATGAATTAATGGTTATTAGTGCACCCGTATTGTAAAGTGTTACCAAATATTATATATAGTAATTACATACGGTTTTTCTTTTTACTTTTATTACGACAGCCAGTAATTACGAGAGCCATCTGCAAACGGAACAAAAGTCCGCAAGTTTTTTTTATTAAATTTTTTTATTCAAGCTGTTTATTCTTTTACAAGTCCGCAAGTCACAAATAATGCAGTCAAGCTTCATGTCAAACCATTTTCTTTTCACTTCTAGGACTGTTCGATTAACAGATGAAACTCCATTAACTGCATCTATGCTGCCAAGCTTCCTATTTTTTAGGCCTGATACGCCACTATGTACGCTTGAAAACAAAATGTGGCGTTTTGAATGAACTTCTGATAATAAACTTCAATTTCTGCATCTGAGAAATTTCTCTTCTTCATTCGTTTTTGAGAAGACAAGTTGAAATCCTTCGTTTGGTGTCATAATATGATGCCCATATAGCCTATAGTTTTCAGTCGGTTTTAATGGGCGGGATTTATGGTAATTTAGAGAATGAGCGTGCACACGCGTCCCATTTACAACTGATTGGAATTCATTAACACACACACACACACACACACACACACATTTCACTATCACATCTGACGTTTACGAAGTATTTCTGAATCAGGAGAAGAATTTTCGGGAATGTCGCCTTTACGCGCAAATCACTCACATATTTACTCGTATATTTACGATTTCATGAATGAGACCCATTGAGTGATTAATGAGTGTCTGTGTTAAGTAACTGTCGAAAAGTTCGATTAATGTGTCATTTGAACTGCGCATGTATATGATTTGTTACTGAAATGTTGAATCAGAAATGAATTATTGTACGTTTGCCTTGTGTTTTCCAAGGCTGCGTTTTCTTGTTCTCTGTTTTTTTTCCTATGTGAACGTGATCGGCAAGTGTATCCTGTTTTGTGCCATAAATAATCCTGTGGAGGTGAATCGCCTGCCTATTGAATACAATTAAATATGCACAAATGGCTAGCTGACCAGTGCCCATGGACCGGTTTCCACTTTGAACCATAATTTGAAACCATCAACTGGTAGGATAATTACAATTTTCTTTTGTTTTTCGGACTCACAGGACTTTTAATTTGTGAAATAAATTTATTTATTTTTACATCTGAAATGGAGAGACTTCAACTGATCGAGAGAAGTCTGAACAACTCTTTAAACTGAATCATTTGATTCACGAACTCTGGTCAGCTACGTCGTTATTCATGTTGTTGAACATACTATTTTACTATACAAAGATAAGGTGGTTAATTGGAAGGAATGATGAATCACATTGTCTTTTGAGTCAAATCCGATATCGGATTACTAGTATTTCTTTCGTCAACAAAAATTATAACTAAATATTGTCGTCAACGAACCACGTGACGAAAACGAGACGCAACGTAAATGCTGGTCATGTGACAATAACTATAATTAAATGTATAATGCAATATTGTTGACGAATAAAAACGAGACTAAATGTGGTTTACAAAATAAAAACTATGTTAAAATGTCTCTTCATTTTCGTTGACCAAAACGAGATGAAATGTTATGACGCTATTTCGTCTTGTTTAGTCACATTATTATTATTATTATTTTGCAGTATTTCTGTTTCCCGTGTCTCACTTCAGGGGCTGCATCAGGGCGCACTGCGCAGACGACGTCACTTCCTCAAGCCCCACTAGCGGCATTATTTAGAAGATGCAGCTGCGGTGAGTTAACGTAAACGACAACAAACAAAGTTAAGTCTGACGCCCGTTTCACACATAGGGCCCGATTTTAACGATCTGAAACGCAAGTATCAAGCGCGAAACGCAAGTAACTTTGTGGCCGGGTCTTGGGCGCTGTTGCTATTATACCGGCGGGATAAATTACTCTTGCGCTCAACGCAAATCTAAAATGTGTTGGTCTGCAGTAGCTTCATTACTCATAGGTGTGGTTTGGGCGTAACGTGAAATAAACCAATCAGAGCGTCATCTCACATTCCCTTTAAGAGCAGACGCGCTTATTCTATAGCGGATTCCTATTATAACGGTGGATTTGCCAGACGCGCGCCAGCAGCGATTCACAGCCGAGGAGACCGACGTTCTCGTCAGGGCCGTAAAACACAGAGAAGTAACATTGGGGATGGAGAAACACACCCAAATTAACTTCGGTTAAACAGGCGTATGATAATTTGGGTAAATGTGTAAACTAGAAGTATGCTTTTATAATTATCTATCTATCTATCTATCTATCTATCTATCTATCTATCTATCTATCTATCTATCTATCTATCGTAATGTATGATTTGCAAAAATGAAAACGGCTGCTTCTGTGTGAGAGAATCAAAGTGTATGTGCGTTGTGCACACGCTACATTGATTATGGCCAAGCATGCGCCCTTAAAATAGCATAAGAATAACATGTGCAACGCGCCACTGACTTTAAACTAGATTTTTTCAGTTAGTGGCGGAATTGTTTTCTAAACGTGCAAAATAGCATGAGGGAACGTTTGCGCCGGAACACGCCGCCTCTTTGCGCTGAACCGCCCCCGGGAGCGCAAGTGTATTTCTTAGTTAACCGACGTGCGTCTGTGGAGGGAAAAGTCCGCTGTGCGCGGGTGCAAAATAGGAATGATACATGCGTCGGTGTACAAAGTCAATTGCGCTGGGTGCAAGATAGGGCCCATACTCCGTGTGCAGTGCATATGCGGTGCAGGAGCAGCACTCGCTATAGTGCTTTCACATATGCTGCGTTTGCAGTGCGTAACTGATCCACGGCTGAACCACAAACACATACTCACTATTTTTATTTCAAATCCAGAAGTTATCAAATACTTTTATTTAAAAAAAGTTTTGTCAGCATTACGATTCTCTTTGTACACACATACTCTTTAATGGTCGTAATTCACTTTTAAGCACAATTTAAACAATGTATTCAATGCACTACTTCTATCTAGATTTATTAGCAAGTGGTAAAATATTTAGCCATATAGTTATATTAAAATGACAAATATTTTAAATTAAAACTTAAAATTGACAAAAACAACCGACTCTCATGCCTTTTCTTTTGCATTTAAATTAATACAGTAAATCTTGGATGTCAGAAAGAACTTGTTTTTCAACCTCCACGAATGAGACGAGTGTTACTTTTCTGCTCACTATTTTCGCTATTTTTCCATAGTGATACACTATATTGACTGGGTTAAATAGAATTGCATTTCTAAAAAGAGACTAAAATACAATTTTCATTGACTAAAACTAGACTAAGGGCGCTTTCACACTTGGTTCGATTGCCTGTTCCTAACCCGAGTTCGATTGCTCCCCCCTGCCCCCGATGGACTTGTGTTCACATATTATTTGTATCCGAACCGCAGTATGCTTGTGTCATCAAGTTGCAGCTGGTGCGTAATCGTGTTGCTTGGTAACCGCTATGAATGAAAAGGCGTCAAAATGGATAGAATTGCTCGCTTCACATTTGTTCTTTTTTTTTTTAACCTTTGGTTTTGTTTTCAAAGAAAAGATCCAGAAAGAGAAACACATGTGTTTGTCTGCCGCAAAAGTACTAAAATCGTTCCAAAGACAGCGGGCTGTCCGCCGAAGACAATTTTTGCGGAGGCAGCCAGAAATCATCTCTCTGCTTGCAGTGCGTCAATCCCGCTTTTCATCAAGTTAAGTGTATACATGACGAGAATAATTCCTGTTAGTGATCCAGAGCGCGATCCATTTAGACGCCGACAAACTTTATTGCTGCGGATAAAACAATAAACCTCCGCAGAAGCATTCCAGAGGTACTCCGCGAGGAACAAAACATGTTCCAAACATAAAACAGGCTATAACCACCTGACCGTTAGTCCAATTGACTTGAAAATTGGTATGCAGTGTCTTGGTCCAAGGTGCCATGTATGTCTATGAGGACGTTGGCGTATCTCGAAAAACATGGCCGCCATCGACCAATGAAATTTGAGCACCTATTAGACAAGGTTAACGGAGGCCAATCGGAACGAAACTCGATGGGCATGTTCGACTCATGGCCCTAGAGGTCTGTAAGAGTTTTGAAAGAAATCGGCCACTAGTTGGCGCTAATGAGTTTTATGGCTCTGTAATCACGTGGTGTAAAACTTAATAACTTTTGATGCTTTTGTGCTTAAAGTCCTTAAAGGCCTTAACTGCTTGAACCCCGATAAATGCTGCTTGCAGCTTTAATTATTATTATTATTATTATTATTCCGCCGTAAAACGCATCGTGCAGCCCAAACCGTAAGAGCTGGAACTTTGAAACTTTGCCATATGGTAGTACAAAAATCGAGGAGAGGTTATCAAATTATGACCTCGAATGGCCCATAGGTGGCGCTATAGCAACCAAAAGCGCGAAACTGCTCATAACTCCTAGACCGTATGTCCTAGACTCAAGTGTCTTATATCATTGGAAAGCTGGATGCCTGACGAACAAAACGTATATCTCCGATTTCATTTCCGCCATGATAGATTTTCCGCCATTTTGAATTTTGTCAAAAACCTACTTTTGCGAACTAGTCCCTGGTTTTTTGCCCGATCGGAACCAAACCAGTGCAGAAATGTTCTCTGGAGTCTGAATATCAATAATTATCGAAAAAAAGTTGAAATTTCCATTCACGGTCGCTAAGGGGCGCCCAAATGTATGTTGTGGGAGGAGCCTATTTTACTAAAACGGCTATAACTCCAGAAGTAAATGAGGTATCTTCACCAAACTCGGTACACATGTGTAAGAGGTCAATTTGAGGTCACAGTAAAAAAACCGCGGCGAATGGCCACATGGTGGCGCTATAACATGAAAAAAACATAAAACGGCCCATAACCACCTGACCGTTAGTCCGATTGACTTGAAAATTGGTATGCAGTGTCTTGGTCCAAGGTGCCATGTATGTCTATGAGGACATTGGTGTATCTCAAAAAACATGGCCGCCATCGGCCAATGAAGTTTGAGCACCTATAAGACAAGGTTAACGGACGTCGATCGGAACGAAACTCGATGGGCATGTTCGACTCATGGCCCTAGAGGTCTGTAAGAATTTTGAAAGAAATCGGCCACTAGTTGGCGCTAACGAGTTTTTTGGCTCTGTAATTACGTGGTGTTACACTTATCGTCATAAACTGCATATCATTTGATAGATCTGCTCATGCTCAACAACTTTGCCTCAAGAACCACTAATGTCAATCAAACCATTAATTAATTATTCATGAATATGTTAAAAACCTACTTTTGCGAACTAGTCCCTGGTTTTTCGCCCGATCGGAACCAGACCAGTCTAGGACAATTCTCTGGACTCTCTAGATCAATAATTATCGAAAAAAAAGTTTAACTTTTGCATTTGGGTGGCTGTAATAGGGTAATTTATAAAAGGGGCGTGGCAAAATACACTAAAATGCCTATAAATCCTAAATGAAAACTCAGAACTTCACAAAAATTGGTGAGCATATGTGACATAACATCATTAACAAGCATGCCAAATTTTATGGAGATCGGACCAAAGGTGGCGCTATAACTGTTAAAAAGCTTTAAAACCATATATTACCTATGGTAAATGGCCTGCATTGGCTGTAAATGGTCTTTTTCATCTATAATGTTAGTGTTTACATGCTTGCTAAATAAATTTTAATAACTTTTGATGCTTTTGTGCTTATAAACCTTAAAGGCCTTAACAGCTTGAACCCCGATAAATGCTGCTTGCAGCTTTAATTAGGGGTTCAAGCACGAAGTGCTGAAACCCTATTGTAATTGTCCTGATTTTTATTATTATTTTTCTTCTGCCGTAAAACGCATCGTGCAGCCCAAACCGTAAGAGCTGGAACTTTGAAACTTTGCCATATGGTAGTACAAAAATCGAGGAGAGGTTATCAAATTATGACCTCGAATGGCCCATAGGTGGCGCTATAGCAACCAAAAGCGCGAAACTGCTCATAACTCCTAGACCGTATGTCGTAGACTCAAGTGTCTTATATCATTGGAAAGCTGGATGCCTGGCGAACAAAACGTATATCTCCGATTTCATTTCCGCCATGATAGATTTTCCGCCATTTTGAATTTTGTCAAAAACCTACTTTTGCGAACTAGTCCCTGGTTTTTTGCCCGATCGGAACCAAACCAGTGCAGAAATGTTCTCTGGAGTCTGAATATCAATAATTATCGAAAAAAAGTTGAAATTTCCATTCACGGTCGCTAAGGGGTGCCCAAATGTATGTTGTGGGAGGAGCCTATTTTACTAAAACGGCTATAACTCCAGAAGTAAATGAGGTATCTTCACCAAACTCGGTACAAATGTGTAAGAGGTCAATTTGAGGTCACAGTAAAAAAACCGCGGCGAATGGCCACATGGTGGCGCTATAACATGAAAAAAACATAAAACGGCCCATAACCACCTGACCGTTAGTCCGATTGACTTGAAAATTGGTATGCAGTGTCTTGGTCCAAGGTGCCATGTATGTCTATGAGGACATTGGTGTATCTCAAAAAACATGGCCGCCATCGGCCAATGAAGTTTGAGCACCTATAAGACAAGGTTAACGGACGTCGATCGGAACGAAACTCGATGGGCATGTTCGACTCATGGCCCTAGAGGTCTGTACGAATTTTGAAAGAAATCGGCCACTAGTTGGCGCTAACGAGTTTTTTGGCTCTGTAATCACGTGGTGTTACACTTATCGTCATAAAATGCATATCATTTGATAGATCTGCTCATGCTCAACAACTTTGCCTCAAGAACCATTGCTGTCAATCAAAGCGTTCATTAAATATTTGTAATTATGTTAAAAACCTACTTTTGCGAACTAGTCCTAGGTTTTTCGCCCGATCAGAACCAAACGAGTCTAGGACAATTCTATGGACTCTTTAGATCAATAATTATCAAAAAAAAGTTGAACTTTTGCATTTTTCGCATGGGTATATTGGGTCATAAAGAAAATGGGCGTGGCAAAATGCACTCAAAAGCCTATAAATCCTAAAGGAAAACTCAGAACTTCACGAAAATTGGTGAGCATATGTGCCATAACATTCTAAACAAGCATGCAAAATTTCATGTAGATTGGACGATAGGTGGCGCTATAACTGTTAAAAAGCTTTAAAACCATATATTTCCTATGGTAAATTGCCTGTATTGGCTGTAAATTGTGTTTTCCATATAATCATATAATGTTTATAAAATAATGTTAAAAAACAGTGCAATACAATTCTCTGGACTCACTAGATCAATAATTGTCAGAAAAAGTTGAACTACTTCATTTGGATAGCTATAATAGGGTCACTTCAATATGTAGCCTTAAAATGAATACCATATTAAGCCAATAAGTGGTATTTTACTGCCCCCTGCTGTCATTTCATCATACTACTCCCTAATATTGTTATAAAATTCATATTTAGACTTTATAAAATCATTATTTTAACATTTACAATCACATTTTGTCAAAACTCATCTATTGAGTATTACTATTGACAATTGTGTTACACTGAGATATGGAAATGGACGAAAGTAAATGAATGAAATGAAACGAAAGTATAACGGCATTTAAGCCACGCCCCCAAATACAAATTCATTCATAACTCGAAAACGGAAAGTCGTTGCGCGCTCAAATTTTGATGGTGAGGACCTCTCGGGGCTCTTGATCGAAACGTGTCGTCGCGGGCCTCGGGAACGCGCCCCCCCGCGCATCGCAAGCCCGCGGACCCCCGACTTTGAACGACCGCAACTCCCGACCCAAACAACCCCGAACCTTGTGTGAGAGCTCGTTGGAAAGGGCGCGTCCTTGGCTAGCTTCGATTCAAATGTGGTGTTATTTGCCCTGGGCATTCCAGAGATAATAGCCCGAACAGATATGCCTTATAACAGTCATAACTCCCAGCCCCAATCGCCCAAAAACACCTTGATGGTCTCATTCAACAGGGCTCCTCAAGCACTATCTATGCTCTGAGTTTCAGAATTTTTCGCCTTTTGGTTCCTGAGATATAAGTAAAAAAACAAATTCCCATTCATTCATTCAAACACTTCAACTGTAAAAAAAGCTATAATACCACTGTTGTCCACTAGAGGGAGCAGCAGTATTACACATGATCTTTTAATTCGCTTTCAGTATTGGGAAATAAACAAATGCTTTAAGAAGCAATCTTTTTTATTACGATGTTTTTTGTTTTATTATGATATTTGTATATATTTTATTTTTTTATTATGATTATGAACGGTTTGATTGACATTAGTGATTCTTGAGGCAAAGTTGTTCAAGATGAGGAGATGAAGATATTTTCACAATATCACATCATAAAAACATTGAAAACATATTTGTCTTTGTGTGTGTGTGTGTGTGTGTGTGTGTGTGTGTGTGTGTGTGTGTGTGTGTGTGTGTGTGTGTGTGTGTGGATGGATGTGTTTGTGTTTGTTTGTGTGTGTGTCTGTGTGTGTAAGCATGCTTAATGGAAAGAGCATGGAGAAACTGCTTTGTTTTACTGGTGGATAAAAAAGTCTTTCAAATGAAAGTGAGTCAATTAGTGGTCTTCTACTGCCCTCTGCAGGACATTCTACTTAATAAAATATTTTCATCTGTGCTTTTGCATTAGTTTTTGGACTATATAAAATTACTTGCATGAAAATCACCTATTATAACACAGTCATGTTTTGTCAAAGTTTATCACTTCATTTTTACTGAGCTCTCAGTTTGAACAATTCTGCCTCTCAGTGATTAATTTGAAATCTGAAAATGGTGTTATACAGAGGAGATTTGCAATTATCATTTTGTTACCTATCTTTTATTTTAAATATCTACATCTACAAAAAAATGTGTGTGCATGTGTGTGTTCAAGCATGGTTAGTGTATTAAGTATTATTGTTTAAGTATTATTGTTTTCATTTACATTTTAACCACCAGAAGAAGAACACTCATTGGTTCATTCTGCTCACTAAAATATTATTTTTCATTTTTTTTTCCATTTGAAATATTGTTTAAACTTAATAAAGTCATTAAAATAACATTTCAAATCATATTTTGTCTGTTTATAAATCCCACAGACTCACATTGGCTGCAATACTAATGTTTTTGTAAAACACAGACCTGATAGTCTAATCTGTGTGTATTGTGCATATATTATTGATATTATTACTATTGCAAATCATGTTATTGTAACTCATATCTTAATAGAATATTATTTGTAATTTTAATTCTTTATTTCTTAATTGTTTTTTTATGATTACTACAGATATTATCACCAAAGATATCAACTACACCTTCACTTTTAGTATTGACACGCTGCACACACAGCACAATCACACACTCACTAATGCATTCAAATAAATGTAATCTTACTGTGCTACTTTATTTGTACATGATTAGAATGAACAGAAATCTAAGAATATTTTTCTTCTTTTGTTAAAGCCATTTCAGACTCCAAGTAAGCATTATATTACTAATCATCTATTTTAAAGGTGCCATACAATTGAAAACTGTATTTATCTTGGCATAGTTGAATGATAAGAGTTCTGGACATGGAACTGACATACCGTGAGCCTCAAACACCATTGTTTCCTCCTTCATGTGTAAATCTCCTGTTTGCAAAAGACCGCTGAAAAATGAGTGAATCCCACCATAACACCGACTGTGACGTTGGAGTCAGGATCATTAATATTTATACCCCCCAAATTTGCATTTTCCAGTCCATGTTCTAGGCCAGGCAGTGTTAATGTGGACCTGCACAGCCGAATCATCAGAAGATCTGCAGGTATTGTGAAGAAGCAAGCAAGGACAATAGTGAAAATGGCAGATCATGGATATAAATGCTATGTCTGAGGCTGTGCTGCGGATTTGAGAACTTTTCATTCCCTTCCCACAAAAGAGAACTGTCAACAGGCATGGTTGATGTTTACAACAGGATACCTCACCATTTTAATTCAAAGCTGTTAGTTTGCTCTTAACGGAGGCCGATCAGAACGAAACTAGGTGGGCATGTTCGACTCGTGGCCCTAGAGGTCTGTAAGAATTTTGAAAAATCAGCCACTAGTTGACGCTAACAGGTTTTACGGCTATGTAATCACGTGATGCATATCATTTGATAGATCTCCTCATACTGAACAACTTTGCCTCAAGAACTACTGCTGTCAATCAATTTGTTCATTAAATACTTGCGATTATGTTAAAAAAACTACTTTTGCGAACTAGTCCTAGGTTTTTCGCCCGATCGGAAATATACCAGTGCAGTACAATTCTCTGGAAGCTCTAGATTATTAATTATATAAAAAACTTTAACTTTACCCATTGGGTAGCCATAACAGGATCATTTAGAAAATGGGTATGGCAAAAAACACTCAAAAGCCTGTAAATCCTAAACAAAAACTCAGACAACTCACTAAACTGCCTTATGTGCTTAAAGACCCTAAATGCTTGAACCCCGCTAAATGCTGCTTGCAGCTTTAATTAGGGGTTCAAGCACGAAGTGCTGAAACCCTATTGTAATTGTCCTGATTTTTATTATTATTTTTCTTCTGCCGTAAAACGCATCGTGCAGCCCAAACCGTAAGAGCTGGAACCTTGAAACTTTGCCAGATGGTAGTACAAAAATCGAGGAGAGGTTATCAAATTATGACCCCGATTGGCCCATAGGTGGCGCTATAGCAACCAAAAGCGCGAAACTGCTCAGAACTCCTAGACCGTATGTCGTAGACTCAAGTGTCTTATATCATTGGAAAGCTGGACACCTGACGAACAAAACGTATATCTCCGATTTCATTTCCGCCATGATAGATTTTCCGCCATTTTGAATTTTGTCAATAACCTACTTTTGCGAACTAGTCCCTGGTTTTTCGCCCGATCGGAACCAAACCAGTGCAGAAATTTTCTCTAGAAACTGAAGATCAATAATTATCGAAAAAATGTCGAAATTTCGATTCACGGACGCTAAGGGGCGCCAAAACGTACGTTGTGGGAGGGGCCTATTTTACTAAAATGGCTATAACTCCAGAAGTAAATGAGGTATCTTCACCAAACTCGGTACACATATGTATGAGCTCAATATGAGGTAACAGTAAAAAAATCGCGGCGATTGGCCACATGGTGGCGCTATAATATGAAAAAAACATAAAACAGGCTTTAACCACCTGACCGTTAGTCTGATTGACTTGAAAATTGGTATGCAGTGTCTTGGTCCAAGGTGCCATGTATGTGTATGAGGACATTGGCGTATCTAAAAAAACATGGCCGCCATCGGCCAATGAAGTTTGAGCACCTATTAGACAAGGTTAACGGAGGCCGATCGGAACGAAACTCGGTGGGCATGTTCTACTCATGGCCCTAGAGGTCTGTAAGAATTTTAAAAGAAATCGGCCACTAGTTGGCGCTAACGAGTTTTATGGCTCTGTAATCACGTGGTGTTACACTTATTGTCACAAAATGCATACCATTTGATAGATCTCCTCTTGTTGAACAACTTTGCCTCAAGAACCATTGCTGTCAATCAAACCGTTCATTAAATATTCGTAATTATGTTAAAAACCTACTTTTGCGAACTAGTCCTAGGTTTTTCGCCCGATCGGAACCAAACCAGTCTAGGACAATTCTATGGACTCTCTAGGTCAATAATTATCAAAAAAAAGTTGAACTTTTGCATTTTTCGCATGGCTAACAGGGTCATTCAGAAAATGGGCGTGGTAAAATGCACTCAAAAGCCTATAAATCCTAAACGAAAACTCAGAACTTCACGAAAATTGATGAGCATATGTGTCATAACCTGCTTAAGAAGCATGGAAAATTTTATGGAGAGCGGACCATAGTTGGCGCTATAACTGTTAAAACGCTTTAAAACCATATATTTCCTATGGTAAATTGCCTGTATTTGCTGTAAATGGTGTCTTCTATCATATAATGTTCATATCTTAATGTTCAAAACCAGTGCAGCACAATTCTCTGAACTCTCTAGATCAATAATTATTAGAAAAAAAGTTTAACTTCTTCAAAAGGTGATTTTATATGAATATAATGACATATTAAGCCAATAAGTGGTATTTTACTGCCCCCTGCTGTCATTTCATCATACTACTCCCTAATATTGTTATAAAATTCATATTTAGACTTTATAAAATCATTATTTTAACATTTACAATCACATTTTGTCAAAACTCATCTATTGAGTATTACTATTGACAATTGTGTTACACTGAGATATGGAAATGGACGAAAGTAAATGAATGAAATGAAACGAAAGTATAACGGCATTTAAGCCACGCCCCCAAATACAAATTCATTCATAACTCGAAAACGGAAAGTCGTTGCGCGCTCAAATTTTGATGGTGAGGACCTCTCGGGGCTCTTGATCGAAACGTGTCGTCGCGGGCCTCGGGAGCGCGCCCCCCCGCGCATCGCAAGCCCGCGGACCCCCGACTTTGAACGACCGCAACTCCCGACCCAAACCACCCCGAACCTTGTGTGAGAGCTCGTTGGAAAGGGCGCGTCCTTGGCTAGCTTCGATTCAAATGTGGTGTTATTTGCCCTGGGCATTCCAGAGATAATAGCCCGAACAGATATGCCTTATAACAGTCATAACTCCCAGCCCCAATCGCCCAAAAACACCTTGATGGTCTCATTCAACAGGGCTCCTCAAGCACTATCTATGCTCTGAATTTCAGAATTTTTCGCCTTCTGGTTCCCGAGATATAAGTGAAAAACCAAATTCCCATTCATTCATTCAAACACTTCAACTGTAAGATGGAGGCTGTAATTCCACTGTTGTCAACTAGAGGGAGCAGCAGTATTAGACATAGTATTAATCTTTTTATCAGCTTTCAGCTTTGGCCAACAAACAAATGGTTAAAGCTATTTTTTTTTAATTATTATTGGACTGATAATATAGATCACAATGAAATATATGAAATGGTTAGACCATTAAAAAAATTTTTCACAATAACACATCCTAAAGACATTGAAAACATATTTGTATTTGTGTGTGTGTGTGTGTGTGTGTGTGTGTGTGTGTGTGTGTGTGTGTGTGTGTGTGTGTGTGTGTGTAAGCATGCATTATTGAGTTAACATGGAAAACACTTATATTACAATAACTATTATAACACAATCATATTTTGTCAGTGTTTATCACTTCATTTGCACTGACACTTCACATAATTGCTAGTAATGTGGTAAATCACGCTAGAAACATGGTAAATCATAGTAAATAATTGATGGTCTCATTCAACAGGGCTCCTCAAGCACTCTCTATGCTCTGAGTTTCAGAATTTTTCGCCTTCTGGTTCCCGAGATATAAGTGAAAAACCAAATTCCCATTCATTAATTCAAACACTTCAACTGTAAGATGGAAGCTGTAATACCACTGTCCACTAGAGGGAGCAGCAGGATTACGCATGACCTTTTCATTCGTTTTCAGTATTGGGAAACAAACAAATGCTTTAAAAAGCAATCTTTTTTTCTTTTTTTTTCTTTTCTTTTTTATATTATTAGATCACAAAGGAATTCTAATAGACCAATAAATATATTTTCTCAATAACATATTCCAAAACATTAAAAACATATTTGTATTTGTGTATGTTTATTTCTCTCTCTGTGTGTGTGTGTGTGTGTGTGTGTGTGTGTGTGTGTGTGTGTGTGTGTGTGTGTGTGTGTGTGTGTAAGCATGCATTATTGAGTTAACATGGAAAAACTGGTTTGCTTTAGTCCAGAAAACAGGTGAAAATCATGAAGTTTAAAGTGAAAGTGAGCCAATAAGTGGTCTTCTTCTGCCCTCTGCTGGCCATTCTACTTATTAATGAAGTCTTTTCACATGTGCTCACATTCATATTTAGACTCTAAAAATCACTTACATAACAATAACTATTATAACACAATCAGATTTTGTCAGTGTTTATCACTTCATTTGCACTGACACTTCACATAATTGCTAGAAACATGGTAAATCATAGTAAATAATACTATAATGTGGTGTATCAAGGTAAACCATGCTAGAATCACAGTAAACAATGGTAAATCATACTTGAATGTAGTATATCATGGTAAATCATGCTAGAATATGGTAAATCAAGGTAAACTAAGATAAAATCATGGTAAACTATGTAAATCATGCTAGAATCATAGTAAATAATACTAGAATGTGGTAAATTATTGTGGGAGGAGCCTATTTTACGAAAATGTCTATAACTCAAGAAGTAAATGATATATCTTCACCAAACTCAGTACACATGTGTATGGGTTCAATTTGAGGTCACAGTAAACAATTTTATGGAGATCGGTCCATAGATGGCACTATAACTGCTATAAAAAGCTTTAAAACCATATATTTCCTATGGTACATTGCCTGTATTTGCTGTAAATGGTCTTTTCCATCTATTATGTCAGTGGTTACATGCTTGCTAAATAAAACTTAATAACTTTTGATGCTTTTGTGCTTAAAGGCCTTAAATGCTTGAACCCCGATAAATGCTGCTTGCAGCTTTAATTAGGGGTTCAAGCACGAAGTGCTGAAACCCTATTGTAATTGTACTGATTTTTATTATTAGGGGTTCAAGCACGAAGTGCTGAAACCCTATTGTTATTGTAAGGATTTTTATTATTATTATTATTATTCTTCCGCCGTAAAACGCATCGTGCAGCCCAAACCGTAAGAGCTGGAACCTTGAAACTTTGCCAGATGGTAGTACAAAAATCGAGGAGAGGTTATCAAATTATGACCTCGATTGGCCCATAGGTGGCGCTATAGCAACCAAAAGCGCAAAACTGGTCATAACTCCTAGACCGTATGTCGTAGACTCAAGTGTCTTATATCATTGGAAAGCTGGACATCTGAAGGTCAAAACGTATATCTCCGATTTTATTAGCAGTAGGCAAATTTTTCCGCCATTTTGAATTTTGTCAAAAACCTACTTTTGCGAACTAGTCCCTGGTTTTTTGCCCGATCGGAACCAAACCAGTGCAGAAATGTTCTCTGGAGTCTGACGATCAATAATTATCGAAAAAACGTTGAAATTTCGATTCATGGTCGCTAGGGGGTGCAAAATTAACGTTGTGGGAGGAGCCTATTTTACTAAAATGGCTATAACTCGAGAAGTAATTTAGTAAACTTCACCAAACTTGGTACACATGTG
This sequence comes from Leuciscus leuciscus, assembly GCF_965113295.1. Classification (NCBI taxonomy): domain Eukaryota; kingdom Metazoa; phylum Chordata; class Actinopteri; order Cypriniformes; family Leuciscidae; genus Leuciscus; species Leuciscus leuciscus. The sequence continues at coordinate 22,932,220 of NC_138736.1, read as the reverse complement.
TAAGAGGTCAATCTGAGGTCACAGTAAAAAAATTGCGTCGATTGGCCACATGGTGGCGCTATAAAACAAAAAAAACGTATAGACACCTGACCGTTTTTCGGAATGACTTGAAATTTGGTATGCAGTGTCTTGGCCCAAGGGGCCATGTACATCTAAAAGGATATTTGCGTATCTCGAAAAACATGGCCGCCATTGGCCAATTACGTTTGAGCACCGTTAACGAAGTCCGATCGGAGCGAAACTCGGTGGGCAGGTTCGGCTCAAGCCCCTAGAGGTCTGTAAGAATTTTGAAAGAAATCGGCCACTAGTTGGCGCTAACGAGTTTTATGGCTCTGTAATCACGTGGTGTTACATTTATCATCACAAAATGCATATCATCTGATAGATCTGCTCATGCTGAACAACTTTGCCTCAAGAACTATTGCTGTCAATCAAACCGTTCATTAAATATTCATGAATATGTTAAAAACCTACTTTTGCGAACTAGTCCCTGGTTTTTTGCCCGATCGGAACCAGACCAGTCTAGGACAATTCTCTGGACTCTCTAGATCAATAATTATCGAAAAAAAGTTGAACTTTTGCATTTGGGTGGCTGTAATAGGGTAATTTATAAAAGGGGCGTGGCAAAATACACTAAAATGCCTATAAATCATAAATGAAAACTCAGAACTTCACAAAAATTGGTGAGCATATGTGACATAACATCATTAACAAGCATGCCAAATTTTATGGAGATCGGACCAAAGGTGGCGCTATAACTGTTAAAAAGCTTTAAAACCATATATTTCCCATGGTAAACTGCCTGTATTGGCTGTAAATGGTCTTTTCCGTCTATTATGTCAGTTGTTAAATGCATGCTAAATAAAACTTAATGTCTTTTGATGCTTGTGTGCTTTAAGGCCTTAAAGGCCTTAACTGCTTGAACCCCGATAAATGCTGCTTGCAGCTTTAATTATTATTATTATTATTATTCTTCTGCCGTAAAACGCATCGTGCAGCCCAAACCGTAAGGGCTAGAGCATTGACACTTTGCCAGATGGTAGTACAAAAATCGAGGAGAGGTTATCAAATTATGACCCCGATTGGCCCATAGGTGGCGCTATAGCAACCAAAAGCGCGAAACAGCTCATAACTCATGGACCGTAAGTCGTAGACTCAAGTGTCTTATATCATTGGAAAGCTGGACGCCTGACGAACAAAACGTATATCTCCGATTTCATTTCCGTCATGATAGATTTTCCGCCATTTTGAATTTTGTCAAAAACCTACTTTTGCGAACTAGTCCTAGGTTTTTTGTCCGATCGGAACCAAACCAGTGCAGAATTGTTCTCTGGAGTCTGACAATCAATAATTATCAAAAAAAAGTCGAAATTTTGATTCATGGTCGCTAGGGGGTGCAAAATGAACGTTGTGGGAGGAGCCTATTTTACTAAAATGGCTATAACTCAAGAATTAATTGAGTAAACTTCACCAAACTTGGTACACATGTGTACGAGGTCAATCTGAGGTCACAGTAAAAAAATTGCATCGATTGGCCACATGGTGGCGCTATAAACAAAAAAAAACGTATAAACACCTGACCGTTTTTCCGAATGACTTGAAATTTGGTATGCAGTGTCTTGGGCCAAGAGGCCATGTATGTCTAAAAGGATATTGGCATATCTCGAAAAACACGGCCGCCATTGGCCAATGAGGTTTGAGCACCTATTAAACAAGGTTAACGAAGTCCAATTGTTTTATGAGTTTTATGGCTTTGTAATCACGTGGTGTTGCACACATCCACACAATATGCATATCATTTGATAGATCTGCTCATGCTGAACAACTTTGCCTCAAGAACCATTGCTGTCAATCAAACCGTTCATTAATTATTCGCAAATATGTTAAAAACCTACTTTTGCGAACTAGTCCTAGGTTTTTCGCCCGATCGGAACCAGACCAGTCTAGGACAATTCTCTGGACTCTCTAGATCAATAATTATCAAAAAAAAGTTGAACTTTTGCATTTGGATGGCTGTAATAGGGTCATTTATAAAATGGGCGTGGCAAAATACATTAAAAAGCCTATAAATCCTAAATGAAAACTCAGAACTTCACAAAAATTGGTGAGCATATGTGACATAACATCATTAACAAGCATGCCAAATTTTATGGACATCGGACCAAAGGTGGCGCTATAACTGTTAAAAAGCTTTAAAACCATATATTACCTATGGTGAATTGCCTGCATTGGCTGTAAATGGTCTTTTTAATCTATGATCATATAATTTTCATATAATAATGTTCAAAACTAGTGCAGTACAATTCTCTGGACTCTCTAGATCAGTAATTATCAGAAAAAGTTGAACTACTTCATTTGGATGGCTATAATAGGGTCACTTCAAAATGTGGCCTTGACCAAGTGTCCCCGAAAGCTTATATCTATTAAGATGCTCAGATCTTCTTAAAAACAAGTCAGAACATGTGAAATATCACTCTGAACAAGCATGAAAAATTTCAGACAGATCGGACAAAATTTGACTCTATAACAGTTTAAAAAGGTGAAAATAATATGAATACAATGGCATATTAAGCCAATAAGTGGTATTTTACTGCCCCCTGCTGTTTAAAATAGTTATTTTGTCATATTGTTTCTATAATTCATATTTAGACTTTATAAAATCATTATTTTAACATTTACAATTACATTTAGTCAAAATCCATCTGTTAAAGTATTAGTGTGTGTGTGTGTGTGTGTGTGTGTGTGTGTGTGTGTGTGTGTGTGTGTGTGTGTGTGTGTGTGTGTGTAAGCATGCATTATGGAGTTAACATGGAAAGACTGGTTTGCTTTAGTGCAGAAAACTGGTGAAAATCATGAAGATCAAACTGAAACTGAGCCAATAATGGTCTTCTAGTGCCCTCTGCTGGCCATTCTTCTTATTAATGAAGTCTTTTGACATGTGCTTTTGAATTCATAATTAGACATTGTAAATCATAGTAAATAATACTAGAATGTGGTGTATCAAGGTAAATCATGCTAGAACATGGTAAATCATGGTAAACTATGCTAGAACAGGGTAAATCATGGTAAACCATGGTAAATCATGATAAACTTTGGTAAATAATGCTAGAATGTGGCATATCATGGTAAACCATGCTAGAACATGGTAAATCAAGGTAAACTAAGATGAATTCATGGTAAACTATGTTAGAACAGGGTAAATCATGGTAAACCATGGTAAATCATGATAAACTATGGTAAATCATGCTAGAATGTGGTATATCATGATAAATCATGCTAGAACATGGTAAATCAAGGTAAACTAAGATGAATTCATGGTAAACTATGCTAGAACATGGTCTTTTCCATCTATTATGTCAGTGGTTACATGCTTGCTAAATAAAACTTTATAACTTTTGATGCTTAAAAACCTTAAACACCTTAATAGCTTGAACCCCGATAAATGCTGCTTGCAGCTTTAATTATTATTATTATTCTTCCCTAAAACGCATCGTGCAGCCCAAACCGTAAGGCCTAGAGACCTGAAACTCGGTCAGATGGTAGTAGTCTTGCTCGCTACTCAGATACCCGGACTCGTCCCAATCGGCCAGATGGTGGCGCTACAGCGCAAAAAAACAAAAAAATTGCATATTTTTGCTTAAATCTCATCAACCCTTTGTCACAGACTCAAGTACCTTATATCATTAGAATCCTTGGCTCAAGCCGAACAAAAATGGCCTCAAGGATTTCATTTCCGGTATGCAAATTTTTCCGCCATATTGGATTTTGTCCAAAACCTACTTTTGCGAACTAGTCCCTGGATTTTTGCCCAATCGGAACCAAACCAGTGCAGAAATGTTCACAGGCGTCTGAATATCAATAATTATCGAAAAAAAGTTGAAATTTCGATTCACAGTTGCTAAGGGGCGCTGAAATGTTTGAAGGAGGCGGAGCCTATTTGACTAAAATGGCTATAACTCCAGAAGTAAATGAGGTATCTTCACCAAACTCGGTACACATGTGTAAGAAGTCAATCTGAGGTCACAGTAAAAAAATCGCGGCGATTGGCCACATGGTGGCGCTATAACATGAAAAAAACATAAAACAGGCTATAACCACCTGACTGTTAGTCCGATTGACTTGAAAATTGGTATGCAGTGTCTTGGTCCAAGGTGTCATGTATGTCTATGAGGACATTGGCGTATCTCGAAAAACATGGCCGCCATTGGCCAATGAAGTTTGAGCACCTATTAGACAAGGTTAACGGAGGCCGATCGGAACGAAACTCGATGGGCATGTTCAACTCATGGCCCTAGAGGTCTGTAAGAATTTTGAAAGAAATCGGCCACTAGTTGGCGCTAACAAGTTTTATGGCTCTGTAATCCTGTGGTGTTACACTTATCGTCACAAAATGCATATCATTTGATAGATCTGCTCATGCTCAACAACTTTGCCTCAAGAACCACTAATGTCAATCAAACCGTTCATTAAATATTTGCAAACATGTTAAAAACCTACTTTTGCGAACTAGTCCCTGGTTTTTCGCCCGATCAGAACCAGACCAGTCTAGGGCAATTCTCTGGACTCTCTAGATCAATAATAATCGAAAAAAAGTTGAACTTTTGCATTTGGATGGTTGTAATAGGGTCATTTAGAAAATGGGCGTGGCAAAATACACTAAAAAGCCTATAAATCCTAAATGAAAACTCAGAACTTCACAAAAATTGATGAGCATATGTGACATAACATGCTAAAGAAGCATGGAAATTTTTATGGAGATCAGACCATAGGTGGCACTATAACTGTTAAAAAGCTTTAAAATCATATATTTCCTATGGTAAACTGCCTGTATTGCTGTAAATGGTCTTTTCCATATATGATCATATAATTTTCATATCATAATGTTAAAAACTAGTGCAATACAATTCTCTGGACTCACTAGATCAATAATTGTCAGAAAAAGTTGAATTACTTCATTTGGATAGCTATAATAGGGTCACTTCAATATGTAGCCTTAAAATGAATACCATATTAAGCCAATAAGTGGTATTTTACTGCCCCCTGCTGTCATTTCATCATACTACTCCCTAATATTGTTATATAATTCATATTTAGACTTTATAAAATCATTATTTTAACATTTAACATGAAAACGAAAGTAAAACGGCATTTAGGCCACGCCCCCGAGTACAAATTCACTCATAACTCGAAAACGGAAAGTCGTTGCGCGCTCAAATTTTGATGGTAAGGTCCTCTCCACGCTCTTGATCGAAACGTGTCATCGCGGGCCTCGGGAGCGCGCCCCCCCGGCGATCGGTAGACCGCGGGACCCCCGACTTTGAACGGCCGTAGCTCCCGACCCAGACCACCCTGAACCTTGTGTGAGAGCTCGTTGGAAAGGGCCTGTCCTTGGCTAGCTTCGATTCAAATCTGGTGTAATTTGCCCTCGGCATTCCAGAGATAAAAGCCTCAAAAGACATGCCTTTGAACAGTCATAACTCCCGAACTAAATCGCCCAAAAACACCGCGATGGTCTCATTGAACCGGGCTCCTCAAACACTATCTATGCTCTGAGGTTCAGAATTTTTCGCCTTCTGGTTCCCGAGATATAAGTGAAAAACCAAATTCCCATTCATTCATTCAAACAAACACTTCAACTGTAAGATGGAGGCTGTAATTCCACTGTTGTCAACTAGAGGGAGCAGCAGTATTACACAGTATTAATCTTTTTATCAGCTTTCAGCTTTGGCCCACAAACAAATGGTTAAAGCTATTTTTTTTTTTATTATTGGACTGATAATATAGATCACAATGAAATATATGAAATGGTTAGACCATTAAAATATTTTTTTTCACAATAACACATCCTAAAGACATTGAAAACATATGTGTGTGTGTGTGTGTGTGTGTGTGTGTGTGTGTGTGTGTGTGTGTGTGTGTGTGTGTGTGTGTGTGTGTGTGTAAGCATGCATTATTGAGTTAACATGGAAAACACTTATATTACAATAACTATTATAACACAATCATATTTTGTCAGTGTTTATCACTTCATTTGCACTGACACTTCACATAATTGCTAGTAATGTGGTAAATCACGCTAGAAACATGGTAAATCATAGTAAGTAATTGATGGTCTCATTCAACAGGGCTCCTCAAGCACTCTCTATGCTCTGAGTTTCAGAATTTTTCGCCTTCTGGTTCCCGAGATATAAGTGAAAAACCAAATTCCCATTCATTCATTCAAACACTTCAACTGTAAGATGGAGGCTGTAATTCCACTGTTGTCAACTAGAGGGAGCAGCAGTATTAGACATAGTATTAATCTTTTTATCAGCTTTCAGCTTTGGCTAACAAACAAATGGTTAAAGCTATTTTTTTTATTATTATTGGACTGATAATATAGATCACAATGAAATATATTAAATGGTTAGACCATTAAAATATTTTTTCACAATAACACATCCTAAAGACATTGAAAACATATTTGTATGTGTGTGTGTGTGTGTGTGTGTGTGTGTGTGTAAGCATGCATTATTGAGTTAACATGGAAAACACTTATATTACAATAACTATTATAACACAATCATATTTTGTCAGTGTTTATCACTTCATTTGCACTGACACTTCACATAATTGCTAGTAATGTGGTAAATCACGCTAGAAACATGGTAAATCATAGTAAATAATTGATGGTCTCATTCAACAGGGCTCCTCAAGCACTATCTATGCTCTGAGTTTCAGAATTTTTCGCCTTCTGGTTCCCGAGATATAAGTGAAAAACCAAATTCCCATTAATTAATTCATTCAATCACTTCAATTGTAATATGGAAGCTGTAATACCACTGTCCACTGGAGGGAGCAGCAGGATTACGCATGACCTTTTCATTAGTTTTCAGTATTGGGAAACAAACAAATGCTTTAAAAAGCAATCTTTTTTTGTTTTTGTTTTCTTTTTTATATTATTAGATCACAAAGGAATTCTAATAGACCAATAAATATATTTTCTCAATAACATATTCCAAAACATTAAAAACATATTTGTATTTGTGTATGTTTATTTCTCTGTGTGTGTGTGTGTGTGTGTGTGTGTGTGTGTGTGTGTGTGTGTGTGTGTGTGTGTGTGTGTGTGTGTGTGTGTGTGTGTGTGTGTGTGTGTGTGTGTGTAAGCATTATTGAGTTAACATGGAAAAACTGGTTTGCTTTAGTCCAGAAAACTGGTGAAAATCATGAAGTTTAAAGTGAAAGTGAGCCAATAAGTGGTCTTCTTCTGCCCTCTGCTGGCCATTCTACTTATTAATGAAGTCTTTTCACATGTGCTTTTCACATGTGCTCACATTCATATTTAGACTCTAAAAATCACTTATATAACAATAACTATTATAACACAATCAGATTTTGTCAGTGTTTATCACTTCATTTGCACTGACACTTCACATAATTGCTAGAAACATGGTAAATCATAGTAAATAATACTATAATGTGGTGTATCATGGTAAACCATGATAAACTATGGTAAATCATGTTAGAATGTGGTATATCATGGTAAATCATGCTAGAACAGGGTAAATCATGGTAAACTATGATAAATCATGATAAACTATGGTAAGCCATGCTAGAATCACAGTAAACAATGGTAAATCATACTAGAATATGGTAAATCAAGGTAAACTAAGATAAAATCATGGTAAACTATGTCAATCATGCTAGAATCATAGTAAATAATACTAGAATGTGGTAAATTATTGTGGGAGGAACCTATTTTACTAAAATGGCTATAACTCAAGAAGTAAATGAGATATCTTCACCAAACTCAGTACACATGTGTATGGGTTCAATTTGAGTTCACAGTAAACAATTTTATGGAGATCGGTCCATAGATGGCACTATAACTCCTATAAAAAGCTTTAAAACCATATATTTCCTATGGTACATTGCCTGTATTGGCTGTAAATGGTCTTTTCCATCTATTATGTCAGTGGTTACATGCTTGCTAAATAAAACTTAATAACTTTTGATGCTTATGTGCTTAAAGGCCTTAAATGCTTGAACCCCGATAAATGCTGCTTGCAGCTTTAATTATTATTATTATTATTATTCCGCCGTAAAACGCATCGTGCAGCCCAAACCGTAAGTGCTAGAGACTTGAAACTTTGCCAGATGGTAGTACAAAAATCGAGGAGAGGTTATCAAAATATGAGCCAGATTGGCCAATAGGTGGCGCTACAGCGCAAAAAACAAAAAAATTGCATATTTTTGCTTAAATCTCATTAACCGTTTGTCACAGACTCAAGTGTCTTATATCATTGGAATCCTTGGGTCAAGCCGAACAAAAATGGCCTCAAGGATTTCATTTCCGGTATGCAAATTTTTCCGCCATATTGGATTTTGTCCAAAACCTACTTTTGCGAACTAGTCCCTGGTTTTTTGCCCGATCGGAACCAAACCAGTGCAGAAATGTTCACAGGGGTCTGAATATCAATAATTATCGAAAAAAAGTTGAAATTTCGATCCACGGTTGCTAAGGGGTGTCAAAACGTTCGCAGGAGGCGGAGCCTATTTTACTAAAATGGCTATAACTCGTGAACGAAATGAGATATTTTCACCAAACTCGGTACACATGTGTAAGAGGTCAATCTGAGGTAACAGTAAAAAAATTGCGGTGATTGGCCACAAGGTGGTGCTATAATATGAAAAAAACATAAAACAGGCTATAACCACCTGACCGTTAGTCAGATTGACTTGAAAATTGGTATGCAGTGTCTTGGTCCAAGGTGCCATGTATGTCTATGAGGACATTGGTGTATCTCAAAAAACATGGCCGCCATCAGCCAATGACGTTTGAGCAACTATTAGACAAGGTTAACGGAGGCCGATCGGAACGAAACTCGATGGGCATGTTCGACTCATGGCCCTAGAGGTCTGTAAGAATTTTGAAAGAAATCGGCCACTAGTTGGCGCTAACGAGTTTTATGGCTCTGTAATCACGTGGTGTTAAACTTATCGTCACAAAATGCATATCATTTGATAGATCTGCTCATGCTCAACAACTTTGCCTCAAGAACCACTAATGTCAATCAAACCATTAATTAATTATTTGCAAATATGTTAAAAACCTACTTTTGCGAACTAGTCCTAGGTTTTTTGCCCGATCGGAACCAGACCAGTCTAGGACAATTCTCTGGACTCTCTAGATCAATAATTATCAAAAAAAAGTTTAACTTTTGCATTTGGGTGGCTGTAATAGAGTCATTTATAAAATGGGTGTGCTAAAATACACTCAAAAGCCTATAAATCACAAATAAAAACTCAGAACTTCACGAAAATTGGTGTGCATATGTGACATAACATCATTAACAAGCATGCCAAATTTTATAGAGATCGGACGATAGATGGCGCTATAACTGTTAAAACGCTTTAAAACCATACATTTCCTATGGTACATTGACTGTATTGGCTGTAAATGGTCTTTTCCATCTATGATCATATAATTTTCATATAATAATATTCAAAATTAGTGCAGTACAATTCTCTGGACTCTCTAGATCAGTAATTATCAGAAAAAGTTACTACTTCATTTGGATGGCTATAATAGGGTCACTTCAAAATGTGGCCTTGACCAAGTGTCCCCGAAAGCTTATATCTTTTAAGATGCTCAGATCTTCTTAAAAACAAGTCAAGACATGTGAAATATCACTCTGAACAAGCATGAAAAATGTCAGACAGATCGGACAAAATTTGACTCTATAACAGTTTAAAAAGGTGAAAATAGTATGAATACAATGGCATATTAAGCCAATAAGTGGTATTTTACTGCCCCCTGCTGTTTAAAATAGTTATTTTGTCATATTGTTTCTATAATTCATATTTAGACTTTATAAAATCATTATTTTAACATTTACAATTACATTTAGTCAAAATCCATCTGTTAAAGTATTAATGTGTGTGTGTGTGTGTGTGTGTGTGTGTGTGTGTGTGTGTGTGTGTGTGTGTGTGTGTGTGTGTGTGTGTGTGTGTGTAAGCATGCATTATGGAGTTAACATGGAAAGCCTGGTTTGCTTTAGTGCAGAAAACTAGTGAAAATCATGAAGATTAAACTGAAACTGAGCCAATAATGGTCTTCTAGTGCCCTCTGCTGGCCATTCTACTTATTAATGAAGTCTTTTGACATGTGCTTTTGAATTCATAATTAGACATTGTAAATCATAGTAAATAATACTAGAATGTGGTGTATCAAGGTAAATCATGCTAGAACATGGTAAATCATGGTAAACTATGCTAGAACAGGGTAAATCATGGTAAACCATGGTAAATCATGATAAACTTTGGTAAATAATGCTAGAATGTGGCATATCATGGTAAACCATGCTAGAACATGGTAAATCAAGGTAAACTAAGATAAATTCATGGTAAACTATGCCAGAACAAGGTAAATCATGGTAAACCATGGTAAATCATGATAAACTATGGTAAATCATGCTAGAATGTGGAAAATCATGGTAAATCATGCTAGAACATGGTAAATCAAGGTAAACTAAGATGAATTCATGGTAAACTATGATAGAACAGGGTAAATCAAGGTAAACCATGGTAAATCATGATAAACTATGGTAAATCATGCTAGAATGTGGTATATCATGATAAATAATGCTAGAACATGGTAAATCAAGGTAAACTAAGATGAATTCATGGTAAACTATGCTAGAACAGGGTAAATCATGGTAAACCATGGTAAATCATGATAAACTATGGTAAATCCTGCTAGAATGTGGTATATCATGGTAAATCATGCTAGAACATGGTAAATCAAGGTAAACTAAGATGAATTCATGGTAAACTATGCTAGAACAGGGTAAATCATGGTAAACCATGGTAAATCATGATAAACTATGGTAAATCATGCTAGAATGTGGTATATCATGGTAAATCATGCTAAAACATGGCAAATCAAAGTAAATTAAGATAAAATCATGGTAAAACTATGCTAGAACATGGTAAATAATGGTAAACCATGGTAAATCATGATAAACTATGGTCAATCATGCTAGAATGTGGTATATCATGGTAAATCATGCTAGAACATGGTCTTTTCCATCTATTATGTCAGTGGTTACATGCTTGCTAAATAAAACTTTATAACTTTTGATGCTTAAAAACCTTAAAGACCTTAATAGCTTGAACCCCGATAAATGCTGCTTGTTATTAGGGGTTCAAGCACGAAGTGCTGAAACCCTATTGTAATTGTACTGATTTTTAGGGGTTCAAGCACGAAGTGCTGAACACCTATTGTATTTGTAAAGATTTTTATTAGGGGTTCAAGCACGAAGTGCTGAAACCCTATTGTAATTGTCCTGATTTTTATTATTATTATTTTTCCGCCATAAAACGCATCGTGCAGCCCAAACCGTAAGACCTAGAGACTTGAAACTTTGCCAGATGGTAGTACTATTGCTCGCTACTCAGATACACGGACTCAGCCCAATCGGCCCATAGGTGGCGCTATAGCAATCAATAGCGCGAAACTGCTCAGAACTCCCAGACCGTAAGGCGTAGCTTCAAGTGTCTTATATCATTGAAATCCAGAGCTCCTGAAGAAAAAAACGTATATCTCCGATTTCATTTCCGCCATGATAGATTTTTCGCCATTTTGAATTTTGTCAAAAACCTACTTTTGCAAACTAGTCCCTGGTTTTTCGCCCGATCGGAACCAAACTAGTGCAGAATTGTTCTTTGGAGTCTGAAGATCAATAATTATCGAAAAAAAGTTGAAATTTCGATTCATGGTCGCTAGGGGGTGCAAAATTAACGTTGTGGGAGGAGCCTATTTTACTAAAATGGCTATAACTCAAGAAGTAATTAAGTTAACTTCACCAAACTTGGTACACATGTGTAAGAGGTCAATCTGAGGTCACAGTAAAACTATTGCGTCGATTGGCCACATGGTGGCGCTATAAAACAAAAAAAACGCATAGACACCTGACCGTTTTTCCGAATGACTTGAAATTTGGTATGCAGTGTCTTGGCCCAAGGGGCCATGTATGTCTAAAAGGATATTGGCGTATCTCAAAAAACATGGCCGCCATCGGCCAATGAGGTTTGAGCACCGTTAACGAAGTCCGATCGGAGCGAAACTCGATGGGCATGTTCGGCTCAAGCCCCTAGAGGTCTGTAAGAATTTTGAAAGAAATCGGCCACTAGTTGGCGCTAACGAGTTTTATGGCTCTGTAATCACGTGGTGTTACACTTATTGTCACAAAATGCATATCATTTGATAGATCTGCTCATGCTGAACAACTTTGCCTCAAGAACCATTGCTGTCAATCAAACCGTTCATTAAATATTTGTAATTATGTTAAAAACCTACTTTTGCGAACTAGTCCTAGGTTTTTTGCCCGATCAGAACCAAACCAATCTAGGACAATTCTATGGACTCTCTAGATCAATAATGATCAAAAAAAGTTGAACTTTTGCATTTTTCGCATGGGAATAATTGGGTAATAAAGAAAATGGGCGGGGCAAAAAGCACTCAAAAGCCTATAAATCCTAAACGAAAACTCAGAACTTCACATAAATTGGTGAGCATATGTGACATAACATCATTAACAAGCATGCCAAATTTCATGGAGATCGGACAATAGGTGGCGCTATAACTGTTAAAAAGCTTTGAAAACCATATATTACCTATGGTAAATTGCCTGTATTGGCTGTAAATGGACTTTACAATCTATTATTTCAGTGGTTAAAAGCTTTCTAAATAAAGCTTAATGTCTTAAATGCGTATGTGCTTAAAGGCCTTAAATGCTTGAACCCCGATAAATGCTGCTTGCAGCTTTAATTAGGGGTTCAAGCACGAAGTGCTGAAACCCTATTGTAATTGTACTGATTTTTATTATTAGGGGTTCAAGCACGAAGTGCTGAAACCCTATTGTAATTGTACTGATTTTTATTATTATTATTATTATTATTATTATTATTCTTCCGCCGTAAAACGCATCGTGCAGCCCAAACCGTAAGTGCTAGAGACTTGAAACTTGGCCAGATGGTAGTACAAAAATCGAGGAGAGGTTATCAAATTATGACGCTGATTGGCCCATAGGTGGCGCTATAGCAACCAAAAGCGTGAAACTGGTCATAACTCCTAGACGATAAGTCATAGACTCAAGTGTCTTATATCATTGGAAAGCTGGACGCCTGACGAACAAAACGTATATCTCCGATTTTATTTCCGTCATGATAGATTTTCCGCCATTTTGAATTTTGTCAAAAACCTACTTTTGCAAACTAGTCCCTGGTTTTTCGTCCGATCGGAACCAAACCAGAGCAGAATTGTTCTCTGGAGTCTGAAGATCAATAATTGTCGAAAAAAAGTCGAAATTCCGATTCCTGGTCGCTAGGGGGTGATAAATTAAGGTTGTGGGAGGAGCCTATTTTACTAAAATGGCTATAACTCGAGAAGTAAATGAGATATCTTCACCAAACTTGGCACACATGTTTAAGAGGTCAATCTGAGGTCACAGTAAAAAAAATTGCGTCGATTGGCCACATGGTGGCGCTATAAACAAAAAAAAACATATAGACACCTGACCGTTTTTCCGAATTACTTGAAATTTGGTATGCAGTGTCTTGGCCCAAGGGGCCACCTATGTCTAAAAGGATATTGGCGTATCTCGAAAAACATGGCCGCCATTGGCCAATGAGGTTTGAGCACCGTTAACGAAGTCCGATCGGAGCGAAACTCGGTGGGCATGTTCGGCTCAAGCCCCTAGAGTTCTGTAAGAATTTTGAAAGAAATCGGCCACTAGTTGGCGCTAACGAGTTTTATGGCTCTGTAATCACGTGGTGTTACACTGATCATCACAAAATGCATATCATCTTATAGATCTGCTCATGCTGAACAACTTTGCCTCAAGAACCATTGCTGTCAATCAAACACTTAATTAAATATTCATGAATATGTTAAAAACCTACTTTTGCGAACTAGTCCCTGGTTTTTCGCCCGATCGGAACCAGACCAGTCTAGGACAATTCTCTGGACTCTCTAGATCAATAATTATTGAAAAAAAGTTTAACTTTTGCATTTGGGTGGCTGTAATAGGGTAATTTATAAAAGGGGCGTGGCAAAATACACTGAAATGCCTATAAATCATAAATGAAAACTCAGAACTTCACAAAAATTGGTGAGCATATGTGACATAACATCATTAACAAGCATGCCAAATTTTATGGAGATCGGACCAAAGGTGGCGCTATAACTGTTAAAAAGCTTTAAAACCATATATTTCCCATGGTAAACTGCCTGTATTGGCTGTAAATGGTCTTTTCCGTCTATTATGTCAGTTGTTAAATGCTTTCTAAATAAAACTTAATGTCTTTTGATGCTTGTGTGCTTAAAGGCCTTAACTGCTTGAACCCCGATAAATGCTGCTTGCAGCTTTAATTATTATTATTATTATTATTATTATTATTCTTCCGCCGTAAAACGCATCGTGCAGCCCAAACCGTAAGTGCTAGAGACTTGAAACTTGGCCAGATGGTAGTACAAAAATCGAGGAGAGGTTATCAAATTATGACGCTGATTGGCCCATAGGTGGCGCTATAGCAACCAAAAGCGCGAAACTGGTCGTAACTCCTAGAAGATAAGTCATAGACTCAAGTGTCTTATATCATTGGAAAGCTGGACGCCTGACGAACAAAACGTATATCTCCGATTTTATTTCCGTCATGATAGATTTTCCGCCATTTTGAATTTTGTCAAAAACCTACTTTTGCAAACTAGTCCCTGGTTTTTCGTCCGATCGGAACCAAACCAGAGCAGAATTGTTCTCTGGAGTCTGAAGATCAATAATTATCGAAAAAAAGTTGAAATTCCGATTCCTGGTCGCTAGGGGGTGATAAATTAAGGTTGTGGGAGGAGCCTATTTTACTAAAATGGCTATAACTCGAGAAGTAAATGAGATATCTTCACCAAACTTGGCACACATGTTTAAGAGGTCAATCTGAGGTCACAGTAAAAAAATTGCGTCGATTGGCCACATGGTGGCGCTATAAACAAAAAAAAACATATAGACACCTGACCGTTTTTCCGAATGACTTGAAATTTGGTATGCAGTGTCTTGGCCCAAAGGGCCACCTATGTCTAAAAGGATATTGGCGTATCTCGAAAAACATGGCCGCCATTGGCCAATGAGGTTTGAGCACCGTTAACGAAGTCCGATCGGAGCGAAACTCGGTGGGCATGTTTGGCTCAAGCCCCTAGAGGTCTGTAAGAATTTTGAAAGAAATCGGCCACTAGTTGGCGCTAACGAGTTTTATGGCTCTGTAATCACGTGGTGTTACACTGATCATCACAAAATGCATATCATCTTATAGATCTGCTCATGCTGAACAACTTTGCCTCAAGAACCATTGCTGTCAATCAAACAGTTAATTAAATATTCATGAATATGTTAAAAACCTACTTTTGCAAACTAGTCCCTGGTTTTTCGCCCGATCGGAACCAGACCAGTCTAGGACAATTCTCTGGACTCTCTAGATCAATAATTATCGAAAAAAAGTTAAACTTTTGCATTTGGGTGGCTGTAATAGGGTAATTTATAAAAGGGGCGTGGCAAAATACACTAAAATGCCTATAAATCATAAATGAAAACTCAGAACTTCACAAAAATTGGTGAGCATATGTGACATAACATCATTAACAAGCATGCCAAATTTTATGGAGATCGGACCAAAGGTGGCGCTATAACTGTTAAAAAGCTTTAAAACCATATATTTCCCATGGTAAACTGCCTGTATTGGCTGTAAATGGTCTTTTCCGTCTATTATGTCAGTTGTTAAATGCTTGCTAAATAAAACTTAATGTCTTTTGATGCTTGTGTGCTTAAAGGCCTTAAAGGCGTTAACTGCTTGAACCCCGATAAATGCTGCTTGCAGCTTTAATTATTATTATTATTATTATTCTTCCGCCGTAAAACGCATCGTGCAGCCCAAACCGTAAGTGCTAGAGACTTGAAACTTGGCCAGATGGTAGTACAAAAATCGAGGAGAGGTTATCAAATGATGACGCTGATTGGCCCATAGGTGGCGCTATAGCAACCAAAAGCGCGAAACTGGTCATAACTCCTAGACGATAAGTCATAGACTCAAGTGTCTTATATCATTGGAAAGCTGGACGCCTGACGAACAAAACGTATATCTCCGATTTTATTTCCGTCATGATAGATTTTCCGCCATTTTGAATTTTGTCAAAAACCTACTTTTGCAAACTAGTCCCTGGTTTTTCGTCCGATCGGAACCAAACCAGAGCAGAATTGTTCTCTGGAGTCTGAAGATCAATAATTATCGAAAAAAAGTCGAAATTCCGATTCCTGGTCGCTAGGGGGTGATAAATTAAGGTTGTGGGAGGAGCCTATTTTACTAAAATGGCTATAACTCGAGAAGTAAATGAGATATCTTCACCAAACTTGGCACACATGTTTAAGAGGTCAATCTGAGGTCACAGTAAAAAAATTGCGTCGATTGGCCACATGGTGGCGCTATAAAACAAAAAAAACGTATAGACACCTGACCGTTTTTCCGAATGACTTGAAATTTGGTATGCAGTGTCTTGGCCCAAGGGGCCATGTAGGTCTAAAAGGATATTGGCGTATCTCAAAAAACATGGCCGCCATTGGCCAATGAAATTTGAGCACCGTTAACGAAGTCCGATCGGAGCGAAACTCGGTGGGCATGTTCGGCTCAAGCCCCTAGAGGTCTGTAAGAATTTTGAAAGAAATCGGCCACTAGTTGGCGCTAACGAGTTTTATGGCTCTGTAATCACGTGGTGTTACACTTATCATCACAAAATGCATATCATTTGATAGATCTGCTCATGCTGAACAACTTTGCCTCAAGAACCATTGCTGTCAATCAAACCGTTCATTAAATATTCATGAATATATTAAAAACCTACTTTTGCGAACTAGTCCCTGGTTTTTCGCCCGATCGGAACCAGACCAGTCTAGGACAATTCTCTGGACTCTCTAGATAAATAATTATCGAAAAAAAGTTGAACTTTTGCATTTGGGTGGCTGTAATAGGGTAATTTATAAAAGGGGCGTGGCAAAATACACTAAAAAGCCTATAAATCATAAATGAAAACTCAGAACTTCACGAAAATTGGTGAGCATATGTGCCATAACATTCTAAACAAGCATGCAAAATTTCATGTAGATCGGACCATAGGTGGCGCTATAACTGTTAAAAAGCTTTGAAAACCATATATTTCCTATGGTAAATTGCCTGTATTGGCTGTAAATGGACTTTTCCATCTATTATTTCAGTGGTTAAAAGCTTTCTAAATAAATCTTAATGTCTTAAATGCTTATGTGCTTAAAGGCCTTAAATGCTTGAACCCCGATAAATGCTGCTTGCAGCTTTAATTATTATTATTATTCCGCCGTAAAACGCATCGTGCAGCCCAAACCGTAAGTGCTAGAGACTTGAAACTTTGCCAGATGGTAGTACAAAAATCGAGGAGAGGTTATCAAAATATGAGCCAGATTGGCCAATAGGTGGCGCTACAGCGCAAAAAACAAAAAAATGGCATATTTTTGCTTAAATCTCATTAACCGTTTGTCACAGACTCAAGTGTCTTATATCATTGGAATCCTTGGGTCAAGCCGAACAAAAATGGCCTCAAGGATTTCATTTCCGGTATGCAAATTTTTCCGCCATATTGGA
Source organism: Leuciscus leuciscus (assembly GCF_965113295.1). NCBI lineage: Eukaryota > Metazoa > Chordata > Actinopteri > Cypriniformes > Leuciscidae > Leuciscus > Leuciscus leuciscus. The sequence continues at coordinate 22,914,526 of NC_138736.1, read as the reverse complement.
TTTTGTCCAAAACCTACTTTTGCGAACTAGTCCCTGGTTTTTTGCCCGATCGGAACCAAACCAGTGCAGAAATGTTCACAGGGGTCTGAATATCAATAATTATCGAAAAAAAGTTGAAATTTCGATCCACGGTTGCTAAGGCGTGTCAAAACGTTCGCAGGAGGCGGAGCCTATTTTACTAAAATGGCTATAACTCCAGAAGTAAATGAGGTATCTTCACCAAACTCGGTACATATAATATTATTATTATTATTATTATTATTATTAGGGGTTCAAGCACGAAGTGCTGAAACCCTATTGTAATTGTCCTGATTTTTATTATTATTTTTCTTCTGCCGTAAAACGCATCGTGCAGCCCAAACCGTAAGAGCTGGAACTTTGAAACTTTGCCATATGGTAGTACAAAAATCGAGGAGAGGTTATCAAATTATGACCTCGAATGGCCCATAGGTGGCGCTATAGCAACCAAAAGCGCGAAACTGCTCATAACTCCTAGACCGTATGTCGTAGACTCAAGTGTCTTATATCATTGGAAAGCTGGATGCCTGGCGAACAAAACGTATATCTCCGATTTCATTTCCGCCATGATAGATTTTCCGCCATTTTGAATTTTGTCAAAAACCTACTTTTGCGAACTAGTCCCTGGTTTTTTGCCCGATCGGAACCAAACCAGTGCAGAAATGTTCTCTGGAGTCTGAATATCAATAATTATCGAAAAAAAGTTGAAATTTCCATTCACGGTCGCTAAGGGGTGCCCAAATGTATGTTGTGGGAGGAGCCTATTTTACTAAAACGGCTATAACTCCAGAAGTAAATGAGGTATCTTCACCAAACTCGGTACAAATGTGTAAGAGGTCAATTTGAGGTCACAGTAAAAAAACCGCGGCGAATGGCCACATGGTGGCGCTATAACATGAAAAAAACATAAAACGGCCCATAACCACCTGACCGTTAGTCCGATTGACTTGAAAATTGGTATGCAGTGTCTTGGTCCAAGGTGCCATGTATGTCTATGAGGACATTGGTGTATCTCAAAAAACATGGCCGCCATCGGCCAATGAAGTTTGAGCACCTATAAGACAAGGTTAACGGACGTCGATCGGAACGAAACTCGATGGGCATGTTCGACTCATGGCCCTAGAGGTCTGTACGAATTTTGAAAGAAATCGGCCACTAGTTGGCGCTAACGAGTTTTTTGGCTCTGTAATCACGTGGTGTTACACTTATCGTCATAAAATGCATATCATTTGATAGATCTGCTCATGCTCAACAACTTTGCCTCAAGAACCATTGCTGTCAATCAAAGCGTTCATTAAATATTTGTAATTATGTTAAAAACCTACTTTTGCGAACTAGTCCTAGGTTTTTCGCCCGATCAGAACCAAACGAGTCTAGGACAATTCTATGGACTCTTTAGATCAATAATTATCAAAAAAAAGTTGAACTTTTGCATTTTTCGCATGGGTATATTGGGTCATAAAGAAAATGGGCGTGGCAAAATGCACTCAAAAGCCTATAAATCCTAAAGGAAAACTCAGAACTTCACGAAAATTGGTGAGCATATGTGCCATAACATTCTAAACAAGCATGCAAAATTTCATGTAGATTGGACGATAGGTGGCGCTATAACTGTTAAAAAGCTTTAAAACCATATATTTCCTATGGTAAATTGCCTGTATTGGCTGTAAATTGTGTTTTCCATATAATCATATAATGTTTATAAAATAATGTTAAAAAACAGTGCAATACAATTCTCTGGACTCACTAGATCAATAATTGTCAGAAAAAGTTGAACTACTTCATTTGGATAGCTATAATAGGGTCACTTCAATATGTAGCCTTAAAATGAATACCATATTAAGCCAATAAGTGGTATTTTACTGCCCCCTGCTGTCATTTCATCATACTACTCCCTAATATTGTTATAAAATTCATATTTAGACTTTATAAAATCATTATTTTAACATTTACAATCACATTTTGTCAAAACTCATCTATTGAGTATTACTATTGACAATTGTGTTACACTGAGATATGGAAATGGACGAAAGTAAATGAATGAAATGAAACGAAAGTATAACGGCATTTAAGCCACGCCCCCAAATACAAATTCATTCATAACTCGAAAACGGAAAGTCGTTGCGCGCTCAAATTTTGATGGTGAGGACCTCTCGGGGCTCTTGATCGAAACGTGTCGTCGCGGGCCTCGGGAACGCGCCCCCCCGCGCATCGCAAGCCCGCGGACCCCCGACTTTGAACGACCGCAACTCCCGACCCAAACAACCCCGAACCTTGTGTGAGAGCTCGTTGGAAAGGGCGCGTCCTTGGCTAGCTTCGATTCAAATGTGGTGTTATTTGCCCTGGGCATTCCAGAGATAATAGCCCGAACAGATATGCCTTATAACAGTCATAACTCCCAGCCCCAATCGCCCAAAAACACCTTGATGGTCTCATTCAACAGGGCTCCTCAAGCACTATCTATGCTCTGAGTTTCAGAATTTTTCGCCTTTTGGTTCCTGAGATATAAGTAAAAAAACAAATTCCCATTCATTCATTCAAACACTTCAACTGTAAAAAAAGCTATAATACCACTGTTGTCCACTAGAGGGAGCAGCAGTATTACACATGATCTTTTAATTCGCTTTCAGTATTGGGAAATAAACAAATGCTTTAAGAAGCAATCTTTTTTATTACGATGTTTTTTGTTTTATTATGATATTTGTATATATTTTATTTTTTTATTATGATTATGAACGGTTTGATTGACATTAGTGATTCTTGAGGCAAAGTTGTTCAAGATGAGGAGATGAAGATATTTTCACAATATCACATCATAAAAACATTGAAAACATATTTGTCTTTGTGTGTGTGTGTGTGTGTGTGTGTGTGTGTGTGTGTGTGTGTGTGTGTGTGTGTGTGTGTGTGTGTGTGTGTGTGGATGGATGTGTTTGTGTTTGTTTGTGTGTGTGTCTGTGTGTGTAAGCATGCTTAATGGAAAGAGCATGGAGAAACTGCTTTGTTTTACTGGTGGATAAAAAAGTCTTTCAAATGAAAGTGAGTCAATTAGTGGTCTTCTACTGCCCTCTGCAGGACATTCTACTTAATAAAATATTTTCATCTGTGCTTTTGCATTAGTTTTTGGACTATATAAAATTACTTGCATGAAAATCACCTATTATAACACAGTCATGTTTTGTCAAAGTTTATCACTTCATTTTTACTGAGCTCTCAGTTTGAACAATTCTGCCTCTCAGTGATTAATTTGAAATCTGAAAATGGTGTTATACAGAGGAGATTTGCAATTATCATTTTGTTACCTATCTTTTATTTTAAATATCTACATCTACAAAAAAATGTGTGTGCATGTGTGTGTTCAAGCATGGTTAGTGTATTAAGTATTATTGTTTAAGTATTATTGTTTTCATTTACATTTTAACCACCAGAAGAAGAACACTCATTGGTTCATTCTGCTCACTAAAATATTATTTTTCATTTTTTTTTCCATTTGAAATATTGTTTAAACTTAATAAAGTCATTAAAATAACATTTCAAATCATATTTTGTCTGTTTATAAATCCCACAGACTCACATTGGCTGCAATACTAATGTTTTTGTAAAACACAGACCTGATAGTCTAATCTGTGTGTATTGTGCATATATTATTGATATTATTACTATTGCAAATCATGTTATTGTAACTCATATCTTAATAGAATATTATTTGTAATTTTAATTCTTTATTTCTTAATTGTTTTTTTATGATTACTACAGATATTATCACCAAAGATATCAACTACACCTTCACTTTTAGTATTGACACGCTGCACACACAGCACAATCACACACTCACTAATGCATTCAAATAAATGTAATCTTACTGTGCTACTTTATTTGTACATGATTAGAATGAACAGAAATCTAAGAATATTTTTCTTCTTTTGTTAAAGCCATTTCAGACTCCAAGTAAGCATTATATTACTAATCATCTATTTTAAAGGTGCCATACAATTGAAAACTGTATTTATCTTGGCATAGTTGAATGATAAGAGTTCTGGACATGGAACTGACATACCGTGAGCCTCAAACACCATTGTTTCCTCCTTCATGTGTAAATCTCCTGTTTGCAAAAGACCGCTGAAAAATGAGTGAATCCCACCATAACACCGACTGTGACGTTGGAGTCAGGATCATTAATATTTATACCCCCCAAATTTGCATTTTCCAGTCCATGTTCTAGGCCAGGCAGTGTTAATGTGGACCTGCACAGCCGAATCATCAGAAGATCTGCAGGTATTGTGAAGAAGCAAGCAAGGACAATAGTGAAAATGGCAGATCATGGATATAAATGCTATGTCTGAGGCTGTGCTGCGGATTTGAGAACTTTTCATTCCCTTCCCACAAAAGAGAACTGTCAACAGGCATGGTTGATGTTTACAACAGGATACCTCACCATTTTAATTCAAAGCTGTTAGTTTGCTCTTAACGGAGGCCGATCAGAACGAAACTAGGTGGGCATGTTCGACTCGTGGCCCTAGAGGTCTGTAAGAATTTTGAAAAATCAGCCACTAGTTGACGCTAACAGGTTTTACGGCTATGTAATCACGTGATGCATATCATTTGATAGATCTCCTCATACTGAACAACTTTGCCTCAAGAACTACTGCTGTCAATCAATTTGTTCATTAAATACTTGCGATTATGTTAAAAAAACTACTTTTGCGAACTAGTCCTAGGTTTTTCGCCCGATCGGAAATATACCAGTGCAGTACAATTCTCTGGAAGCTCTAGATTATTAATTATATAAAAAACTTTAACTTTACCCATTGGGTAGCCATAACAGGATCATTTAGAAAATGGGTATGGCAAAAAACACTCAAAAGCCTGTAAATCCTAAACAAAAACTCAGACAACTCACTAAACTGCCTTATGTGCTTAAAGACCCTAAATGCTTGAACCCCGCTAAATGCTGCTTGCAGCTTTAATTATTATTAGGGGCCAAGCACCGAAGGTGCGGGCACCTATTGTTTTCGTTCGCGTTCTTATTATTATTATTCTTCTTCCGCTCTTGGAGTCTATGGCAGCCCATAGAACCGATTGCGGGAAAGTTGTTTTGGTTTGACATTCTGATAGAGGACAGTCCCAACATTAAATACACCAATTTTGGTGTTTCTAAGTCATTCCCTCTAGCGCCACCACCTGTTCAAAATTTCACTTTTATTTTGCTAATAACTTTTGAACCGTAAGGCCAATCAACAAACTTCTTTTTTCCTCTGATTCCTGAGCTCATGACGATTCGATTGCACCCTATGACGTCATTTTCCGTCATAAAAACATGGCCGCCATTTTGAATTATTCTCAAAACCTACTTTTTCGAACTCGTCCTAGACAGTTTGTCCGATTTGCACGAAAATTGAACCAGATCATCTTCAGGCAGTGCTGACAAAAAGTTATTAAAATCTAGTTGATTTGTCAAACCGTTTTCAATAAACGCTCGAACAAATTTTACGTAGCGCTTGAGAAAACAGTCGTAAGGCTGTATCTTCGCAACGCTTTATCGTATTCAGACCAAACTTGGTACATGTCATCACAAGCATGACCTGAGGCTACATGCTGCGTTTCGGCCCAGCGCCACCTACTGGTCCAGAGATATGAAAAATGGCTATTTTTGCTTATAACTTCTGAACTGTTTGTCCAAAAATCATAAAATTGGTCTCGTTAGATTGAGGGCAAAATGCCGAGTCGACTGATATCCAATTTTACCATATCGGCCATTTTGACTGTCGGCCATTTTGAATTTTGTGCTAAAACGCTGTATTTTAAGAACGCATGAACGGATTGTTACGAAACTTGGTATGGTTCATCAGCACGATGTCCTGAAGGAGCCTGAGAAGTTTCGAAACAGCGCCACCTAGTGGTTAATCTTTTTATTCAAATGCTTATAACTTTGGGTGTGGTCAACATATTTTCACGAAACTCATCTACTTAGACTGCTGAATCCTTGCCGAGTCCTACGATACCAAACATGCTAGGTTTCACCTTACGATTTGTGTAGCGTTGTGATTTAGCGCTTAAAAAACATTTGGCTATATCTTCGAAACCGCTAGTCTGATCGAGACGAAACCACCGTCAGAAGTTTGGAAACATAGGTCGATAGCTAAATGCCAATGCCCAAATGCGAAAATATTGATAGTAAGGGGTAGTAAAATCCAATCAAAGTCATGTGTCAGTCATTTTTTACGTGTTTTTTCATACAAATGTCTATAACTCCGAAGCGAATTGAGATATTTTCACCAAAATTGACACACATATGTATGGGCTCACTCTGAGGACACATAAAAAAAATGGTGTGACTGAGCCTCTTGGTGGCGCTATAATAGAACAAAACATGAAATTCCCATTGACTTCAATACAGTTTTGTGAAATAAAATGCTATACTAAACAAATGCATTGGTGTTATTTAATGAAACTCAGAAAGTGCCTTCAGCACCATTTCCTGAAAGTACCCAACATATTTCAAGACAGCGCCACCTAGTGGTCAAAAGTTATAACAAAACTTCTAAAAATGCTAATAACTTTTGAATAAATCTGCCTATTGAAATGCCACTGGTATTAATAGATTCCTTGGCTCAAGCCGAGAACATAGAAACCAAGTTTTCCTTATTTGGCCTAACTTCCTGTCCGCCATCTTGATTTTCATTCAAAACATACATTTTCGAACTCCTCCTACACCGTTTGTCCGATTTTCACCAAAATCGAATCGTATCATCTCCAGACCGTGCCGACTAAAACTTATCGATTTCGTCTCGATTGACAAAACCGTTTTCGTAAAGCGCAGCAGCAAAGTTGAGGCATGATGCTATAAACACTATTCAGGCTTTATCTCTGCAATGCCTTGACATATTGACACCAAACTTTGTATGTGTCATTGTCACTTCACTCTGACCACATCACATCAGTTTTGTAACTGCGCCACCTATTGGTAGAAAGTGATAATGCATTACATCATATTTTTATTTACTCTTTCTATGAATTTTCAGGCATTTTGCCTAAAATCCTCTTTAATGTCTTTAATTGCTCATTGTTGCAGTTGGTCTGACACTTTCAGCAATGTTGGCATGTCTTGTCATCTGATTGTGCTTGGCCCCGCTAAATGCTGCTTGCAGCTTTATTATTATTATTATTAGGGGCCAAGCACCGAAGGTGCGGGCACCTATTGTAATTGTTCCCGTTCTTATTATTATTCTTCTTCTTCTTCCGCTCTTGGAGTCTATGGCAGCCCATAGAACCGATTGCGGGAAAGTTGTTTTGGTTTGACATTCTGATAGAGGACAGTCCCAACATTAAATACACCAATTTTGGTGTTTCTAAGTCATTCCCTCTAGCGCCACCACCTGTCCAAAATTTCACTTTTATTTTGCTAATCACTTTTGAACCGTAAGGCCAATCAACAAACTTCTTTTTTCCTCTGATTCCTGAGCTCATGACGATTCGATTGCACCCTATGTCGTCATTTTCCGTCATAAAAACATGGCCGCCATTTTGAATTATTCTCAAAACCTACTTTTTCGAACTCGTCCTAGACGGTTTGTCCGATTTGCACGAAAATTTAACCAGATCATCTTCAGGCAGTGCTGACAAAAAGTTATTAAAATCTAGTTGATTTGTCAAACCGTTTTCAATAAACGCTCGAACAAATTTTACGTAGCGCTTGCGAAAACAGTCGTAAGGCTGTATCTTCGCAACGCTTTATCGTATTCAGACCAAACTTGGTACATGTCATCACAAGCATGACCTGAGGCTACATGCGGCGTTTCGGCGCAGCACCACCTACTGGTCCGGAGATATGAAAAATGGCTATTTTTGCTTATAACTTCTGAACAGTTTGTCCAAAAATCATAAAATTGGTCTCGTTAGATTCAGGGCGAAATGCTGAGTCGACTGATATCCAATTTTACCATATCGGCCATTTTGACTGTCGGCCATTTTGAATTTTGTGCTAAAATGCTGTATTTTAAGAACGCATGAACGGATTGTTACGAAACTTGGTATGGGTCATCAGCACGATGTCCTGAAGGAGCCTGAGAAGTTTCGAAACAGCGCCACCTAGTGGTTAATCTTTTTATTCAAATGCTTATAACTTTGGGTGTGGTCGACATATTTTCACGAAACTCATCTAATTAGACTCCTGAATCCTTGCCGAGTCCTACGATACCAAACATGCTAGGTTTCGCCTTACGGTTTGTGTAGCGTTGTGATTTAGCGCTTAAAAAACATTTGGCTATATCTTCGAAACCGCTAGTCTGATCGAGACGAAACCACCGTCAGAAGTTTGGAAACATAGGTCGATAGCTATTCGCCAATGCCCAAATGCGAAAATATTGATAGTAAGGGGTAGTAAAATCCAATCAAAGTCATGTGTCAGTCATTTTTTACGTGTTTTTTCATATAAATGTCTATAACTCCGAAGCGAATTGAGATATTTTCACCAAAATTGACACACATATGTATGGGCTCACTCTGAGGACACATAAAAAAAATGGTGTGACTGAGCCTCTTGGTGGCGCTATAATAGAACAAAACATGAAATTCCCATTGACTTCAATACAGTTTTGTGAAATAAAATGCTAAACTAAACAAATGCATTGGTGTTATTTGATGAAACTCAAAAAGTGCCTTCAGCACCATTTCCTGAAAGTACCCAACATATTTCAAGACAGCGCCACCTTTTGGTCAAAAGTTATAACAAAACTTCTAAAAATGCTAATAACTTTTGAATAAATCTGCCTATTGAAATGCCACTGGTATTAATAGATTCCTTGGGTCAAGCCGAGAACATAGAAACCAAGTTTTCCTTATTTGGCCTAATTTCCTGTCCGCCATCTTGATTTTCATTCAAAACATACATTTTCGAACTCCTCCTACACCGTTTGTCCGATTTTCACCAAAATCGAATCGTATCATCTCCAGACCGTGCCGACTAAAACTTATCGATTTCGTCTCGATTGACGAAACCGTTTTCGTATAGCGCAGCAGCAAAGTTGAGGCATGATGCTAAAAGCACTATTCAGGCTTTATCTCTGCAATGCCTTGACATATTGACACCAAACTTTGTATGTGTCATTGTCACTTCACTCTGACCACATCACATCAGTTTTGTAACTGCGCCACCTATTGGTAGAAAGTGATAATGCATTACATCATATTTTTATTTACTCTTTCTATGAATTTTCAGGCATTTTGCCTAAAATCCTCTTTAATGTCTTTAATTGCTCATTGTTGCAGTTGGTCTGACACTTTCAGCAATGTTGGCATGTCTTGTCATCTGATTGTGCTTGGCCCCGCTAAATGCTGCTTGCAGCTTTAATTAGGGGCCAAGCACCGAAGGTGCGGGCACCTATTGTATCTGTTCCCGTTCTTATTATTATTATTATTATTATTATTATTATTCTTCTTCCGCTCTTGGAGTCTATGGCAGCCCATAGAACCGATTGCGGGAAAGTTGTTTTGGTTTGACATTCTGATAGAGGACATTCCCAACATTAAATACACCAATTTTGGTGTTTCTAAGTCATTCCCTCTAGCGCCACCACCTGTCCAAAATTTCACTTTTGTTTTGCTAATAACTTTTGAACCGTAAGGCCAATCAACAAAATTCTTTTTTCCTCTGATTCCTGAGCTCATGACGATTCGATTGCACCCTATGACGTCATTTGCCGTCATGAAAACATGGTCGCCATTTTGAATTATTCTCAAAACCTACTTTTTCGAACTCGTCCTAGACGGTTTGTCCGATTTGCACGAAAATTGAACCAGATCATCTTCAGGCAGTTCTGACAAAAAGTTATTAAAATCTAGTTGATTTGTCAAACCGTTTTCAATAAACGCTCGAACAAATTTTACGTAGCGCTTGCGAAATCAGTCGTAAGGCTGTATCTTCGCAACGCTTTATTGTATTCAGACCAAACTTTGTACATGTCATCACAAGCATGACCTGAGGCTACATGCTGCGTTTCGGCCCAGCGCCACCTACTGGTCCAGAGATATGAAAAATGGCTATTTTTGCTTATAACTTCTGAACAGTTTGTCCAAAAATCATAAAATTGGTCTCGTTAGATTCAGGGCGACATGCTGAGTCGACTGATATCCAATTTAACCATATTGGCCATTTTGACTGTCGGCCATTTTGAATTTTGTGCTAAAATGCTGTATTTTAAGAACGCATGAACGGATTGTTACGAAACTTGGTATGGGTCATCAGCACGATGTCCTGAAGGAGCCTGAGAAGTTTCGAAACAGCGCCACCTAGTGGTTAATCTTTTTATTCAAATGCTTATAACTTTGGGTGTGGTCGACATATTTTCACGAAACTCATCTAATTAGACTCCTGAATCCTTGCCGAGTCCTACGATACCAAACATGCTAGGTTTCGCCTTACGGTTTGTGTAGCGTTGTGATTTAGCGCTTAAAAAACATTTGGCTATATCTTCGAAACCGCTAGTCTGATCAAGACGAAACCACCGTCAGAAGTTTGGAAACATAGGTCGATAGCTATACGCCAATGCCCAAATGCGAAAATATTGATAGTAAGGGGTAGTAAAATCCAATCAAAGTCATGTGTCAGTCATTTTTTACGTGTTTTTTCATACAAATGTCTATAACTCCGAAGCGAATTGAGATATTTTCACCAAAATTGACACACATATGTATGGGCTCACTCTGAGGACATGTAAAAAAAATGGTGTGACTGAGCCTCTTGGTGGCGCTATAATAGAACAAAACATGAAATTCCCATTGACTTCAATACAGTTTTGTGAAATAAAATGCTATACTAAACAAATGCATTGGTGTTATTTAATGAAACTCAGAAAGTGCCTTCAGCACCATTTCCTGAAAGTACCCAACATATTTCAAGACAGCGCCACCTAGTGGTCAAAAGTTATAACAAAACTTCTAAAAATGCTAATAACTTTTGAATAAATCTGCCTATTGAAATGCCACTGGTATTAATAGATTCCTTGGGTCAAGCCGAGAACATAGAAACCAAGTTTTCCTTATTTGGCCTAATTTTCTGTCCGCCATCTTGATTTTCATTCAAAACATACATTTTCGAACTCCTCCTACACCGTTTGTCCGATTTTCACCAAAATCGAATCGTATCATCTCCAGACCGTGCCGACTAAAAGTTATCGATTTCGTCTCGATTGACGAAACCATTTTCGTATAGCGCAGCAGCAAAGTTGAGGCATGATGCTATAAACACTATTCAGGCTTTATCTCTGCAATGCCTTGACATATTGACACCAAACTTTGTATGTGTCATTGTCACTTCACTCTGACCACATCACATCAGTTTTGTAACTGCGCCACCTATTGGTAGAAAGTGATAATGCATTACATCATATTTTTATTTACTCTTTCTATGAATTTTCAGGCATTTTGCCTAAAATCCTCTTTAATGTCTTTAATTGCTCATTGTTGCAGTTGGTCTGACACTTTCAGCAATGTTGGCATGTCTTGTCATCTGATTGTGCTTGGCCCCGCTAAATGCTGCTTGCAGCTTTAATTATTATTATTATTATTCTTCCACTCTGGGAGTCTATGGCAGCCCATAGAACCGATTGCGGGAAAGTTGTAATGGTTTGACATTCTGATAGAGGACAGTCCCAACATTAAATACACCAATTTTGGTGTGTCTAAGTCATTCCCTCTAGCGCCACCACCTGTCCAAAATTTCACTTTTGTTTTGCTAATAACTTTTGAACCGTAAGGCCAATCAACAAAATTCTTTTTTCCTCTGATTCCTGAGCTCATGCCGATTCGATTGCACCCTATGTCGTCATTTTCCGTCATACAAACATGGCCGCCATTTTGAATTATTCTCAAAACCTACTTTTTCGAACTCGTCCTAGACAGTTTGTCCGATTTGCACGAAAATTGAACCAGATCATCTTCAGGCAGTGCTGACAAAAAGTTATTAAAATCTAGTTGATTTGTCAAACCGTTTTCAATAAACGCTCGAACAAATTTTACGTAGCGCTTGCGAAAACAGTCGTAAGGCTTTATCTTCGCAACGCTCTATCGTATTCAGACCAAACTTGGTACATGTCATCACAAGCATGACCTGAGGCTACATGCTGCGTTTCGGCGCAGCGCCACCTACTGGTCCAGAGATATGAAAAATGGCTATTTTTGCTTATAACTTCTGAACAGTTTGTCCAAAAATCATAAAATTGGTCTCGTTAGATTCAGGGAAAAATGCCGAGTCGACTGATATCAAATTTTACCATATCGGCCATTTTGACTGTCGGCCATTTTGAATTTTGTGCTAAAACGCTGTATTTTAAGAACGCATGAACGGATTGTTACGAAACTTGGTATGGGTCATCAGCACGATGTCCTGAAGGAGCCTGAGAAGTTTCAAAACAGCGCCACCTAGTGGTTCATCTTTTTATTCAAATGCTTATAACTTTGGGTGTGGTCGACATATTTTCACGAAACTCATCTAATTAGACTGCTGAGTCCTTGCCGAGTCCTACGATACCAAACATGCTAGGTTTCACCTTACGGTTTGTGTAGCGTTGTGATTTAGCGCTTAAAAAACATTTGGCTATATCTTCGAAACCGCTAGTCTGATCGAGACGAAACCACCGTCAGAAGTTTGGAAACATAGGTCGATAGCTATACGCCAATGCCCAAATGCGAAAATATTGATAGTAAGGGGTAGTAAAATCCAATCAAAGTCATGTGTCAGTCATTTTTTACGTGTTTTTTCATATAAATGTCTATAACTCTGAAGCGAATTGAGATATTTTCACCAAAATTGACACGCATATGTATGGGCTCACTCTGAGGACACATAAAAAAAATGGTGTGACTGAGCCTCTTGGTGGCGCTATAATAGAACAAAACATGAAATTCCCATTGACTCCAATACAGTTTTGTGAAATAAAATGCTATACTAAACAAATGCATTGGTGTTATTTAATGAAACTCAGAAAGTGCCTTCAGCACCATTTCCTGAAAGTACCCAACATATTTCAAGACAGCGCCACCTAGTGGTCAAAAGTTATAACAAAACTTCTAAAAATGCTAATAACTTTTGAATAAATCTGCCTATTGAAATGCCACTGGTATTAATAGATTCCTTGGCTCAAGCCGAGAACATAGAAACCAAGTTTTCCTTATTTGGCCTAACTTTCTGTCCGCCATCTTGATTTTCATTCAAAACATACATTTTCGAACTCCTCCTACACCGTTTGTCCGATTTTCACCAAAATCGAATCGTATCATCTCCAGACCGTGCCGACTAAAAGTTATCGATTTCGTCTCGATTGACGAAACCGTTTTCGTAAAGCGCAGCAGCAAATTTGAGGCATGATGCTAAAATCACTATTCAGGCTTTATCTCTGCAATGCCTTGACATATTGACACCAAACTTTGTATGTGTCATTGTCACTTCACTCTGACCACATCACATCAGTTTTGTAACTGCGCCACCTATTGGTAGAAAGTGATAATGCATTACATCATATTTTTATTTACTCTTTCTATGAATTTTCAGGCATTTTGCCTAAAATCCTCTTTAATGTCTTTAATTGCTCATTGTTGCAGTTGGTCTGACACTTTCAGCAATGTTGGCATGTCTTGTCATCTGATTGTGCTTGGCCCCGCTAAATGCTGCTTGCAGCTTTAATTAGGGGCCAAGCACCGAAGGTGCGGGCACCTATTGTAATTGTTCCCGTTCTTATTATTAGGGGCCAAGCACCGAAGGTGCGGGCACCTATTGTATCTGTTCCCGTTCTTATTATTATTATTATTATTATTATTATTAGGGGCCAAGCACCGAAGGTGCGGAGGCACCTATTGTATCTGTTCCCGTTCTTATTATTATTATTATTATTATTATTATTATTATTCTTCTTCCACTCTGGGAGTCTATGGCAGCCCATAGAACCGATTGCGGGAAAGTTGTAATGGTTTGACATTCTGATAGAGGACAGTCCCAACATTAAATACACCAATTTTGGTGTGTCTAAGTCATTCCCTCTAGCGCCACCACCTGTCCAAAATTTCACTTTTGTTTTGCTAATAACTTTTGAACCGTAAGGCCAATCAACAAAATTCTTTTTTCCTCTGATTCCTGAGCTCATGCCGATTCGATTGCACCCTATGTCGTCATTTTCCGTCATAGAAACATGGCCGCCATTTTGAATTATTCTCAAAACCTACTTTTTCGAACTCGTCCTAGACGGTTTGTCCGATTTGCACGAAAATTGAACCAGATCATCTTCAGGCAGTGCTGACAAAAAGTTATTAAAATCTAGTTGATTTGTCAAACCGTTTTCAATAAACGCTCGAACAAATTTTACGTAGCGCTTGCGAAAACAGTCGTAAGGCTGTATCTTCGCAACGCTTTATCGTATTCAGACCAAACTTGGTACATGTCATCACAAGCATGACCTGAGGCTACATGCTGCGTTTCGGCGCAGCGCCACCTACTGGTCCAGAGATATGAAAAATGGCTATTTTTGCTTATAACTTCTGAACAGTTTGTCCAAAAATCATAAAATTGGTCTTGTTAGATTCAGGGCAAAATGCCAAGTCGACTGATATCCAATTTTACCATATCGGCCATTTTGACTGTCGGCCATTTTTGAATTTTGTGCTAAAATGCTGTATTTTAAGAACGCATGAACGGATTGTTACGAAACTTGGTATGGGTCATCAGCACGATGTCCTGAAGGAGCCTGAGAAGTTTCGAAACAGCGCCACCTAGTGGTTAATCTTTTTATTCAAATGCTTATAACTTTGGGTGTGGTCGACTTATTTTCACGAGACTCATCTAATTAGACTCCTGAATCCTTGCCGAGTCCTAAGATACCAAACATGCTAGGTTTCGCCTTACGGTTTGTGTAGCGTTGTGATTTAGCGCTTAAAAAACATTTGGCTATATCTTCGAAACCGCTAGTCTGATCAAGACGAAACCACCGTCAGAAGTTTGGAAACATAGGTCGATAGCTATACGCCAATGCCCAAATGCGAAAATATTGATAGTAAGGGGTAGTAAAATCCAATCAAAGTCATGTGTCAGTCATTTTTTACGTGTTTTTTCATATAAATGTCTATAACTCCGAAGCGAATTGAGATATTTTCACCAAAATTGACACACATATGTATGGGCTCACTCTGAGGACACATAAAAAAAATGGTGTGACTGAGCCTCTTGGTGGCGCTATAATAGAACAAAACATGAAATTCCCATTTACTTCAATACAGTTTTGTGAAATAAAATGCTATACTAAACAAATGCATTGGTGTTATTTAATGAAACTCAAAGTGCCTTCAGCACCATTTCCTGAAAGTACCCAACATATTTCAAGACAGCGCCACCTAGTGGTCAAAAGTTATAACAAAACTTCTAAAAATGCTAATAACTTTTGAATAAATCTGCCTATTGAAATGCCACTGGTATTAATAGATTCCTTGGGTCAAGCCGAGAACATAGAAACCAAGTTTTCCTTATTTGGCCTAACTTCCTGTCCGCCATCTTGATTTTCATTCAAAACATACATTTTCAAACTCCTCCTACACCGTTTGTCCGATTTTCACCAAAATCGAATCGTATCATCTCCAGACCGTGCCGACTAAAAGTTATCGATTTTGTCTCGATTGACGAAACCGTTTTCGTATAGCGCAGCAGCAAAGTTGAGGCACGATGCTAAAAACATTATTCAGGCTTTATCTCTGCAATGCCTTGACATATTGACACCAAACTTTGTATGTGTCATTGTCACTTCACTCTGACCACATCACATCAGTTTTGTAACTGCGCCACCTATTGGTAGAAAGTGATAATGCATTAAATCATATTTTTATTTACTCTTTCTATGAATTTTCAGGCATTTTGCCTAAAATCCTCTTTAATGTCTTTAATTGCTCATTGTTGCAGTTGATCTGACACTTTCAGCAATGTTGGCATGTCTTGTCATCTGATTGTGCTTGGCCCCGCTAAATGCTGCTTGCAGCTTTAATTAGGGGCCAAGCACCGAAGGTGCGGGCACCTATTGTATCTGTTCCCGTTCTTATTATTATTATTATTATTATTATTATTATTATTAGGGGCCAAGCACCGAAGGTGCGGGCACCTATTGTATCTGTTCCCGTTCTTATTATTATTATTATTATTATTATTAGGGGCCAAGCACCGAAGGTGCGGAGGCACCTATTGTATCTGTTCCCGTTCTTATTATTATTATTATTATTATTATTATTATTATTATTATTATTCTTCTTCCGCTCTTGGAGTCTATGGCAGCCCATAGAACCGATTGCGGGAAAGTTGTTTTGGTTTGACATTCTGATAGAGGACAGTCCCAACATTAAATACACCAATTTTGGTGTTTCTAAGTCATTCCCTCTAGCGCCACCACCTGTCCAAAATTTCACTTTTATTTTGCTAATAACTTTTGAACCGTAAGGCCAATCAACAAACTTCTTTTTTCCTCTGATTCCTGAGCTCATGACGATTCGATTGCACCCTATGACGTCATTTTCCGTCATAAAAACATGGCCGCCATTTTGAATTATTCTCAAAACCTACTTTTTCGAACTCGTCCTAGACGGTTTGTCCGATTTGCACGAAAATTGAACCAGATCATCTTCAGGCAGTGCTGACAAAAAGTTATTAAAATCTAGTTGATTTGTCAAACCGTTTTCGATAAACGCTCGAACAAATTTTACGTAGCGCTTGAGAAAACAGTCGTAAGGCTGTATCTTCGCAACGCTTTATCGTATTCAGACCAAACTTGGTACATGTCATCACAAGCATGACCTGAGGCTACATGCTGCGTTTCGGCGCAGCGCCACCTACTGGTCCAGAGATATGAAAAATGGCTATTTTTGCTTATAACTTCTGAACTGTTTGTCCAAAAATCATAAAATTGGTCTCGTTAGATTCAGGGCAAAATGCAGAGTCGACTGATATCCAATTTTACCATATCGGCCATTTTGACTGTCGGCCATTTTGAATTTTGTGCTAAAACGCTGTATTTTAAGAACGCATGAACGGATTGTTACGAAACTTGGTATGGGTCATCAGCACGATGTCCTGAAGGAGCCTGAGAAGTTTCGAAACAGCGCCACCTAGTGGTTAATCTTTTTATTCAAATGCTTATAACTTTGGGTGTGGTCGACATATTTTCACGAAACTCATCTACTTAGACTGCTGAATCCTTGCCGAGTCCTACGATACCAAACATGCTAGGTTTCACCTTACGGTTTGTGTAGCGTTGTGATTTAGCGCTTAAAAAACATTTGGCTATATCTTCGAAACCGCTAGTCTGATCGAGACGAAACCACCGTCAGAAGTTTGGAAACATAGGTCGATAGCTATACGCCAATGCCCAAATGCGAAAATATTGATAGTAAGGGGTAGTAAAATCCAATCAAAGTCATGTGTCAGTCATTTTTTACGTGTTTTTTCATACAAATGTCTATAACTCCGAAGCGAATTGAGATATTTTCACCAAAATTGACACACATATGTATGGGCTCACTCTGAGGACACATAAAAAAAATGGTGTGACTGAGCCTCTTGGTGGCGCTATAATAGAACAAAACATGAAATTCCCATTGACTTCAATACAGTTTTGTGAAATAAAATGCTATACTAAACAAATGCATTGGTGTTATTTAATGAAACTCAGAAAGTGCCTTCAGCACCATTTCCTGAAAGTACCCAACATATTTCAAGACAGCGCCACCTAGTGGTCAAAAGTTATAACAAAACTTCTAAAAATGCTATTAACTTTTGAATAAATCTGCCTATTGAAATGCCACTGGTATTAATAGATTCCTTGGCTCAAGCCGAGAACATAGAAACCAAGTTTTCCTTATTTGGCCTAACTTCCTGTCCGCCATCTTGATTTTCATTCAAAACATACATTTTCGAACTCTTCCTACACCGTTTGTCCGATTTTCACCAAAATCGAATCGTATCATCTCCAGACCGTGCCGACTAAAACTTATCGATTTCGTCTCGATTGACGAAACCGTTTTCGTATAGCGCAGCAGCAAAGTTGAGGCATGATGCTATAAACACTATTCAGGCTTTATCTCTGCAATGCCTTGACATATTGACACCAAACTTTGTATGTGTCATTGTCACTTCACTCTGACCACATCACATCAGTTTTGTAACTGCGCCACCTATTGGTAGAAAGTGATAATGCATTACATCATATTTTTATTTACTCTTTCTATGAATTTTCAGGCATTTTGCCTAAAATCCTCTTTAATGTCTTTAATTGCTCATTGTTGCAGTTGGTCTGACACTTTCAGCAATGTTGGCATGTCTTGTCATCTGATTGTGCTTGGCCCCACTAAATGCTGCTTGCAGCTTTAATTATTATTATTATTATTATTATTCTTCTTCCACTCTGGGAGTCTATGGCAGCCCATAGAACCGATTGCGGGAAAGTTGTAATGGTTTGAGATTCTGATAGAGGACAGTCCCAACATTAAATACACCAATTTTGGTGTGTCTAAGTCATTCCCTCTAGCGCCACCACCTGTCCAAAATTTCACTTTTGTTTTGCTAATAACTTTTGAACCGTAAGGCCAATCAACAAAATTCTTTTTTCCTCTGATTCCTGAGCTCATGCCGATTCGATTGCACCATATGTCGTCATTTTCCGTCATACAAACATGGCCGCCATTTTGAATTATTCTCAAAACCTACTTTTTCGAACTCGTCCTAGACAGTTTGTCCGATTTGCACGAAAATTGAACCAGATCATCTTCAGGCAGTGCTGACAAAAAGTTATTAAAATCTAGTTGATTTGTCAAACCGTTTTCAATAAACGCTCGAACAAATTTTACGCAGCGCTTGCGAAAACAGTCGTAAGGCTTTATCTTCGCAACGCTTTATCGTATTCAGACCAAACTTGGTACATGTCATCACAAGCATGACCTGAGGCTACATGCTGCGTTTCGGCGCAGCGCCACCTACTGGTCCAGAGATATGAAAAATGGCTATTTTTGCTTATAACTTCTGAACAGTTTGTCCAAAAATCATAAAATTGGTCTTGTTAGATTCAGGGCAAAATGCCGAGTCGACTGATATCCAATTTTACCATATCGGCCATTTTGACTGTCGGCCATTTTGAATTTTGTGCTAAAATGCTGTATTTTAAGAACGCATGAACGGATTGTTACGAAACTTGGTATGGGTCATCAGCACGATGTCCTGAAGGAGCCTGAGAAGTTTCGAAACAGCGCCACCTAGTGGTTAATCTTTTTATTCAAATGCTTATAACTTTGGGTGTGGTCGACTTATTTTCACGAGACTCATCTAATTAGACTCCTGAATCCTTGTCGAGTCCTACGATACCAAACATGCTAGGTTTCGCCTTACGGTTTGTGTAGCGTTGTGATTTAGCGCTTAAAAAACATTTGGCTATATCTGCGAAACCGCTAGTCTGATCGAGACGAAACCACCGTCAGAAGTTTGGAAACATAGGTCGATAGCTATACGCCAATGCCCAATTGCGAAAATATTGATAGTAAGGGGTAGTAAAATCCAATCAAAGTCATGTGTCAGTCATTTTTTACGTGTTTTTTCATATAAATGTCTATAACTCCAAAGCGAATTGAGATATTTTCACCAAAATTGACACAGATATGTATGGGCTCACTCTGAGGACACGTAAAAAAAATGGTGTGACTGAGCCTCTTGGTGGCGCTATAATAGAACAAAACATGAAATTCCCATTGACTTCAATACAGTTTTGTGAAATAAAATGCGATACTAAACAAATGCATTGGTGTTATTTAATGAAACTCAGAAAGTGCGTTCAGCACCATTTCCTGAAAGTACCCAACATATTTCAAGACAGCGCCACCTTTTGGTCAAAAGTTATAACAAAACTTCTAAAAATGCTAATAACTTTTGAATAAATCTGCCCATTGAAATGCCACTGGTATTAATAGATTCCTTGGGTCAAGCCGAGAACATAGAAACCAAGTTTTCCTTATTTGGCCTAACTTCCTGTCCGCCATCTTGATTTTCATTCAAAACATACATTTTCGAACTCCTCCTACACCGTTTGTCCGATTTTCACCAAAATCGAATCGTATCATCTCCAGACCGTGCCGACTAAAAGTTATCGATTTCGTCTCGATTGTCGAAACTGTTTTTGTATAGCGCAGCAGCAAATTTGAGGCATGATGCTAAAAGCACTATTCAGGCTTTATCTCTGCAATGCTTTGACATATTGACACCAAACTTTGTATGTGTCATTGTCACTTCACTCTGACCACATCACATCAGTTTTGTAACTGCGCCACCTATTGGTCGAAAGTGATAATGCATTAAATCATTTTTATTTACTGTTTCTATGAATTTTTCAGGCATTTTGCCTAAAATCCTCTTTAATGTCTTTAATTGCTCATTGTTGCAGTTGGTCTGACACTTTCAGCAATGTTGGCATGTCTTGTCATCTGATTGTGCTTGGCCCCGCTAAATGCTGCTTGCAGCTTTAATTATTATTATTATTCTTCTTCCGCTCTTGGAGTCTATGGCAGCCCATAGAACCGATTGCGGGAAAGTTGTTTTGGTTTGACATTCTGATAGAGGACATTCCCAACATTAAATACACCAATTTTGGTGTTTCTAAGTCATTCCCTCTAGCGCCACCACCTGTCCAAAATTTCACTTTTGTTTTGCTAATAACTTTTGAACCGTAAGGCCAATCAACAAACTTCTTTTTTCCTCTGATTCCTGAGCTCATGCCGATTCGATTGCACCCTATGACGTCATTTTCCGTCATAAAAACATGGCCGCCATTTTGAATTATTCTCAAAACCTACTTTTTCGAACTCGTCCTAGACGGTTTGTCCGATTTGCACGAAAATTGAACCAGATCATATTCAGGCAGTGCTGACCAAAAGTTATTAAAATCTAGTTGATTTGTCAAACCGTTTTCAATAAACGCTCGAACAAATTTTACGTAGCGCTTGCGAAAACAGTCGTAAGGCTGTATCTTCGCAACGCTTTATCGTATTCAGACCAAACTCGGTACATGTCATCACAAGCATGACCTGAGGCTACATGCTGCGTTTCGGCCCAGCGCCACCTACTGGTCCAGAGATATGAAAAATGGCTATTTTTGCTTATAACTTCTGAACAGTTTGTCCAAAAATCATAAAATTGGTCTTGTTAGATTCAGGGCAAAATGCCGAGTCGACTGATATCCAATTTTACCATATCGGCCATTTTGACTGTCGGCCATTTAGAATTTTGTGCTAAAACGCTGTATTTTAAGAACGCATGAACGGATTGTTACGAAACTTGGTATGGGTCATCAGCACGATATCCTGAAGGAGCCTGAGAAGTTTCGAAACAGCGCCACCTAGTGGTTAATCTTTTTATTCAAATGCTTATAACTTTGGGTGTGGTCGACTTATTTTCACGAGACTCATCTAATTAGACTCCTGAATCCTTGCCGAGTCCTACGATACCAAACATGCTAGGTTTCGCCTTACGGTTTGTGTAGCGTTGTGATTTAGCGCTTAAAAAACATTTGGCTATATCTGCGAAACCGCTAGTCTGATCGAGACGAAACCACCGTCAGAAGTTTGGAAACATAGGTCGATAGCTATACGCCAATGCCCAAATGCGAAAATATTGATAGTAAGGGGTAGTAAAATTCAATCAAAGTCATGTGTCAGTCATTTTTTACGTGTTTTTTCATATAAATGTCTATAACTCCGAAGCGAATTGAGATATTTTCACCAAAATCGACACACATATGTATGGGCTCACTCTGAGGACACGTAAAAAAAATGGTGTGACTGAGCCTCTTGGTGGCGCTATAACAGAACAAAACATGAAATTCCCATTGACTTCAATACAGTTTTGTGAAATAAAATGCTATACTAAACAAATGCATTGGTGTTATTTAATGAAACTCAGAAAGTGCCTTCAGCACCATTTCCTGAAAGTACCCAACATATTTCAAGACAGCGCCACCTTTTGGTCAAAAGTTATAACAAAACTTCTAAAAATGCTAATAACTTTTGAATAAATCTGCCCATTGAAATGCCACTGGTATTAATAGATTCCTTGGGTCAAGCCGAGAACATAGAAACTAAGTTTTCCTTATTTGGCCTAACTTCCTGTCCGCCATCTTGATTTTCATTCAAAACATACATTTTCGAACTCCTCCTACACCGTTTGTCCGATTTTCACCAAAATCGAATCGTATCATCTCCAGACCGTGCCGACTAAAACTTATCGATTTCGTCTCGATTGACGAAACCGTTTTCGTATAGCGCAGCAGCAAAGTTGAGGCATGATGCTAATTGCACTATTCAGGCTTTATCTCTGCAATGCCTTGACATATTGACACCAAACTTTGTATGTGTCATTGTCACTTCACTCTGACCACATCACATCAGTTTTGTAACTGCGCCACCTATTGGTAGAAAGTGATAATGCATTACATAATATTTTTATTGACTGTTTCTATGAATTTTCAGGCATTTTGCCTAAAATCCTCTTTAATGTCTTTAATTGCTCATTGTTGCAGTTGGTCTGACACTTTCAGCAATGTTGGTATGTGTTGTCATCTGATTGTGCTTGGCCCCGCTAAATGCTGCTTGCAGCTTTAATTAGGGGCCAAGCACCGAAGGTGCGGGCACCTATTGTATCTGTTCCCGTTCTTATTATTATTATTATTATTATTATTTAGGGGCCAAGCACCGAAGGTGCGGAGGCACCTATTGTATCTGTTCCCGTTCTTATTATTATTATTATTATTATTATTATTATTATTATTCTTCTTCCACTCTGGGAGTCTATGGCAGCCCATAGAACCGATTGCGGGAAAGTTGTAATGGTTTGACATTCTGATAGAGGACAGTCCCAACATTAAATACACCAATTTTGGTGTGTCTAAGTCATTCCCTCTAGCGCCACCACCTGTCCAAAATTTCACTTTTGTTTTGCTAATAACTTTTGAACCGTAAGGCCAATCAACAAAATTATTTTTTCCTCTGATTCCTGAGCTCATGCCGATTCGATTGCACCCTATGTCGTCATTTTCCGTCATAAAAACATGGCCGCCATTTTGAATTATTCTCAAAACCTACTTTTTCGAACTCGTCCTAGACAGTTTGTCCGATTTGCACGAAAATTGAACCAGATCATCTTCAGGCAGTGCTGACAAAAAGTTATTAAAATCTAGTTGATTTGTCAAACCGTTTTCAATAAACGCTCGAACAAATTTTACTTAGCGCTTGCGAAAACAGTCGTAAGGCTGTATCTTCGCAACGCTTTATCGTATTCAGACCAAACTTGGTACATGTCATCACAAGCATGACCTGAGGCTACATGCTGCGTTTCGGCGCAGCGCCACCTACTGGTCCAGAGATATGAAAAATGGCTATTTTTGCTTATAACTTCTGAACAGTTTGTCCAAAAATCATAAAATTGGTCTTGTTAGATTCAGGGCAAAATGCCGAGTCGACTGATATCCAATTTTACCATATCAGCCATTTTGACTGTCGGCCATTTTGAATTTTGTGCTAAAATGCTGTATTTTAAGAACGCATGAACGGATTGTTACGAAACTTGGTATTGGTCATCAGCACGATGTCCTGAAGGAGCCTGAGAAGTTTCGAAACAGCGCCACCTAGTGGTTAATCTTTTTATTCAAATGCTTATAACTTTGGGTGTGGTCGACTTATTTTCACGAGACTCATCTAATTAGACTCCTGAATCCTTGCCGAGTCCTACGATACCAAACATGCTAGGTTTCGCCTTACGGTTTGTGTAGCGTTGTGATTTAGCGCTTAAAAAACATTTGGCTATATCTGCGAAACCGCTAGTCTGATCGAGACGAAACCACCGTCAGAAGTTTGAAAACATAGGTCGATAGCTATACGCCAATGCCCAAATGCGAAAATATTGATAGTAAGGGGTAGTAAAATTCAATCAAAGTCATGTGTCAGTCATTTTTTACGTGTTTTTTCATATAAATGTCTATAACTCCGAAGCGAATTGAGATATTTTCACCAAAATTGACACACATATGTATGGGCTCACTCTGAGGACACGTAAAAAAAATGGTGTGACTGAGCCTCTTGGTGGCGCTATAATAGAACAAAACATGAAATTCCCATTGACTTCAATACAGTTTTGTGAAATAAAATGCTATACTAAACAAATGCATTGGTGTTATTTAATGAAACTCAGAAAGTGCCTTCAGCACCATTTCCTGAAAGTACCCAACATATTTCAAGACAGCGCCACCTAGTGGTCAAAAGTTATAACCAAACTTCTAAAAATGCTAATAACTTTTGAATAAATCTGCCTATTGAAATGCCACTGGTCTTAATAGATTCATTGGCTCAAGCCGAGAACATAGAAACCAAGTTTTCCTTATTTGGCCTAACTTCCTGTCCGCCATCTTGATTTTCATTCAAAACATACATTTTCGAACTCCTCCTACACCGTTTGTCCGATTTTCACCAAAATCGAATCGTATCATTTCCAGACCGTGCCGACTAAAAGTTATCGATTTCGTCTCGATTGACGAAACCGTTTTTGTATAGCGCAGCAGCAAAGTTGAGGCATGATGCTAAAAGCACTATTCAGGCTTTATCTCTGCAATGCCTTGACATATTGACACCAAACTTTGTATGTGTCATTGTCACTTCACTCTGACCACATCACATCAGTTTTGTAACTGCGCCACCTATTGGTAGAAAGTGATAATGCATTACATCATATTTTTATTTACTGTTTCTATGAATTTTCAGGCATTTTGCCTAAAATCCTCTTTAATGTCTTTAATTGCTCATTGTTGCAGTTGGTCTGACATTTTCAACAATGTTGGCATGTCTTGTCATCTGATTGTGCTTGGCCCCGCTAAATGCTGCTTGCAGCTTTAATATTATTATTATTCTTCTTCCACTCTGGGAGTCTATGGCAGCCCATAGAACCGATTGCGGGAAAGTTGTAATGGTTTGACATTCTGATAGAGGACAGTCCCAACATTAAATACACCAATTTTGGTGTGTCTAAGTCATTCCCTCTAGCGCCACCACCTGTCCAAAATTTCACTTTTGTTTTGCTAATAACTTTTGAACCGTAAGGCCAATCAACAAAATTCTTTTTTCCTCTGATTCCTGAGCTCATGCCGATTCGATTGCACCCTATGTCGTCATTTTCCGTCATAGAAACATGGCCGCCATTTTGAATTATTCTCAAAACCTACTTTTTCGAACTCGTCCTAGACAGTTTGTCCGATTTGCACGAAAATTGAACCAGATCATCTTCAGGCAGTGCTGACAAAAAGTTATTAAAATCTAGTTGATTTGTCAAACCGTTTTCAATAAACGCTCGAACAAATTTTACGTAGCGCTTGCGAAAACAGTCGTAAGGCTGTATCTTCGCAACGCTTTATCGTATTCAGACCAAACTTGGTACATGTCATCACAAGCATGACCTGAGGCTACATGCTGCGTTTCGGCGCAGCGCCACCTACTGGTCCAGAGATATGAAAAATGGCTATTTTTGCTTATAACTTCTGAACAGTTTGTCCAAAAATCATAAAATTGGTCTTGTTAGATTCAGGGCAAAATGCCAAGTCGACTGATATCCAATTTTACCATATCGGCCATTTTGACTGTCGGCCATTTTGAATTTTGTGCTAAAATGCTGTATTTTAAGAACGCATGAACGGATTGTTACGAAACTTGGTATGGGTCATCAGCACGATGTCCTGAAGGAGCCTGAGAAGTTTCGAAACAGCGCCACCTAGTGGTTAATCTTTTTATTCAAATGCTTATAACTTTGGGTGTGGTCGACTTATTTTCACGAGACTCATCTAATTAGACTCCTGAATCCTTGCCGAGTCCTACGATACCAAACATGCTAGGTTTCGCCTTACGGTTTGTGTAGCGTTGTGATTTAGCGCTTAAAAAACATTTGGCTATATCTGCGAAACCGCTAGTCTGATCGAGACGAAACCACCGTCAGAAGTTTGGAAACATAGGTCGATAGCTATACGCCAATGCCCAAATGCGAAAATATTGATAGTTAGGGGTAGTAAAATTCAATCAAAGTCATGTGTCAGTCATTTTTTACGTGTTTTTTCATATAAATGTCTATAACTCCGAAGCGAATTGAGATATTTTCACCAAAATTGACACAGATATGTATGGGCTCACTCTGAGGACACGTAAAAAAAATGGTGTGACTGAGCCTCTTGGTGGCGCTATAATAGAACAAAACATGAAATTCCCATTGACTTCAATACAGTTTTGTGAAATAAAATGCTATACTAAACAAATGCATTGGTGTTATTTAATGAAACTCAGAAAGTGCCTTCAGCACCATTTCCTGAAAGTACCCAACATATTTCAAGACAGCGCCACCTTTTGGTCAAAAGTTATAACAAAACTTCTAAAAATGCTAATAACTTTTGAATAAATCTGCCCATTGAAATGCCACTGGTATTAATAGATTCCTTGGGTCAAGCCGAGAACATAGAAACCAAGTTTTCCTTATTTGGCCTAACTTCCTGTCCGCCATCTTGATTTTCATTCAAAACATACATTTTCGAACTCCTCCTACACCGTTTGTCCGGTTTTCACCAAAATCGAATCGTATCATCTCCAGACCGTGCCGACTAAAGTTATCGATTTCGTCTCGATTGACGAAACCGTTTTCGTATAGCGCAGCAGCAAAGTTGAGGCATGATGCTAAAAGCACTATTCAGGCTTTATCTCTGCAATGCCTTGACATATTGACACCAAACTTTGTATGTGTCATTGTCACTTCACTCTGACCACATCACATCAGTTTTGTAACTGCGCCACCTATTGGTCGAAAGTGATAATGCATTAAATCATATTTTTATTTACTGTTTCTATGAATTTTCAGGCATTTTGCCTAAAATCCTCTTTAATGTCTTTAATTGCTCATTGTTGCAGTTGGTCTGACACTTTCAGCAATGTTGGCATGTGTTGTCATCTGATTGTGCTTGGCCCCGCTAAATGCTGCTTGCAGCTTTAATTATTATTATTATTCTTCTTCCACTCTGGGAGTCTATGGCAGCCCATTGAACCGATTGCGGGAAAGTTGTTTTGGTTTGACATTCTGATAGAGGACAGTCCCAACATTAAATACACCAATTTTGGTGTGTCTAAGTCATTCCCTCTAGCGCCACCACCTGTCCAAAATTTCACTTTTGTTTTGCTAATAACTTTTGAACCGTAAGGCCAATCAACAAACTTCTTTTTTCCTCTGATTCCTGAGCTCATGCCGATTCGATTGCACCCTATGTCGTCATTTTCCGTCATAAAAACATGGCCGCCATTTTGAATTATTCTCAAAACCTACTTTTTCGAACTCGTCCTAGACAGTTTGTCCGATTTGCACGAAAATTTTACCAGATCATCTTCAGGCAGTGATGACAAAAAGTTATTAAAATCTAGTTGATTTGTCAAACCGTTTTCAATAAACGCTCGAACAAATTTTACGTAGCGCTTGCGAAAACAGTCGTAAGGCTGTATCTTCGCAACGCTTTATCGTATTCAGACCAAACTTGGTACATGTCATCACAAGCATGACCTGAGGCTACATGCTGCGTTTCGGCGCAGCGCCACCTACTGGTCCAAAGATATGAAAAATGGCTATTTTTGCTTATAACTTCTGAACAGTTTGTCCAAAAATCATAAAATTGGTCTTGTTAGATTCAGGGCAAAATGCCGAGTCGACTGATATCCAATTTTACCATATCGGCCATTTTGACTGTCGGCCATTTTGAATTTTGTGCTAAAATGCTGTATTTTAAGAACGCATGAACGGATTGTTACGAAACTTGGTATGGGTCATCAGCACGATGTCCTGAAGGAGCCTGAGAAGTTTCGAAACAGCGCCACCTAGTGGTTAATCTTTTTATTCAAATGCTTATAACTTTGGGTGTGGTCGACTTATTTTCACGAGACTCATCTAATTAGACTCCTGAATCCTTGCCGAGTCCTACGATACCAAACATGCTAGGTTTCGCCTTACGGTTTGTGTAGCGTTGTGATTTAGCGCTTAAAAAACATTTGGCTATATCTGCGAAACCGCTAGTCTGATCGAGACGAAACCACCGTCAGAAGTTTGGAAACATAGGTCGATAGCTATACGCCAATGCCCAAATGCGAAAATATTGATAGTAAGGGGTAGTAAAATTCAATCAAAGTCATGTGTCAGTCATTTTTTACGTGTTTTTTCATATAAATGTCTATAACTCCGAAGCGAATTGAGATATTTTCACCAAAATTGACACAGATATGTATGGGCTCACTCTGAGGACACGTAAAAAAAATGGTGTGACTGAGCCTCTTGGTGGCGCTATAATAGAACAAAACATGAAATTCCCATTGACTTCAATACAGTTTTGTGAAATAAAATGCTATACTAAACAAATGCATTGGTGTTATTTAATGAAACTCAGAAAGTGCCTTCAGCACCATTTCCTGAAAGTACCCAACATATTTTAAGACAGTGCCACCTTTTGGTCAAAACTTAAAACAAAACTTCTAAAAATGCTAATAACTTTTGAATAAATCTGCCCATTGAAATGCCACTGGTATTAATAGATTCCTTGGGTCAAGCCGAGAACATAGAAACCAAGTTTTCCTTATTTGGCCTAACTTCCTGTCCGCCATCTTGATTTTCATTCAAAACATACATTTTCGAACTCCTCCTACACCGTTTGTCCGATTTTCACCAAAATCGAATCGTATCATCTCCAGACCGTGCCGACTAAAAGTTATCGATTTCGTCTCGATTGACGAAACCGTTTTCGTATAGCGCAGCAGCAAAGTTGAGGCATGATGCTAAAAGCACTATTCAGGCTTTATCTCTGCAATACCTTGACATATTGACACCAAACTTTGTATGTGTCATTGTCACTTCACTCTGACCACATCACATCAGTTTTGTAACTGCGCCACCTATTGGTCGAAAGTGATAATGCATTACATCATATTTTTATTTACTCTTTCTATGAATTTTCAGGCGTTTTGCCTAAAATCCTCTTTAATGTCTTTAATTGCTCATTGTTGCAGTTGGTCTGACACTTTCAGCAATGTTGGCATGTCTTGTCATCTGATTGTGCTTGGCCCCGCTAAATGCTGCTTGCAGCTTTAATTATTATTATTATTATTCTTCTTCTTCCACTCTGGGAGTCTATGGCAGCCCATAGAACCGATTGCGGGAAAGTTGTAATGGTTTGACATTCTGATAGAGGACAGTCCCAACATTAAATACACCAATTTTGGTGTGTCTAAGTCATTCCCTCTAGCGCCACCACCTGTCCAAAATTTCACTTTTGTTTTGCTAATAACTTTTGAACCGTAAGGCCAATCAACAAAATTCTTATTTCCTCTGATTCCTGAGCTCATGCCAATTCGATTGCACCCTATGTCGTCATTTTCCGTCATAAAAACATGGCCGCCATGTTGAATTATTCTCAAAACCTACTTTTTCGAACTCGTCCTAGACAGTTTCTCCGATTTGCACGAAAATTGAACCAGATCATCTTCAGGCAGTGCTGACAAAAAGTTATTAAAATCTAGTTGATTTGTCAAACCGTTTTCAATAAACGCTCGAACAAATTTTACGTAGCGCTTGCGAAAACAGTCGTAAGGCTGTATCTTCGCAACGCTTTATCGTATTCAGACCAAACTTGGTACATGTCATCACAAGCATGACCTGAGGCTACATGCTGTGTTTCGGCGCAGCGCCACCTACTGGTCCAGAGATATGAAAAATGGCTATTTTTGCTTATAACTTCTGAACAGTTTGTCCAAAAATCATAAAATTGGTCTTGTTAGATTCAGGGCAAAATGCCGAGTCGACTGATATCCAATTTTACCATATCGGCCATTTTGACTGTCGGCCATTTTGAATTTTGTGCTAAAATGCTGTATTTTAAGAACGCATGAACGGATTGTTACGAAACTTGGTATGGGTCATCAGCACGATGTCCTGAAGGAGCCTGAGAAGTTTCGAAACAGCGCCACCTAGTGGTTAATCTTTTTATTCAAATGCTTATAACTTTGGGTGTGGTCGACTTATTTTCACGAGACTCATCTAATTAGACTCCTGAATCCTTGCCGAGTCCTACGATACCAAACATGCTAGGTTTCGCCTTACGGTTTGTGTAGCGTTGTGATTTAGCGCTTAAAAAACATTTGGCTATATCTGCGAAACCGCTAGTCTGATCGAGACGAAACCACCGTCAGAAGTTTGGAAACATAGGTCGATAGCTATACGCCAATGCCCAAATGCGAAAATATTGATAGTAAGGGGTAGTAAAATTCAATCAAAGTCATGTGTCAGTCATTTTTTACGTGTTTTTTCATATAAATGTCTATAACTCCGAAGCGAATTGAGATATTTTCACCAAAATTGACACAGATATGTATGGGCTCACTCTGAGGACACGTAAAAAAAATGGTGTGACTGAGCCTCTTGGTGGCGCTATAATAGAACAAAACATGAAATTCCCATTGACTTCAATACAGTTTTGTGAAATAAAATGCTATACTAAACAAATGCATTGGTGTTATTTAATGAAACTCAGAAAGTGCCTTCAGCACCATTTCCTGAAAGTACCCAACATATTTCAAGACAGCGCCACCTTTTGGTCAAAAGTTATAACAAAACTTCTAAAAATGCTAATAACTTTTGAATAAATCTGCCCATTGAAATGCCACTGGTATTAATAGATTCCTTGGGTCAAGCCGAGAACATAGAAACCAAGTTTTCCTTATTTGGCCTAACTTCCTGTCCGCCATCTTGATTTTCATTCAAAACATACATTTTCGAACTCCTCCTACACCGTTTGTCCGATTTTCACCAAAATCTAATCGTATCATCTCCAGACCGTGCCGACTAAAACTTATCGATATCGTCTCGATTGACGAAACCGTTTTCGTATAGCGCAGCAGCAAAGTTGAGGCATGATGCTAAAAGCACTATTCAGGCTTTATCTGTGCAATGCCTTGACATATTGACACCAAACTTTGTATGTGTCATTGTCACTTCACTCTGACCACATCACATCAGTTTTGTAACTGCGCCACCTATTGGTCGAAAGTGATAATGCATTAAATCATATTTTTATTTACTGTTTCTATGAATTTTCAGGCATTTTGCCTAAAATCCTCTTTAATGTCTTTAATTGCTCATTGTTGCAGTTGGTCTGACACTTTCAGCAATGTTGGCATGTCTTGTCATCTGATTGTGCTTGGCCCCGCTAAATGCTGCTTGCAGCTTTAATTATTATTATTATTCTTCCGCTCTTGGAGTCTATGGCAGCCCATAGAACCGATTGCGGGAAAGTTGTTTTGGTTTGACATTCTGATAGAGGACAGTCCCAACATTAAATACACCAATTTTGGTGTGTCTAAGTCATTCCCTCTAGCGCCACCACCTGTCCAAAATTTCACTTTTATTTTGCTAATAACTTTTGAACCGTAAGGCCAATCAACAAACTTATTTTTTCCTCTGATTCCTGAGCTCATGACGATTCGATTGCACCCTATGACGTCACTTTCCGTCATTAAAATATGGCCGCCATTTTGAATTATTCTCAAAACCTACTTTTTCAAACTCGTCCTAGACGGTTTGTCCGATTTGCACGAAAATTGAATCAGATCATCTTCAGGCAGTGGTGACAAAAAGTTATTAAAATCTAGTTGATTCGCTTAACCGTTGTCGATAAACCCACGAACAAATTTTACGTAGTGCTTGCAAAAACAGTCGTAAGGCTGTATATCCGCAACGCTTAATCGTATTCAAACCAAACTTGGTACAAGTCATCACAAGCATGTCCTGAGGCAACATGCTGCGTTTCAGCGCAGCGCCACCTACTGGTCCGGAGATATGAAAAATGGCTATTTTTGCTTATAACTTCTGAACAGTTTGTCCAAAAATCATAAAATTGGTCTCGTTAGATTCAGGACAACATGCCGAGTCGACTGATATCCAATTTTACCATATCGGCCATTTTGACTGTCGGCCATTTTGAATTTTGTGCTAAAATGCTGTATTTTAAGAACGCATGAACGGATTGTTACGAAACTTGGTATGGGTCATCAGCACGATGTCCTGAAGGAGCCTGAGAAGTTTCGAAACATCGCCACCTAGTGGTTAATCTTTTTATTCAAATGCTTATAACTTTGGGTGTGGTCGACTTATTTTCACGAGACTCATCTAATTAGACTCTTGAATCCTTGCCGAGTCCTACGATACCAAACATGCTAGGTTTCGCCTTACGGTTTGTGTAGCGTTGTGATTTAGCGCTTAAAAAACATTTGGCTATATCTGCGAAACCGCTAGTCTGATCGAGACGAAACCACCGTCAGAAGTTTGAAAACATAGGTCGATAGCTATACGCCAATGCCCAAATGCGAAAATATTGATAGTAAGGGGTAGTAAAATTCAATCAAAGTCATGTGTCAGTCATTTTTTACGTGTTTTTTCATATAAATGTCTATAACTCCGAATCGAATTGAGATATTTTCACCAAAATTGACACACATATGTATGGGCTCACTCTGAGGACACATAAAAAAAATGGTGTGGCTGAGCCTCTTGGTGGAGCTATAATAGAACAAAACATGAAATTCCCATTGACTTCAATACAGTTTTGTTTTATTTTCATTCAAAATCTACTTTTTCTAACTCCACCTACACCGTTAGTCCGATTTTCACCAAAAGCAAATCGTATCATCTCCAGACCGTGCCGACTAAAAGTTATCGATTTCGTGTCGATTGACGAAACCGTTTTCGTATAGGGCAGCAGCAAATTTGAAGTATGATGCTAAAAGCACTATTCAGGCTTTATCTCTGCAATGCCTTGACATATTGACACCAAACTATATATTTGTCATTGTCACTTCACTCTGACCACATCACATCAGTTTTGTAACTGCGCCACCTATTGGTCGAAAGTGATAATGCATTAAATCATATTTTTATTTACTGTTTCTATGAATTATCAGGCATTTTGCCTAAAATCATCTTTAATGTCTTTAATTGCTCATTATTGCAGTTGGTCTGACACTTTCAGCAATGTTGGCATGTCTTGTCATCTGATTGTGCTTGGCCCCGCTAAATGCTGCTTGCAGCTTTAATTAGGGGCCAAGCACCGAAGGTGCGTAGGCACCTATTGTATCTGTTCCCGTTCTTATTATTATTATTCTTCCTTCTTCCGACTGGGAGTCTATGGCAGCCCATAGAACCGATTGCGGGAAAGTTGTAATGGTTTGACATTCTGATAGAGGACAGTCCCAACATTAAATACACCAATTTTGGTGTTTCTAAGTCATTCCCTCTAGCGCCACCACCTGTCCAAAGTTTCACTTTTATTTTGCTAATAACTTTTTATCCGTGAGGCCAATCAGCAAAATTCTTTTTTCCACTGATTCCTGAGCTCATGCCAATTCGATTGCACCCTATGACTTCATTTTCCGTCATAAAATATGGCCGCCATTTTGAATTTTTCAAAAAACCTACTTTTTCGAACTCGTCCTAGACGGTTTGTCCGATTTGCACGAAAATTGAACCAGATCATCTTCAGGCAGTGCTGACAAAAAGTTATGGAATTCAAATTGATTCGTCAAACAGTTTTTGATAAACGCTCAAAAAAAGTTTACGTAGCGCTAGCAAAAACAGTTGTAAGGCTGTATCTCCGCAACGGTTTATCATATTCAGACCAAACTTGGTACATGTCATCACAAGCATGTCCTGAGGCAACATGCTGCGTTTCGGCGCAGCGCCACCTACTGGTCCGGAGATATGAAAAATGGCTATTTTTGCTTATAACTTCTGAACAGTTTGTCCAAAAATCATAAAATTGGTCTTGTTAGATTCAGGGCAACATGCCGAGTTGACTGATATCCAATATTACCATTTCGGCCATTTTGGCTGTCGGCCATTTTGAATTATGTGCTAAAATGTTGTATTTTAAGAACGCATGAACGAATTGTTACGAAACTTGGTATGGGTCATCAGCACGAAGTCCTGAAGGAGCGTGAGAAGTTTCGAAACAGCGCCACCTAGTGGTTAATCTTTTTATTCAAATGCTTATAACTTTGGTTGTGATCGACTTATTTTCACGAAACTCATCTCATTAGACTCCTGAATCGTTGCGGAGTCCCACGATACCAAACATGCTAGGTTTCGCCTTACGGTTTGTGTAGCGTTGTGATTTAGCGCTTAAAAAACATTTGGCTACATCTTCGAAACCGCTAGTCCGATCGAGACGAAACCACCGTCAGAAGTTTGGAAACATAGGTCGATAGCTATATGCCAATGCCTAAATGCAAAAATATTGATGTTTAGGGGTAGTAAATTCCAATCAAAGTCATGTGTCAGTCATTTTTTACGTGTTTTTTCATATAAATGTCTATAACTCCGAAGCGAATTGAGATATTTTCACCAAAATCGACACACATATGTATGAGCTCACTCTGAGGACACATAAAAAAAAATTGTGGGACTGAGCCTCTTGGTGGCGCTATAATAGAACAAAACATGAAATTCCCATTGACTTCAATGCAGTTTTGTGAAATAAAATGCTATACTAAACAAATGCATTGGTGTAATATTACGAAACTCAGAATGTGCCATCAGCACCATCCCCTGAAGGTACCCAAAATATTTTGAAACAGCGCCACCTAGTGGTCAAAAGTTATAACAAAGTTTCCAAAACTGCTAATAACTTTTGAATAAATTGGCCTATTGTAATGCAACTGGTCTTAATAGATTCCTTGGGTCAAGCTGAGAACATAGATACCAAGTTTTCCTTATTTGGCCAAACTTCCTGTCCGCCATCTTGATTTTCATTCAAAACCTACTTTTTCGAACTCCTCCTAGACCATTTGTCCGATTTTCACCAAAATCGAATCGTATCATCTCCAGACCGTGCCGACTCAAAGTTATGGATTTCGTGTCGATTGACGAAACTGTTATCGTATACCGCAGCAGCAAAGTTGAGGCATGATGCCAAAAAGACCATTCAGGCTTTATCTCTGCAATGCCTTGACATATTGACACCAAACTTTGTATGTTTCATTGTCACTTCACTCTGAACACATTACATCAGTTTCGTAACTGCGCCACCTATTGGTTGAAAGTGATAATCAATCAAATCATATTTTTTATCACTGTTTATGTGATTTTACAGGCATTTTGCCTAAAATCCTCTTTAAATGTCTTTAATTGCTCATTGTTGCAGTTGGTCTGACACCTTCAGCCATGTTGGCACATCCTGTCATATGCTTGCGCTTGGCCCCGATAATTGCTGCTTGCAGCTATATTTAGGGGCCAAGCACCGAAGGTGCGGGCACCTATTGTATCTGTTCCCGTTCTTATTATTATTATTAGGGGCCAAGCACCGAAGGTGCGTAGGCACCTATTGTATCTGTTCCCGTTCCTATTATTATTATTATTCTTCATTTTTCCGACTGGGAGTCTATGGCAGCCCATAGAACCACTTGCGGGAAAGTTTTCAAATTTGGCACACTGATAGAGGAGAGTCTGAACTATCAGCATAGCAAATTTGGAGTCTCCAATTCATTCCCTCTAGCGCCACCAGCTGTCCAAAGTTGCACTCATGTTTATGCTAATAACATTTGAACCACAAGGGCTAGAAACAAAATTCTTTTTTCCTCTGATTCCTTAGTTCAAGACGATTCGAATGCACCATATGACGTCATTTTCCGTCATAATAATTTTTCCGCCATTTTGAATTTTCCGAAAAACCTACTTTTTCGAACTCCTCCTAGGCCGTTGCTCCAATTTCCACAAAAATTGAATCAGATCATCTTCAGACCATGACGACAAAAAGTTATGGAATTCGTATTGATTCGTCAAACCGTTCTCGAATACAGCGCAAACAAATTATACGTAGCGCTTGCGAAAACAGACACAAGCCTCTATCTGCTCAACACTTTATCATATTCAGACCAAACTTGGTACATATCATCACAAGCATGACCTGAGGCTACATGCTGCGTTTCGGCGCAGTGCCACCTACTGGTCCGGAGATATGAAAAATGGCTGTTTTTGCTTATAACTTCTGAATGGTTTGTCCAAAAATCATAAAAGTGGTCTCGTTAGATTCAGGGCATCATGCCGAATCGACTGATATCCAATCTTCCCAGATCAGTCATTTTGGCTGTCGGCCATTTTTAATTATGTGCTAAAATGCTGTATTTTATGAACGCATGTACGGATTGTTACGAAACTCGGTATGGGTCATCAGCACGATGTCCTGAAAGAGCCTGGGAAGTTTCGAAACAGCGCCACCTAGTGGTAAATTTTTTTCCCCAAATGCTTATAACTTTGGGTGTGGTCAACTTATTTTCACAAAAGTCATCTCTTTAGACTCCTGAGTCGTTGCCGAGTCCAACGATACCAAACATGCTAGGTTTCGCCTTACGGTTTGTGTAGCGTTGAGATTTAGCGCTTAAAAAGCATTTGGCTATATCTTCGAAACCGCTAGTCCGATCGAGACGAAACCACCGTCAGAAGTTTGGAAACATAGGTCGATAGCTATACGCCAATGCCCAAATGCGAAAATATTGATAGTAAGGGGTAGTAAAATCCAATCAAAGTCATGTGTCAGTCATTTTTAACGTGTTGTTTCATATAAATGTCTATAACTCCGAAGCAAATTGAGATATTTTCACCAAAATTGACACACATTTGTATGGGCTCACTCTGAGGACACACAAAAAAAATGGTGGGACTGAGCCTCTTGGTGGCGCTATAATAGAACAAAACATGAAATTCCCATTGACTTCAATACAGTTTTGTGAAATAAAATGCTTTACTAAACAAATGCATTGGTGTGATATTACGAAACTCAGAATGTGCCATCAACACCATCCCCTGAAGGTACCCAAAAAATTTCGAGACAGCGCCACCTAGTGGTCAAAAATTATAAAAACATTTCCAAAAAGGATAATAACATTTGATTAAATCTGGCTATTGAAATGCCACTGGTCTTAATAGATTCCTTGGGTCAAGCCGAGAACAAAGATACCAAGTTTTTCTTATTTGGCCGAACTTCCTGTCCGCCATCTTGATTTTCATTCAAAACCTACTTTTTCGAACTCCTCCTAGGCTGTTGCTCCAATCTTCACCAAAATTGAATCGTATCATCTCCAGACTGTGCTGACTAAAAGTTATGGTTTTCGTGTCGATAGACGAAACCGTTTTCGTATAGCGCAGCAGCAAAGTTGAGGCATGATGGTAAAAGCACTATTCAGGCTTTATCTCTGCAATGCCTTGACATATTGACACCAAACTTTGTATGTGTCATTGTCACTTCACTCTGACCACATCACATCAGTTTTGTAACAGCGCCACCTATTGGTCGAAAGTGATAATCCATTAAATCATATTTTGAATGACTTTTTATATGATTTTTCAGCCATTTCGCTTAAAATCCTCTTTAAATGTATTTAATTGCTCATTGTTGCAGTTGGTCTGACACCTTCAGCCATGTTGGCATATCCTGTCATCTGCTTGCGCTTGGCCCCGATAATTGCTGCTTGCAGCTATATTTATTATTATTATTATTATTCTTCTTCTTCCACTCTGGGAGTCTATGGCAGCCCATAGAACCGATTGCGGGAAAGTTGTAATGGTTTGACATTCTGATAGAGGACAGTCCCAACATTAAATACACCAATTTTGGTGTGTCTAAGTCATTCCCTCTAGCGCCACCACCTGTCCAAAATTTCACTTTTGTTTTGCTAATAACTTTTGAACCGTAAGGCCAATCAACAAAATTATTTTTTCCTCTGATTCCTGAGCTCATGCCGATTCGATTGCACCCTATATCGTCATTTTCCGTCATAAAAACATGGCCGCCATTTTGAATTATTCTCAAAACCTACTTTTTCGAACTCGTCCTAGACAGTTTGTCCGATTTGCACGAAAATTGAACCAGATCATCTTCAGGCAGTGCTGACAAAAAGTTATTAAAATCTAGTTGATTTGTCAAACCGTTTTCAATAAACGCTCGAACAAATTTTACGTAGCGCTTGCGAAAACAGTCGTAAGGCTGTATCTTCGCAACGCTTTATCGTATTCAGACCAAACTTGGTACATGTCATCACAAGCATGACCTGAGGCTACATGCTGCGTTTCGGCGCAGCGCCACCTACTGGTCCAGAGATATGAAAAATGGCTATTTTTGCTTATAACTTCTGAACAGTTTGTCCAAAAATCATAAAATTGGTCTTGTTAGATTCAGGGCAAAATGCCGAGTCGACTGATATCCAATTTAACCATATCAGCCATTTTGACTGTCGGCCATTTTGAATTTTGTGCTAAAATGCTGTATTTTAAGAACGCATGAACGGATTGTTACGAAACTTGGTATTGGTCATCAGCACGATGTCCTGAAGGAGCCTGAGAAGTTTCGAAACAGCGCCACCTAGTGGTTAATCTTTTTATTCAAATGCTTATAACTTTGGGTGTGGTCGACTTATTTTCACGAGACTCATCTAATTAGACTCCTGAATCCTTGCCGAGTCCTACGATACCAAACATGCTAGGTTTCGCCTTACGGTTTGTGTAGCGTTGTGATTTAGCGCTTATAAAACATTTGGCTATATCTGCGAAACCGCTTGTCCGATCGAGACGAAACCACCGTCAGAAGTTTGGAAACATAGGTCGATAGCTATACGCCAATGCCCAAATGCGAAAATATTGATAGTAAGGGGTAGTAAAATTCAATCAAAGTCATGTGTCAGTCATTTTTTACGTGTTTTTTCATATAAATGTCTATAACTCCGAAGCGAATTGAGATATTTTCACCAAAATTGACACAGATATGTATGGGCTCACTCTGAGGACACGTAAAAAAAATGGTGTGACTGAGCCTCTTGGTGGTGCTATAATAGAACAAAACATGAAATTCCCATTGACTTCAATACAGTTTTGTGAAATAAAATGCTATACTAAACAAATGCATTGGTGTTATTTAATGAAACTCAGAAAGTGCCTTCAGCACCATTTCCTGAAAGTACCCAACATATTTCAAGACAGCGCCACCTAGTGGTCAAAAGTTATAACAAAACTTCTAAAAATGCTAATAACTTTTGAATAAATCTGCCTATTGAAATGCCACTGATATTAATAGATTCCTTGGGTCAAGCCGAGAACATAGAAACCAAGTTTTCCTTATTTGGCCTAATTTCCTGTCCGCCATCTTGATTTTCATTCAAAACATACATTTTCGAACTCCTCCTACACCGTTTGTCCGATTTTCACCAAAATCGAATCGTATCATCTCCAGACCGTGCCGACTTATAGTTATCGATTTCGTCTCGATTGACGAAACCATTTTTGTATAGCGCAGCAGCAAAGTTGAGGCATGATGCTAAAAGCACTATTCAGGCTTTATCTCTGCAATGCTTTGACATATTGACACCAAACTTTGTATGTGTCATTGTCACTTCACTCTGACCACATCACATCAGTTTTGTAACTGCGCCACCTATTGGTCGAAAGTGATAATGCATTAAATCATTTTTATTTACTGTTTCTATGAATTTTCAGGCATTTTGCCTAAAATCCTCTTTAATGTCTTTAATTGCTCATTGTTGCAGTTGGTATGACACTTTCAGCAATGTTGGCATGTCTTGTCATCTGATTGTGCTTGGCCCCACTAAATGCTGCTTGCAGCTTTAATTAGGGGCCAAGCACCGAAGGTGCGGGCACCTATTGTTTTCGTTCGCGTTCTTATTATTATTATTATTATTCTTCTTCTTCTTCCGCTCTTGGAGTCTATGGCAGCCCATAGAACCGATTGCGGGAAAGTTGTTTTGGTTTGACATTCTGATAGAGGACAGTCCCAACATTAAATACACCAATTTTGGTGTGTCTAAGTCATTCCCTCTAGCGCCACCACCTGTCCAAAATTTCACTTTTATTTTGCTAATAACTTTTGAACCGTAAGGCCAATCAACAAACTTCTTTTTTCCTCTGATTCCTGAGCTCATGACGATTTGATTGCACCCTATGACGTCATTTTCCGTCATTAAAATATGGCCGCCATTTTGAATTATTCTCAAAACCTACTTTTTCGAACTCGTCCTAGACGGTTTGTCCGATTTGCACGAAAATTGAATCAGATCATCTTCAGGCAGTGCTGACAAAAAGTTATTAAAATCTAGTTGATTTGTCAAACCGTTTTCAATAAACGCTCGAACAAATTTTACGTAGCGCTTGCGAAAACAGTCGTAAGGCTGTATCTTCGCAACGCTTTATCGTATTCAGACCAAACTTGGTACATGTCATCACAAGCATGACCTGAGGCTACATGCTGCGTTTCGGCGCAGTGCCACCTACTGGTCCAGAGATATGAAAAATGGCTATTTTTGCTTATAACTTCTGAACAGTTTGTCCAAAAATCATAAAATTGGTCTTGTTAGATTCAGGGCAAAATGCAGAGTCGACTGATATCCAATTTTACCATATCGGCCATTTTGACTGTCGGCCATTTTGAATTTTGTGCTAAAATGCTGTATTTTAAGAACGCATGAACGGATTGTTACGAAACTTGGTATGGGTCATCAGCACGATGTCCTGAAGGAGCCTGAGAAGTTTCGAAACAGCGCCACCTAGTGGTTAATCTTTTTATTCAAATGCTTATAACTTTGGGTGTGGTCGACTTATTTTCACGAGACTCATCTAATTAGACTCCTGAATCCTTGCCGAGTCCTACGATACCAAACATGCTAGGTTTCGCCTTACGGTTTGTGTAGCATTGTGATTTAGCGCTTAAAAAACATTTGGCTATATCTGCGAAACCGCTAGTCTGATCGAGACGAAACCACCGTCAGAAGTTTGGAAACATAGGTCGATAGCTATACAACAATGCCCAAATGCGAAAATATTGATAGTAAGGGGTAGTAAAATTCAATCAAAGTCATGTGTCAGTCATTTTTTACGTGTTTTTTCATATAAATGTCTATAACTCCGAAGCGAATTGAGATATTTTCACCAAAATTGACACAGATATGTATGGGCTCACTCTGAGGACACATAAAAAAAATGGTGTGACTGAGCCTCTTGGTGGCGCTATAATAGAACAAAACATGAAATTCTCATTGACTTCAATACAGTTTTGTGAAATAAAATGCTATACTAAACAAATGCATTGGTGTTATTTAATGAAACTCAGAAAGTGCCTTCAGCGCCATTTCCTGAAAGTACCCAACATATTTCAAGACAGCGCCACCTAGTGGTCAAAAGTTATAACAAAACTTCTAAAAATGCTAATAACTTTTGAATAAATCTGCCTATTGAAATGCCACTGGTATTAATAGATTCCTTGGGTCAAGCCGAGAACATAGAAACCAAGTTTTCCTTATTTGGCCTAACTTCCTGTCCGCCATCTTGATTTTCATTCAAAACATACATTTTCGAACTCCTCCTACACCGTTTGTCCGATTTTCACCAAAATCGAATCGTATCATCTCCAGACCGTGCCGACTAAAAGTTATCGATTTCGTCTCGATTGACGAAACCGTTTTCGTATAGCGCAGCAGCAAAGTTGATGCATGATGCTAAAAGCACTATTCAGGCTTTATCTCTGCAATGCCTTGACATATTGACACCAAACTTTGTATGTGTCATTGTCACTTCACTCTGACCACATCACATCAGTTTTGTAACTGCGCCACCTATTGGTCGAAAGTGATAATGCATTAAATCATATTTTTATTTACTGTTTCTATGAATTTTCAGGGATTTTGCCTAAAATCCTCTTTAATGTCTTTAATTGCTCATTGTTGCAGTTGGTCTGACACTTTCAGCAATGTTGGCATGTCTTGTCATCTGATTGTGCTTGGCCCCGCTAAATGCTGCTTGCAGCTTTAATTAGGGGCCAAGCACCGAAGGTGCGGGCACCTATTGTAATTGTTCCCGTTCTTATTATTATTATTATTATTCTTCCGCTCTTGGAGTCTATGGCAGCCCATAGAACCGATTGCGGGAAAGTTGTTTTGGTTTGACATTCTGATAGAGGACAGTCCCAACATTAAATACACCAATTTTGGTGTGTCTAAGTCATTCCCTCTAGCGCCACCACCTGTCCGAAATTTCACTTTTATTTTGCTAATAACTTTTGAACCGTAAGGCCAATCAACAAACTTATTTTTTCCTCTGATTCCTGAGCTCATGACGATTCGATTGCACCCTATGACGTCACTTTCCGTCATTAAAATATGGCCGCCATTTTGAATTATTCTCAAAACCTACTTTTTCGAACTCGTCCTAGACGGTTTGTCCGATTTGCACGAAAATTGAATCAGATCATCTTCAGGCAGTGGTGACAAAAAGTTATTAAAATCTAGTTGATTCGCTTAACCGTTGTCGATAAACCCACGAACAAATTTTACGTAGTGCTTGCAAAAACAGTCGTAAGGCTGTATATCCGCAACGCTTAATCGTATTCAAACCAAACTTGGTACAAGTCATCACAAGCATGTCCTGAGGCAACATGCTGCGTTTCAGCGCAGCGCCACCTACTGGTCCGGAGATATGAAAAATGGCTATTTTTGCTTATAACTTCTGAACAGTTTGTCCAAAAATCATAAAATTGGTCTCGTTAGATTCAGGATAACATGCCGAGTCGACTGATATCCAATTTTACCATATCGGCCATTTTGACTGTCGGCCATTTTGAATTTTGTGCTAAAATGCTGTATTTTAAGAACGCATGAACGGATTGTTACGAAACTTGGTATGGGTCATCAGCACGATGTCCTGAAGGAGCCTGAGAAGTTTCGAAACAGCGCCACCTAGTGGTTAATCTTTTTATTCAAATGCTTATAACTTTGGGTGTGGTCGACATATTTTCACGAAACTCATCTAATTAGACTCCTGAATCCTTGCCGAGTCCTACGATACCAAACATGCTAGGTTTCGCCTTACGGTTTGTGTAGCGTTGTGATTTAGCGCTTAAAAAACATTTGGCTATATCTTCGAAACCGCTTGTCCGATCGAGACGAAACCTCCGTCAGAAGTTTGGAAACATAGGTCGATAGCTATACGCCAATGCCCAAATGTGAAAATATTGATAGTAAGGGGTAGTAAAATCCAATCAAAGTCATGTGTCAGTCATTTTTTACGTGTTTTTTCATACAAATGTCTATAACTCCGAAGCGAATTGAGATATTTTCACCAAAATTGACACACATATGTATGGGCTCACTCTTAGGACACATAAAATTTTTTTGTGACTGAGCCTCTTGGTGGCGCTATAATAGAACAAAACATGAAATTCCCATTGACTTCAATACAGTTTTGTGAAATAAAATGCTATACTAAACAAATGCATTGGTTTTATTTAATGAAACTCAGAAAGTGCCTTCAGCACCATTTCCTGAAAGTACCCAACATATTTCAAGACAGCGCCACCTAGTGGTCAAAAGTTATAACAAAACTTCTAAAAATGCTAATAACTTTTGAATAAATCTGCCTATTGAAATGCCACTGGTATTAATAGATTCCTTGGGTCAAGTCGAGAACATAGAAACCAAGTTTTCCTTATTTGGCCTAACTTCCTGTCCGCCATCTTGATTTTCATTCAAAACATACATTTTCGAACTCCTCCTACACCGTTTGTCCGATTTTCACCAAAATCGAATCGTATCATCTCCAGACCGTGCCGACTAAATCTTATCGATTTCGTTTCGATTGACGAAACCGTTTTCGTATAGCGCAGCAGCAAAGTTGAGGCATGATGCTATAAACACTATTCAGGCTTTATCTCTGCAATGCCTTGACATATTGACACCAAACTTTGTATGTGTCATTGTCACTTCACTCTGACCACATCACATCAGTTTTGTAACTGCGCCACCTATTGGTAGAAAGTGATAATGCATTACATCATATTTTTATTTACTCTTTCTATGAATTTTCAGGCATTTTGCCTAAAATCCTCTTTAATGTCTTTAATTGCTCATTGTTGCAGTTGGTCTGACACTTTGAGCAATGTTGGCATGTCTTGTCATCTGATTGTGCTTGGCCCCACTAAATGCTGCTTGCAGCTTTAATTAGGGGTTCAAGCATGAAATGCTGAAACCCTATTGTAATTGTAAGGATTCGTAAAACGCATCGTGCAGGACAAACCGTAAGGCCTAGAGACGTGAAACCTGGCCAGATGGTAGGCCTCAATTTGGGGACAACCTATCAGAGTATGACCCCAATTGGCCCATAGGTGGCGCTACAGCAACCAAAAGTACTAAATCGCTCATAACTCTTAGACCGTTTGTCCCAGGATCAAGTGTCTTATATCGTTGGAATCCTTGGCTCAAGGCGGACAAAATGGCTATCTCCGATTTGGATGTAGGCAGGGAACATTTTCCGCTATGTCGGATTTTGTCCAAAACCTACTTTTGCGAACTAGTCCCTGGTTTTTGGCCCGATCGGAACCAAACCAGTCTAGGACAATTCTCTGGACTCTCTAGATCAATAATTATCGGAAAAAAGTTGAACTTTTGCATTTGGGTGGCTGTAACAGGGTCATTTAGAAAAGGGGCGTGGCAAAATACACTAAAAAGCCTATAAATCCCAAATGAAAACTCAGAACTTCACAAAAATTGATGAGCATATGTG
Organism: Leuciscus leuciscus; assembly: GCF_965113295.1. Classification (NCBI taxonomy): domain Eukaryota; kingdom Metazoa; phylum Chordata; class Actinopteri; order Cypriniformes; family Leuciscidae; genus Leuciscus; species Leuciscus leuciscus. The sequence goes on along the minus strand of NC_138736.1, from coordinate 22,869,804 downwards.
TCAGAACATGGTGAGGAAGCATGCAGAGTTTCATGGAGATCGGACCATAGGTGGCGCTATAACTGGCAAAAAGCCTTCATTCTTATTAGGGGTTCAAGCATGAAATGCTGAAACCCTATTGTAATTGTAAGGATTCGTAAAACGCATCGTGCAGGACAAACCGTAAGGCCTAGAGACGTGAAACCTGGCCAGATGGTAGGCCTCAATTTGGGGACAACCTATCAGAGTATGACCCCAATTGGCCCATAGGTGGCGCTACAGCAACCAAAAGTACTAAATCGCTCATAACTCTTAGACCGTTTGTCCCAGGATCAAGTGTCTTATATCGTTGGAATCCTTGGCTCAAGGCGGACAAAATGGCTATCTCCGATTTGGATGTAGGCAGGGAACATTTTCCGCTATGTCGGATTTTGTCCAAAACCTACTTTTGCGAACTAGTCCCTGGTTTTTGGCCCGATCGGAACCAAACCAGTCTAGGACAATTCTCTGGACTCTCTAGATCAATAATTATCGGAAAAAAGTTGAACTTTTGCATTTGGGTGGCTGTAACAGGGTCATTTAGAAAAGGGGCGTGGCAAAATACACTAAAAAGCCTATAAATCCCAAATGAAAACTCAGAACTTCACAAAAATTGATGAGCATATGTGTCAGAACATGGTGAGGAAGCATGCAGAGTTTCATGGAGATCGGACCATAGGTGGCGCTATAACTGGCAAAAAGCCTTCATTCTTATTAGGGGTTCAAGCATGAAATGCTGAAACCCTATTGTAATTGTAAGGATTCGTAAAACGCATCGTGCAGGACAAACCGTAAGGCCTAGAGACGTGAAACCTGGCCAGATGGTAGGCCTCAATTTGGGGACAACCTATCAGAGTATGACCCCAATTGGCCCATAGGTGGCGCTACAGCAACCAAAAGTACTAAATCGCTCATAACTCTTAGACCGTTTGTCCCAGGATCAAGTGTCTTATATCGTTGGAATCCTTGGCTCAAGGCGGACAAAATGGCTATCTCCGATTTGGATGTAGGCAGGGAACATTTTCCGCTATGTCGGATTTTGTCCAAAACCTACTTTTGCGAACTAGTCCCTGGTTTTTGGCCCGATCGGAACCAAACCAGTCTAGGACAATTCTCTGGACTCTCTAGATCAATAATTATCGAAAAAAAGTTGAACTTTTGCATTTGGGTGGCTGTAACAGGGTCATTTAGAAAAGGGGCGTGGCAAAATACACTAAAAAGCCTATAAATCCCAAATGAAAACTCAGAACTTCACAAAAATTGATGAGCATATGTGTCAGAACATGGTGAGGAAGCATGCAGAGTTTCATGGAGATCGGACCATAGGTGGCGCTATAACTGGCAAAAAGCCTTCATTCTTATTAGGGGTTCAAGCATGAAATGCTGAAACCCTATTGTAATTGTAAGGATTCGTAAAACGCATCGTGCAGGACAAACCGTAAGGCCTAGAGACGTGAAACCTGGCCAGATGGTAGGCCTCAATTTGGGGACAACCTATCAGAGTATGACCCCAATTGGCCCATAGGTGGCGCTACAGCAACCAAAAGTACTAAATCGCTCATAACTCTTAGACCGTTTGTCCCAGGATCAAGTGTCTTATATCGTTGGAATCCTTGGCTCAAGGCGGACAAAATGGCTATCTCCGATTTGCTCGCCCTTCAGGCGCCAATTTCGAGTAAATTGCATTTTTTTGAAAAACCTATTTTTGCGAACTTCTCCTAGGTTTTTGGCCCGATCGGAACCAAACCACTGCAAGAATTTTCTCTGGAGTCTGACAATCAATAATCATCCAAAAAATTCTAAATTTCAATTAACGGTCGATAAGGGGAACCAAAATATTTGATGGCACCAGGGCCACTTTTACTAAAACGGTTATAAATTGTGAACGGAAAGAGATTTTTTTGCTAAACTTGGGACACTTCTTCCTGAGCTCAATCTGAGATCACTTGAAAAAAATCGCAACAATTGGCCACTAGGTGGCACTATAAAACGGTTATAACTTGTGAATGGAAAGAGATATTTTCGCAAAACTTGGGACACGTTCATGAGCTCATTCTGAGGTCACGTGAAAAAAAATCACGACAATTGGCCACTTGGTGGCGCTATAAAATGGTTATAACTTGTGAGCGGAAAGAGATATTTTTGCTAAACTTGGGACACATGTTCATAAGCTCAATCTGAGTTGACATGAAAAAAATCGTGACAATTGGCCATTTGGTAGCGCTATAATAGTGAAAAAATCATGAAAATAGCTATAAGCGCACCCAACCGTTAGTCTACTGAAAATTGGCACGCAGTGTCTTTGTCCAGGGTGCCATGATAGTCGATGAGAACATTGGTGTATCTCAAAAAACTCAGTATACGCGTCATTGGCACAATGCCTTGAAGGAGCCTTAGAAGTTTCCAGCCCGTGTTTTATTCACAGGAGTGACCTCCTAAGACTCCTGAATCCTTGCCGAGTCCAACAATACCAACAATACCAAACCGCTATACTGCAGGAGCGCGCACTCTTCAACTGCACGCGCAAATGCGCCAGCGCGCGCTGTATCACTTCACTAAAGCGCAAAAGACACGAGAATGCAACGTCGTAAATTAGTAAGTTAAGAAATAAAAGTAAAATACCCATAAATTACGTTATTGGTACGTCATGTGTGTTGCTATTTATCAGGAGCAGTTTCCATGTTTCTTTACCAGTTCTTCTAAGTATTGTGTATCACCTTGGTAGCCTAACTGTTGTTGTTAACATAACAAAATGCCACTTAATGGTTATTTTGTATATTTTTATATGACTGTGGTGGCTCATACCAAGATTGTATTAACAAAAACTAGTTTGGGACTGCTATATAGCTTAACCTCGCAGTGCCTACTGTTTATCAGTATTTGAAATATTCTTACAATTTTATTTTGTATGTTAAGTAAAGGGGGACATAACTTGTGAGTCAACAATTTTTGTGTAAACAAATGTATTATAATAGGCTTATATAATTCCTAAAAAGGTGGGTCGCGGCTTGATGACCATGGGGAAATGTGGGTCCCATGGCCAAACTATTCAAAACATCATTCAATGTTGTGATAATCGTAATTAATAATCACAATTACAAATTCAAGGGAATAATCGACAGTTATAATTTTTGTCATAATCGTGCAGTCCTACTTTATTCCTTATACCTGATTCCCTTACAAGAATTTTTGGCAAAAAAGTCACTGAATCGATCTCAAGTCACTGAATCGTTTCGGATCGGATCATTCTAAATGATCCAATATCGTCCTTGAATCGTATCGACAACCACGAATCGCGATACGAATCGAATCGTTGTTAAAACGAATCGTTACACCCCTAGTAAATAGCTAAACAATAACGGCAAAATGTTAAAATTATGATAGGAACTGACAAAAAAAATAAATTAAATCCAGTCAATTTCACCCATGGATCATTTTGATGCTCTCACATGTTTGAAACGAACAATGATGGATTGTGATGAAATTTGTTTTGAATTGGGACTGGCGAATCCCCGTCCATACTGTCAATGACCGTTCGCAAAGACCCGCCCACTTTAGTTACTGTTGCTATGTCTGACAAGCGACGCCACTCTCACACCACACCAAGTTCTCACGCAGTGAAAAATACATTGCGGATCAGAGAAAAGTCATTTTTTAGAGACATTTAAACAATAAATACCGTTTTGTGACTCTTTAATGTGTCTGACAGATCGCTGTAGACTCGAGGCTCAGTTAAAGCTGCTTGTGAACTGATCATCTCTTCCTTCTAGTTAATTTATAGCATTAAAATAAACATGAATGAACATAAAAGGAATGTTGTTTTAAAGTGCTAAGACATCAGTACACTTTGTTTTTCAAATTTAAATCCTCCAATGTTAATCTACTAACTCTCCTGACTGCTTTGTTGGACAAAATGGCGGATTATGATTAGTCAGATCGCCTGTCAATCAAAACTCCCTGCGAAGGGTCAATTGAGAATGCCTGTGCGCACAATCTTAATCTAATCGACAACTTTGCAGTTGCACAAAGGAAAGCTCGGAAAATCCCGCTATAATTTAAGAGAGCATCTTTTTTATGTATTTGGACCTAGGCCTAACAATGTGTTATGGTGCGCTGTCACCAGTGTTTTTTTTTGTTGTTTTTTTTGTTTTGTTTTTGGTGAGCGTAGGCTACTCCTGATTTTGTTAGTCATCTCATCTCTTATATGCTGTGTATGATCATATCCTGCCCTATTCATGGTAGCCTACTCGTGGACATTGCGTCATCAATGTCATCAATTGCGTCATCAAGGGGCCCGCCTTGTTAATCATACTTAAGGATCCGGTGTTGGCTCGTTACGCCACTGAATATAATTGTCTAAACTCCTTATCAAAATTACATATTTACAACAAATCTGACACATATATATGGGCACACTTTGAGTACTACTAATATAAGTGGTGGAGATCAGGCAAGACTATAAGAAGACTCAGGCAAAAAGGTGCTATAACTGTAAAAACGCTTTAAAACCATATATTTCCTAAGGTAAACTGCCTGTATTGGCTGTAAATTGACTTTTTCATCTATGATGGCAGTTGTTAAATGCTTGCTAAATAAAACTTAATGTCTTTTGATACTTATGTGCTTAAAGGCCTTAAAGGCCTTAACTGCTTGAACCCCGATAAATGCTGCTTGCAGCTTTAATTAGGGGCCAAGCACCGAAGGTGCGGAGGCACCTATTGTATCTGTTCCCGTTCTTATTATTATTATTATTATTATTAGGGGCCAAGCACCGAAGGTGCGGGCACCTATTGTATCTGTTCCCGTTCTTATTATTATTATTAGGGGCCAAGCACCGAAGGTGCGGGCACCTATTGTTTTCGTTCGCGTTCTTATTATTATTATTCTTCTTCCGCTCTTGGAGTCTATGGCAGCCCATAGAACCGATTGCGGGAAAGTTGTTTTGGTTTGACATTCTGATAGAGGACAGTCCCAACATTAAATACACCAATTTTGGTGTTTCTAAGTCATTCCCTCTAGCGCCACCACCTGTCCAAAATTTCACTTTTATTTTGCTAATAACTTTTGAACCGTAAGGCCAATCAACAAACTTCTTTTTTCCTCTGATTCCTGAGCTCATGACGATTCGATTGCATCCTATGACGTCATTTTCCGTCATTAAAATATGGCCGCCATTTTGAATTACTCTCAAAACCTACTTTTTCGAACTCGTCCTAGACGGTTTGTCCGATTTGCACGAAAATTGAACCAGATCATCTTCAGGCAGTGCTGACAAAAAGTTATTAGAATCTAGTTGATTCGTCAAACCGTTTTCGATAAACGCTCAAACAAATTTTACGTAGCGCTTGCGAAAACAGTCGTAAGGCTGTATCTTCGCAAAGCTTTATCGTATTCAGACCAAACTTGGTATATGTCATCACAAGCATGACCTGAGGCTACATGCTGCGTTTCGGCGCAGCGCCACCTACTGGTCCGGAGATATGAAAAATGGCTATTTTTGCTTATAACTTCTGAACAGTTTGTCCAAAAATCATAAAATTGGTCTCGTTAGATTCAGGGCGACATGCTGAGTCGACTGATATCCAATTTTACCATATCGGCCATTTTGACTGTCGGCCATTTTTAATTTTGTGCTAAAATGCTGTATTTTAAGAACGCATGAACGGATTGTTACGAAACTTGGTATGGGTCATCAGCACGATGTCCTGAAGGAGCCTGAGAAGTTTCGAAACAGCGCCACCTAGTGGTTAATCTTTTTATTCAAATGCTTATAACTTTGGGTGTGGTCGACATATTTTCACGAAACTCATCTAATTAGACTCCTGAATCCTTGCCGAGTCCTACGATACCAAACATGCTAGGTTTCGCCTTACGGTTTGTGTAGCGTTGTGATTTAGCGCTTAAAAAACATTTGGCTATATCTTCGAAACCGCTAGTCTGATCGAGACGAAACCACCGTCAGAAGTTTGGAAACATAGGTCGATAGCTATACGCCAATGCCCAAATGCGAAAATATTGATAGTAAGGGGTAGTAAAATCCAATCAAAGTCATGTGTCAGTCATTTTTTACGTGTTTTTTCATACAAATGTCTATAACTCCGAAGCGAATTGAGATATTTTCACCAAAATTGACACACATATGTATGGGCTCACTCTGAGGACACATAAAAAAAATGGTGTGACTGAGCCTCTTGGTGGCGCTATAATAGAACAAAACATGAAATTCCCATTGACTTCAATACAGTTTTGTGAAATAAAATGCTATACTAAACAAATGCATTGGTGTTATTTAATGAAACTCAGAAAGTGCCTTCAGCACCATTTCCTGAAAGTACCCAACATATTTCAAGACAGCGCCACCTAGTGGTCAAAAGTTATAACAAAACTTCTAAAAATGCTAATAACTTTTGAATAAATCTGCCTATTGAAATGCCACTGGTATTAATAGATTCCTTGGCTCAAGCCGAGAACATAGAAACCAAGTTTTCCTTATTTGGCCTAACTTCCTGTCCGCCATCTTGATTTTCATTCAAAACATACATTTTCGAACTCCTCCTACACCGTTTGTCCGATTTTCACCAAAATCGAATCGTATCATCTCCAGACCGTGCCGACTAAAAGTTATCGATTTCGTCTCGATTGACGAAACCGTTTTCGTATAGCGCAGCAGCAAATTTGAGGCATGATGCTAAAAGCACTATTCAGGCTTTATCTCTGCAATGCCTTGACATATTGACACCAAACTTTGTATGTGTCATTGTCACATCACTCTGACCACATCACATCAGTTTTGTAACTGCGCCACCTATTGGTCGAAAGTGATAATGCATTACATCATATTTTTATTTACTGTTTCTATGAATTTTCAGGCATTTTGCCTAAAATCCTCTTTAATGTCTTTAATTGCTCATTGTTGCAGTTGGTCTGACACTTTCAGCAATGTTGGCATGTCTTGTCATCTGATTGTGCTTGGCCCCGCTAAATGCTGCTTGCAGCTTTAATTAGGGGCCAAGCACCGAAGGTGCGGGCACCTATTGTATCTGTTCCCGTTCTTATTATTATTATTATTATTATTATTATTATTATTATTCTTCTTCCACTCTGGGAGTCTATGGCAGCCCATAGAACCGATTGCGGGAAAGTTGTAATGGTTTGACATTCTGATAGAGGACAGTCCCAACATTAAATACACCAATTTTGGTGTGTCTAAGTCATTCCCTCTAGCGCCACCACCTGTCCAAAATTTCACTTTTGTTTTGCTAATAACTTTTGAACCGTAAGGCCAATCAACAAAATTCTTTTTTCCTCTGATTCCTGAGCTCATGCCGATTCGATTGAACCCTATGTCGTCATTTTCCGTCATAAAAACATGGCCGCCATTTTGAATTATTCTCAAAACCTACTTTTTCGAACTCGTCCTAGACAGTTTGTCCGATTTGCACGAAAATTGAACCAGATCATCTTCAGGCAGTGCTGACAAAAAGTTATTAAAATCTAGTTGATTTGTCAAACCGTTTTCAATAAACGCTCGAACAAATTTTACGTAGCGCTTGCGAAAACAGTCGTAAGGCTGTATCTTCGCAACGCTTTATCGTATTCAGACCAAACTTGGTACATGTCATCACAAGCATGACCTGAGGCTACATGCTGCGTTTCGGCGCAGCGCCACCTACTGGTCCAGAGATATGAAAAATGGCTATTTTTGCTTATAACTTCTGAACAGTTTGTCCAAAAATCATAAAATTGGTCTTGTTAGATTCAGGGCAAAATGCCGAGTCGACTGATATCCAATTTTACCATATCGGCCATTTTGACTGTCGGCCATTTTGAATTTTGTGCTAAAATGCTGTATTTTAAGAACGCATGAACGGATTGTTACGAAACTTGGTATGGGTCATCAGCACGATGTCCTGAAGGAGCCTGAGAAGTTTCGAAACAGCGCCACCTAGTGGTTAATCTTTTTATTCAAATGCTTATAACTTTGGGTGTGGTCGACTTATTTTCACGAGACTCATCTAATTAGACTCCTGAATCCTTGCCGAGTCCTACGATACCAAACATGCTAGGTTTCGCCTTACGGTTTGTGTAGCGTTGTGATTTAGCGCTTAAAAAACATTTGGCTATATCTGCGAAACCGCTAGTCTGATCGAGACGAAACCACCGTCAGAAGTTTGAAAACATAGGTCGATAGCTATACGCCAATGCCCAAATGCGAAAATATTGATAGTAAGGGGTAGTAAAATCCAATCAAAGTCATGTGTCAGTCATTTTTTACGTGTTTTTTCATATAAATGTCTATAACTCCGAAGCGAATTGAGATATTTTCACCAAAATTGACACACATATGTATGGGCTCACTCTGAGGACACATAAAAAAAATGGTGTGACTGAGCCTCTTGGTGGCGCTATAATCGAACAAAACATGAAATTCCCATTGACTTCAATACAGTTTTGTGAAATAAAATGCTATACTAAACAAATGCATTGGTGTTATTTAATGAAACTCAGAAAGTGCCTTCAGCACCATTTCCTGAAAGTACCCAACATATTTCAAGACAGCGCCACCTAGTGGTCAAAAGTTATAACAAAACTTCTAAAAATGCTAATAACTTTTGAATAAATCTGCCTATTGAAATGCCACTGGTATTAATAGATTCCTTGGGTCAAGCCGAGAACATAGAAACCAAGTTTTCCTTATTTGGCCTAACTTCCTGTCCGCCATCTTGATTTTCATTCAAAACATACATTTTCGAACTCCTCCTACACCATTTGTCCGATTTTCACCAAAATCGAATCGTATCATCTCCAGACCGTGCCGACTTATAGTTATCGATTTCGTCTCGATTGACGAAACCGTTTTTGTATAGCGCAGCAGCAAAGTTGAGGCATGATGCTAAAAGCACTATTCAGGCTTTATCTCTGCAATGCTTTGACATATTGACACCAAACTTTGTATGTGTCATTGTCACTTCACTCTGACCACATCACATCAGTTTTGTAACTGCGCCACCTATTGGTCGAAAGTGATAATGCATTAAATCATTTTTATTTACTGTTTCTATGAATTTTCAGGCATTTTGCCTAAAATCCTCTTTAATGTCTTTAATTGCTCATTGTTGCAGTTGGTATGACACTTTCAGCAATGTTGGCATGTCTTGTCATCTGATTGTGCTTGGCCCCACTAAATGCTGCTTGCAGCTTTATTAGGGGCCAAGCACCGAAGGTGCGGGCACCTATTGTTTTCGTTCGCGTTCTTATTATTATTATTCTTCTTCCGCTCTTGGAGTCTATGGCAGCCCATAGAACCGATTGCGGGAAAGTTGTTTTGGTTTGACATTCTGATAGAGGACAGTCCCAACATTAAATACACCAATTTTGGTGTTTCTAAGTCATTCCCTCTAGCGCCACCACCTGTCCAAAATTTCACTTTTATTTTGCTAATAACTTTTGAACCGTAAGGCCAATCAACAAACTTCTTTTTTCCTCTGATTCCTGAGCTCATGACGATTCGATTGCATCCTATGACGTCATTTTCCGTCATTAAAATATGGCCGCCATTTTGAATTATTCTCAAAACCTACTTTTTCGAACTCGTCCTAGACGGTTTGTCCGATTTGCACGAAAATTGAACCAGATCATCTTCAGGCAGTGCTGACAAAAAGTTATTAGAATCTAGTTGATTCGTCAAACCGTTTTCGATAAACGCTCGAACAAATTTTACGTAGCGCCTGCAAAAACAGTCGTAAGGCTGTATCTTCGCAACGCTTTATCGTATTCAGACCAAACTTGGTACATGTCATCACAAGCATGACCTGAGGCTACATGCTGCGTTTCGGCGCAGCGCCACCTACTGGTCCGGAGATATGAAAAATGGCTATTTTTGCTTATAACTTCTGAACAGTTTGTCCAAAAATCATAAAATTGGTCTCGTTAGATTCAGGGCGACATGCTGAGTCGACTGATATCCAATTTTACCATATCGGCCATTTTGACTGTCGGCCATTTTGAATTTTGTGCTAAAATGCTGTATTTTAAGAATGCATGAACGGATTGTTACGAAACTTGGTATGGGTCATCAGCACGATGTCCTGAAGGAGCCTGAGAAGTTTCGAAACAGCGCCACCTAGTGGTTAATCTTTTTATTCAAATGCTTATAACTTTGGGTGTGGTCGACATATTTTCACGAAACTCATATAATTAGACTCCTGAATCCTTGCCGAGTCCTACGATACCAAACATGCTAGGTTTCGCCTTACGGTTTGTGTAGCGTTGTGATTTAGCGCTTAAAAAACATTTGGCTATATCTTCGAAACCGCTAGTCTGATCGAGACGAAACCACCGTCAGAAGTTTGGAAACATAGGTCGATAGCTATACGCCAATGCCCAAATGTGAAAATATTGATAGTAAGGGGTAGTAAAATCCAATCAAAGTCATGTGTCAGTCATTTTTTACGTGTTTTTTCATACAAATGTCTATAACTCCGAAGCGAATTGAGATATTTTCACCAAAATTGACACACATATGTATGGGCTCACTCTGAGGACACATAAAAAAAATGGTGTGACTGAGCCTCTTGGTGGCGCTATAATCGAACAAAACATGAAATTCCCATTGACTTCAATACAGTTTTGTGAAATAAAATGCTATACTAAACAAATGCATTGGTGTTATTTAATGAAACTCAGAAAGTGCCTTCAGCACCATTTCCTGAAAGTACCCAACATATTTCAAGACAGCGCCACCTAGTGGTCAAAAGTTATAACAAAACTTCTAAAAATGCTAATAACTTTTGAATAAATCTGCCTATTGAAATGCCACTGGTATTAATAGATTCCTTGGGTCAAGCCGAGAACATAGAAACCAAGTTTTCCTTATTTGGCCTAACTTCCTGTCCGCCATCTTGATTTTCATTCAAAACATACATTTTCGAACTCCTCCTACACCGTTTGTCCGATTTTCACCAAAATCGAATCGTATCATCTCCAGACCGTGCCGACTAAAAGTTATCGATTTCGTCTCGATTGACGAAACCGTTTTCGTATAGCGCAGCAGCAAAGTTGAGGCATGATGCTAAAAGCACTATTCAGGCTTTATCTCTGCAATGCCTTGACATATTGACACCAAACTTTGTATGTGTCATTGTCACTTCACTCTGATCACATCACATCAGTTTTGTAACTGCGCCACCTATTGGTCGAAAGTGATAATGCATTACATATTTTTATTTACTGTTTCTATGAATTTTCAGGCATTTTGCCTAAAATCCTCTTTAATGTCTTTAATTGCTCATTGTTGCAGTTGGTCTGACACTTTCAGCAATGTTGGCATGTCTTGTCATCTGATTGTGCTTGGCCCCGCTAAATGCTGCTTGCAGCTTTATTATTATTATTCTTCTTCCGCCATGGGAGTCTATGGCAGCCCATAGAACCGAGCGCGGGAAAGTTGTTTTGGTTTGACATTCTGATAGAGGACAGTCCCAACATTAAATACACCAATTTTGGTGTTTCTAAGTCATTCCCTCTAGCGCCACCACCTGTCCAAAATTTCACTTTTATTTTGCTAATAACTTTTGAACCGTAAGGCCAATCAGCTAAATTCTTGTTTCCTCTGATTTCTGAGCTCATGGCAATTCGATTGCACCCTATGACGTAATTTTACGTCATTAAAATATGGCCGCCATTTTGAATTTTTCTAAAAACCTACTTTTTCGAACTCGTCCTAGACGGTTTGTCCGATTTGCACGAAAATTGAACCAGATCATCTTCAGGTAGTGCTGACAAAAAGATATGGAATTCAAATTGATTCGTCAAACCGTTTTCGATAAACGCACGAATACATTTTACGTAGCGCTAGCAAAAACGGTCGTAAGGCCGTATCTCCGCAACGGTTTATCGTATTCAGACCAAACTTGGTACTTGTACTCACAAGCATGACCTGAGGCTACATGCTGTGTTTCGGCGCAGCGCCACCTACTGGTCCGGAGATATGAAAAATGGCTATTTTTGCTTATAACTTCTGAACAGTTTGTCCAAAAATCATAAAATTGGTCTCGTTAGATTCAGGGCAACATGCCGAGTCGACTGATGTCCAATTTGACCATATCGGTCATTTTGGCTGTCGGCCATTTTGAATTTTGTGCTAAAATTCTGTATTTTATGACTGCATGAACGGATTGTTACGAAACGTGGTATGGGTCATCAGCACAATGCCCTGAATGAGCCTGAGAAGTTTCGAAACAGCGCCACCTAGTGGTGAATTTTTTTTTTCAAATGCTTATAACTTTGGGTGTGGTCAACTTATTTTCACGAAACTCATCTTTTTAGACTCCTGAATCGTTGCCGAGTCCTACGATACCAAACATGCTAGGTTTCGCCTTACGGTTTGTGTAGCGTTGTGATTTAGCGCTTAAAAAACATTTGGCTATATCTTTGAAACCGCTAGTCCGATCGAGACGAAACCACCGTCAGAAGTTTGGAAACATAGGTCGATAGCTATACGCCAATGCCCAAATGCGAAAATATTGATGTTTAGGGGTACTAATTTCCAATCAAAGTCATGTGTCAGTCATTTTTTTCGTGTTTTTTCATATAAATGTCTATAACTCCGAAGCGAATTGAGATATTTTCACCAAAATTGACACACATATGTATGGGCTCACTCTGAGGACACGTACAAAAAATTGTGGGACTGAGCCTCTTGGTGGCGCTATAACAGAACAAAACATGAAATTCCCATTGACTTCAATACAGTTTTGTGAAATAAAATGCTATACTGAACAAATGCATTGGTGTAATATTACGAAACTCAGAATGTGCCATCAGCACCATCCCCTGAAGGTACCCAAAATATTTTGAGACAGCGCCACCTAATGGTCAAAAGTGACAATCAATTAAATCATATTTTTAATTACTCTTTCTATGATTTTTCAGCCATTTCGCCTAAAATCCTCTTTAAATGTCTTTAATTGCTCATTGTTGCAGTTGATCTGACACTTTCAGCCATGTCTTGTCGTCTTATTCTGCTTGGCCCCGGTAATGGCTGCTTGCAGCTATATTTATTATTATTATTCTTCTTCCGCCATGGGAGTCTATGGCAGCCCATAGAACCGATTGCGGGAAAGTTGTTTTGGTTTGACATTCTGATAGAGGACAGTCCCAACATTAAATACACCAATTTTGGTGTTTCTAAGTCACTCCCTCTAGCGCCACCACCTGTCCAAAGTTTCACTTTTATTATGCTAATAACTTTTGAAGCGTAAGGCCAATCAACAAAATTCTTTTTTCCTCTGATTCCTGAGCTCATGCCGATTCGATTGCACCCTATGACGTCATTTTCCGGCTTATAAATATGGTCGCCATTTTGAATGTGCTGAAAAAGCTACTTTTTCGAACTCGTCCTAGACGGTTTGTCCGATTTGCACGAAAATTGAACCAGCTCATCTTCAGGCAGTGCTGACAAAAAGTTATGGAATTCAAATTGATTCGTCAAACAGTTTTTGAATAACGCTCGAACACATTTTACATAGCGCTTGCGAAAACAGTCGTAGGGCTGTATCTCCGCAACGCTTTATCGGATTCAGACCAAAATTGGTACATGTCATCACAAGCATGACCTGAGGCTACATGCTGCGTTTCGGCGCAGCGCCACCTACTGGTCCGGAGATATGAAAAATGGCTATTTTTGCTTATAACTTCTGAATGGTTTGTCCAAAAATCATAAAATTGGTCTTGTTAGATTCAGGGCGACATGCCGAGTCGACTGATATCCAATTTTACCATATCGGCCATTTTGACTGTCGGCCATTTTGAATTTTGTGCTAAAATGCTGTATTTTACGAACGCATAAACGGATTGTTACGAAACTTGGTATGGGTCATCACCACGATGTCCTGAAGGAGCCTGAGAAGTTTCAAAACAGCGCCACCTAGTGGTGAATTTTTTTTTTTAAATGCTCATAACTTTGGGTGTGGTCGATTTATTTTCACGAGACTCATCTAATTAGACTCCTGAATCCTTGCCGAGTCCTACGATACCAAACATGCTAGGTTTCGCCTTACGGTTTGTGTAGCGTTGTGATTTAGCGCTTAAAAAACATTTGGCGATATCTTCGAAACCGCTTGTCCGATCGAGACGAAACCACCGTCAGAAGTTTGGAAACATAGGTCGATAGCTATACGCCAATGCCCAAATTCGAAAATATTGATAGTAAGGGGTAGTAAAATCCAATCAAAGTCATGTGTCAGTCATTTTTTACGTGTTTTTTCATATAAATGTCTATAACTCCGAAGCGAATTGAGATATCTTCACCAAAATTGACACACATATGTATGGGCTCACTCTGAGGACACGTAAAAAAAATTGTGGGACTGAGCCTCTTGGTGGCGCTATAACAGAACAAAACATGAAATTCCCATTGACTTCAATACAGTTTTGTGAAATAAAATGCTATACTGAACAAATGCATTGGTGTAATATTACGAAACTCAGAATGTGCCATCAGCACCATCCCCTGAAGGTACCCAAAATATTTTGAGACAGCGCCACCTAATGGTCAAAAGTGACAATCAATTAAATCATATTTTTAATTACTCTTTCTATGATTTTTCAGCCATTTCGCCTAAAATCCTCTTTAAATGTCTTTAATTGCTCATTGTTGCAGTTGATCTGACACTTTCAGCCATGTCTTGTCGTCTTATTCTGCTTGGCCCCGGTAATGGCTGCTTGCAGCTATATTTAGGGGCCAAGCACCGAAGGTGCGGAGGCACCTATTGTATCTGTTCCCGTTCTTATTATTATTATTATTATTATTATTATTATTATTATTCTTCTTCCACTCTGGGAGTCTATGGCAGCCCATAGAACCGATTGCGGGAAAGTTGTAATGGTTTGAGATTCTGATAGAGGACAGTCCCAACATTAAATACACCAATTTTGGTGTGTCTAAGTAATTCCCTCTAGCGCCACCACCTGTCCAAAATTTCACTTTTGTTTTGCTAATAACTTTTGAACCGTAAGGCCAATCAACAAAATTCTTTTTTCCTCTGATTCCTGAGCTCATGCCGATTCGATTGCACCCTATGTCGTCATTTTCCGTCATACAAACATGGCCGCCATTTTGAATTATTCTCAAAACCTACTTTTTCGAACTCGTCCTAGACAGTTTGTCCGATTTGCACGAAAATTGAACCAGATCATCTTCAGGCAGTGCTGACAAAAAGTTATTAAAATCTAGTTGATTTGTCAAACCGTTTTCAATAAACGCTCGAACAAATTTTACGTAGCGCTTGCGAAAACAGTCGTAAGGCTTTATCTTCGCAACGCTTTATCGTATTCAGACCAAACTTGGTACATGTCATCACAAGCATGACCTGAGGCTACATGCTGCGTTTCGGCGCAGCGCCACCTACTGGTCCAGAGATATGAAAAATGGCTATTTTTGCTTATAACTTCTGAACAGTTTGTCCAAAAATCATAAAATTGGTCTTGTTAGATTCAGGGCAAAATGCCGAGTCGACTGATATCCAATTTTACCATATCGGCCATTTTGACTGTCGGCCATTTTGAATTTTGTGCTAAAATGCTGTATTTTAAGAACGCATGAACGGATTGTTACGAAACTTGGTATGGGTCATCAGCACGATGTCCTGAAGGAGCCTGAGAAGTTTCGAAACAGCGCCACCTAGTGGTTAATCTTTTTATTCAAATGCTTATAACTTTGGGTGTGGTCGACTTATTTTCACGAGACTCATCTAATTAGACTCCTGAATCCTTGCCGAGTCCTACGATACCAAACATGCTAGGTTTCGCCTTACGGTTTGTGTAGCGTTGTGATTTAGCGCTTAAAAAACATTTGGCTATATCTGCGAAACCGCTAGTCTGATCGAGACGAAACCACCGTCAGAAGTTTGGAAACATAGGTCGATAGCTATACGCCAATGCCCAATTGCGAAAATATTGATAGTAAGGGGTAGTAAAATCCAATCAAAGTCATGTGTCAGTCATTTTTTACGTGTTTTTTCATATAAATGTCTATAACTCCAAAGCGAATTGAGATATTTTCACCAAAATTGACACAGATATGTATGGGCTCACTCTGAGGACACGTAAAAAAAATGGTGTGACTGAGCCTCTTGGTGGCGCTATAATAGAACAAAACATGAAATTCCCATTGACTTCAATACAGTTTTGTGAAATAAAATGCGATACTAAACAAATGCATTGGTGTTATTTAATGAAACTCAGAAAGTGCGTTCAGCACCATTTCCTGAAAGTACCCAACATATTTCAAGACAGCGCCACCTTTTGGTCAAAAGTTATAACAAAACTTCTAAAAATGCTAATAACTTTTGAATAAATCTGCCCATTGAAATGCCACTGGTATTAATAGATTCCTTGGGTCAAGCCGAGAACATAGAAACCAAGTTTTCCTTATTTGGCCTAACTTCCTGTCCGCCATCTTGATTTTCATTCAAAACATACATTTTCGAACTCCTCCTACACCGTTTGTCCGATTTTCACCAAAATCGAATCGTATCATCTCCAGACCGTGCCGACTAAAAGTTATCGATTTCGTCTCGATTGACGAAACCGTTTTTGTATAGCGCAGCAGCAAATTTGAGGCATGATGCTAAAAGCACTATTCAGGCTTTATCTCTACAATGCTTTGACATATTGACACCAAACTTTGTATGTGTCATTGTCACTTCACTCTGACCACATCACATCAGTTTTGTAACTGCGCCACCTATTGGTCGAAAGTGATAATGCATTAAATCATTTTTATTTACTGTTTCTATGAATTTTTCAGGCATTTTGCCTAAAATCCTCTTTAATGTCTTTAATTGCTCATTGTTGCAGTTGGTCTGACACTTTCAGCAATGTTGGCATGTCTTGTCATCTGATTGTGCTTGGCCCCGCTAAATGCTGCTTGCAGCTTTATTATTATTATTATTCTTCTTCCGCTCTTGGAGTCTATGGCAGCCCATAGAACCGATTGCGGGAAAGTTGTTTTGGTTTGACATTCTGATAGAGGACAGTCCCAACATTAAATACACCAATTTTGGTGTTTCTAAGTCATTCCCTCTAGCGCCACCACCTGTCCAAAATTTCACTTTTATTTTGCTAATAACTTTTGAACCGTAAGGCCAATCAACAAACTTCTTTTTTCCTCTGATTCCTGAGCTCATGACGATTCGATTGCACCCTATATCATCATTTTCCGTCATTAAAATATGGCCGCCATTTTGAATTTTCCTAAAAAGGTACTTTTTCGAACTCGTCCTAGACGGTTTGTCCGATTTGCACGAAAATTGAATCGGATCATCTTCAGGCAGGGCTGACAAAAAGTTATTAAAATCTTGTTGATTCGTCAAACCGTTTTCGATAAACGCACGAATACATTTTACGTAGCGCTAGCAAAAACAGTCGTAAGGCTGTATCTCCGCAACGGTTTATCGTATTCAGACCAATCTTGGTACATGTACTCACAAGCATGACCTGAGGCTACATGCTGCGTTTCGGCGCAGCGCCACCTACTGGTCCGGAGATATGAAAAATGGCTATTTTTGCTTATAACTTCTGAACAGTTTGTCCAAAAATCATAAAATTGGTCTTGATAGATTCAGGGCGACATGCCGAGTCGACTGATATAAAATTTTGCCATATCGGCCATTTTGACTGTCGGCCATTTTGAATTTTGTGCTAAAATGCTGTATTTTAACAACGCATGAACGGATTGTTACGAAACTTGGTATGGGTCATCAACACTATGTCCTGAAGGAGTGTGAGAAGTTTCGAAACAGCGCCACCTAGTGGTGAATTTTTTTTTTCAAATGCTTATAACTTTGGGAGTGATCGACTTATTTTCACGAAACTCATCTCATTAGACTCCTGAATCGTTGCCGAGTCCAACGATACCAAACATTCTAGGTTTCGCCTTACGGTTTGTGTAGCGTTGTGATTTAGCGCTTAAAAAACATTAGGCTATATCTTCGAAACCATTTGTCCGATCGAGACGAAACCACCGTCAGAAGTTTGGAAACATAGGTCTATAGCCATACGCCAATGCCCAAATGCGAAAATATTGATAGTAAGGGGTAGTAAAATTCAATCAAAGTCATGTGTCAGTCATTTTTTACGTGTTTTTTCATATAAATGTCTATAACTCCGAAGCGAATTGAGATATTTTCACCAAAATTGACACAGATATGTATGGGCTCACTCTGAGGACACGTAAAAAAAAATGGTGTGACTGAGCCTCTTGGTGGCGCTATAATAGAACAAAACATGAAATTCCCATTGACTTCAATACAGTTTTGTGAAATAAAATGCTATACAAAACAAATGCATTGGTGTTATTTAATGAAACTCAGAAAGTGCCTTCAGCACCATTTCCTGAAAGTACCCAACATATTTCAAGACAGCGCCACCTTTTGGTCAAAAGTTATAACAAAACTTCTAAAAATGCTAATAACTTTTGAATAAATCTGCCCATTGAAATGCCACTGGTATTAATAAATTCCTTGGGTCAAGCCGAGAACATAGAAACCAAGTTTTCCTTATTTGGCCTAACTTTCTGTCCGCCATCTTGATTTTCATTCAAAACATACATTTTCGAACTCCTCCTACACCGTTTGTCCGATTTTCACCAAAATCGAATCGTATCATCTCCAGACCGTGCCGACTAAAAGTTATCGATTTCGTCTCGATTGACGAAACCGTTTTCGTATAGCGCAGCAGCAAAGTTGAGGCATGATGCTAAAAGCACTATTCAGGCTTTATCTCTGCAATGCCTTGACATATTGACACCAAACTTTGTATGTGTCATTGTCACATCACTCTGACCACATCACATCAGTTTTGTAACTGCGCCACCTATTGGTAGAAAGTGATAATGCATTACATCAAATTTTTATCTACTGTTTCTATGAATTTTCAGGCATTTTGCCTAAAATCCTCTTTAATGTCTTTAATTGTTCATTGTTGCAGTTGGTCTGACACTTTCAGCAATGTTGGCATGTCTTGTCATCTGATTGTGCTTGGCCCCGATAAATGCTGCTTGCAGCTTTAATTATTATTATTATTCTTCCGCTCTTGGAGTCTATGGCAGCCCATAGAACCGATTGC
Source organism: Leuciscus leuciscus (assembly GCF_965113295.1). Lineage (NCBI taxonomy): Eukaryota > Metazoa > Chordata > Actinopteri > Cypriniformes > Leuciscidae > Leuciscus > Leuciscus leuciscus. The sequence goes on along the minus strand of NC_138736.1, from coordinate 22,850,661 downwards.
GGGAAAGTTGTTTTGGTTTGACATTCTGATAGAGGACAGTCCCAACATTAAATACACCAATTTTGGTGTGTCTAAGTCATTCCCTCTAGCGCCACCACCTGTCCGAAATTTCACTTTTATTTTGCTAATAACTTTTGAACCGTAAGGCCAATCAACAAACTTATTTTTTCCTCTGATTCCTGAGCTCATGACGATTCGATTGCACCCTATGACGTCACTTTCCGTCATTAAAATATGGCCGCCATTTTGAATTATTCTCAAAACCTACTTTTTCGAACTCGTCCTAGACGGTTTGTCCGATTTGCACGAAAATTGAATCAGATCATCTTCAGGCAGTGGTGACAAAAAGTTATTAAAAACTAGTTGATTCGCTTAACCGTTGTCGATAAACCCACGAACAAATTTTACGTAGTGCTTGCAAAAACAGTCGTAAGGCTGTATATCCGCAACGCTTAATCGTATTCAAACCAAACTTGGTACAAGTCATCACAAGCATGTCCTGAGGCAACATGCTGCGTTTCAGCGCAGCGCCACCTACTGGTCCGGAGATATGAAAAATGGCTATTTTTGCTTATAACTTCTGAACAGTTTGTCCAAAAATCATAAAATTGGTCTCGTTAGATTCAGGACAACATGCCGAGTCGACTGATATCCAATTTTACCATATCGGCCATTTTGACTGTCGGCCATTTTGAATTTTGTGCTAAAATGCTGTATTTTAAGAACGCATGAACGGATTGCTACGAAACTTGGTATGGGTCATCAGCACGATGTCCTGAAGGAGCCTGAGAAGTTTCGAAACAGCGCCACCTAGTGGGGAATATTTTTATTCAAATGCTTATAACTTTGGGTGTGGTCGACATATTTTCACGAAACTCATCTAATTAGACTCCTGAATCCTTGACAAGTCCTACGATACCAAACATGCTAGGTTTTGCCTTACGGTTTGTGTAGCGTTGTGATTTAGCGCTTAAAAAACATTTGGCTATATCTTCGAAACCGCAAGTCCAATCGAGACGAAACCACCGTCAGAAGTTTGGAAACATAGGTCGATAGCTATACGCCAATGCCCAAATGCGAAAATATTGATAGTAAGGGGTAGTAAAATTCAATCAAAGTCATGTGTCAGTCATTTTTTACGTGTTTTTTCATATAAATGTCTATAACTCCGAATCGAATTGAGATATTTTCACCAAAATTGACACACATATGTATGGGCTCACTCTGAGGACACATAAAAAAAATGGTGTGGCTGAGCCTCTTGGTGGAGCTATAATAGAACAAAACATGAAATTCCCATTGACTTCAATACAGTTTTGTTTTATTTTCATTCAAAACCTACTTTTTCTAACTCCACCTACACCGTTAGTCCGATTTTCACCAAAATCGAATCGTATCATCTCCAGACCGTGCCGACTAAAAGTTATCGATTTCGTGTCGATTGACGAAACCGTTTTCGTATAGGGCAGCAGCAAATTTGATGTATGATGCTAAAAGCACTATTCAGGCTTTATCTCTGCAATGCCTTGACATATTGACACCAAACTATATATTTGTCATTGTCACTTCACTTGACACCAAACTATATATTTGTCATTGTCACTTCACTCTGACCACATCACATCAGTTTTGTAACTGCGCCACCTATTGGTCGAAAGTGATAATGCATTAAATCATATTTTTATTTACTGTTTCTATGAATTATCAGGCATTTTGCCTAAAATCATCTTTAATGTCTTTAATTGCTCATTATTGCAGTTGGTCTGACACTTTCAGCAATGTTGGCATGTCTTGTCATCTGATTGTGCTTGGCCCCGCTAAATGCTGCTTGCAGCTTTAATTATTATTATTATTATTATTCTTCTTCCGCTCTTGGAGTCTATGGCAGCCCATAGAACCGATTGCGGGAAAGTTGTTTTGGTTTGACATTCTGATAGAGGACATTCCCAACATTAAATACACCAATTTTGGTGTTTCTAAGTCATTCCCTCTAGCGCCACCACCTGTCCAAAATTTCACTTTTGTTTTGCTAATAACTTTTGAACCGTAAGGCCAATCAACAAACTTCTTTTTTCCTCTGATTCCTGAGCTCATGACGATTCGATTGCACCCTATGACGTCATTTTCCGTCATAAAAACATGGCCGCCATTTTGAATTATTCTCAAAACCTACTTTTTCGAACTCGTCCTAGACGGTTTGTCCGATTTGCACGAAAATTGAACCAGATCATCTTCAGGCAGTGCTGACAAAAAGTTATTAAAATCTAGTTGATTTGTCAAACCGTTTTCAATAAACGCTCGAACAAATTTTACGTAGCGCTTGCGAAAACAGTCGTAAGGCTGTATCTTCGCAACGCTTTATCGTATTCAGACCAAACTTGGTACATGTCATCACAAGCATGACCTGAGGCTACATGCTGCGTTTCGGCCCAGCGCCACCTACTGGTCCAGAGATATGAAAAATGGCTATTTTTGCTTATAACTTCTGAACAGTTTGTCCAAAAATCATAAAATTGGTCTTGTTAGATTCAGGGCAAAATGCCGAGTCGACTGATATCCAATTTTACCATATCGGCCATTTTGACTGTCGGCCATTTTGAATTTTGTGCTAAAATGCTGTATTTTAAGAACGCATGAACGGATTGTTACGAAACTTGGTATGGGTCATCAGCACGATGTCCTGAAGGAGCCTGAGAAGTTTCAAAACAGCGCCACCTAGTGGTTAATCTTTTTATTCAAATGCTTATAACTTTGGGTGTGGTCGACATATTTTCACGAAACTCATCTAATTAGACTGCTGAATCCTTGCCGAGTCCTACGATACCAAACATGCTAGGTTTCACCTTACGGTTTGTGTAGCGTTGTGATTTAGCGCTTAAAAAACATTTGGCTATATCTTCGAAACCGCTAGTCTGATCGAGACGAAACCACCGCCAGAAGTTTGGAAACATAGGTCGATAGCTATACGCCAATGCCCAAATGTGAAAATATTGATAGTAAGGGGTAGTAAAATCCAATCAAAGTCATGTGTCAGTCATTTTTTACGTGTTTTTTCATACAAATGTCTATAACTCCGAAGCGAATTGAGATATTTTCACCAAAATTGACACACATATGTATGGGCTCACTCTGAGGACACGTAAAAAAAATGGTGTGACTGAGCCTCTTGGTGGCGCTATAATAGAACAAAACATGAAATTCCCATTGACTTCAATACAGTTTTGTGAAATAAAATGCTATACTAAACAAATGCATTGGTGTTATTTAATGAAACTCAGAAAGTGCCTTCAGCACCATTTCCTGAAAGTACCCAACATATTTCAAGACAGCGCCACCTAGTGGTCAAAAGTTATAACAAAACTTCTAAAAATGCTAATAACTTTTGAATAAATCTGCCTATTGAAATGCCACTGGTATTAATAGATTGCTTGGGTCAAGCCGAGAACATAGAAACCAAGTTTTCCTTATTTGGCCTAATTTCCTGTCCGCCATCTTGATTTTCATTCAAAACATACATTTTCGAACTCCTCCTACACCGTTTGTCCGATTTTCACCAAAATCGAATCGTATCATCTCCAGACCGTGCCGACTAAAACTTATCGATTTCGTCTCGATTGACGAAACCGTTTTCGTATAGCGCAGCAGCAAAGTTGAGGCATGATGCTAATTGCACTATTCAGGCTTTATCTCTGCAATGCCTTGACATATTGACACCAAACTTTGTATGTGTCATTGTCACTTCACTCTGACCACATCACATCAGTTTTGTAACTGCGCCACCTATTGGTAGAAAGTGATAATGCATTAAATCATATTTTTATTTACTGTTTCTATGAATTTTCAGGCATTTTGCCTAAAATCCTCTTTAATGTCTTTAATTGCTCATTGTTGCAGTTGGTCTGACACTTTCAGCAATGTTGGCATGTCTTGTCATCTGATTGTGCTTGGCCCCGCTAAATGCTGCTTGCAGCTTTATTATTATTATTATTATTCTTCTTCCGCTCTTGGAGTCTATGGCAGCCCATAGAACCGATTGCGGGAAAGTTGTTTTGGTTTGACATTCTGATAGAGGACAGTCCCAACATTAAATACACCAATTTTGGTGTTTCTAAGTCATTCCCTCTAGCGCCACCACCTGTCCAAAATTTCACTTTTATTTTGCTAATAACTTTTGAACCGTAAGGCCAATCAACAAACTTCTTTTTTCCTCTGATTCCTGAGCTCATGACGATTCGATTGCACCCTATGACGTCATTTTCCGTCATAAAAACATGGCCGCCATTTTGAATTATTCTCAAAACCTACTTTTTCGAACTCGTCCTAGACGGTTTGTCCGATTTGCACGAAAATTGAACCAGATCATCTTCAGGCAGTGCTGACAAAAAGTTATTAAAATCTAGTTGATTTGTCAAACCGTTTTCGATAAACGCTCGAACAAATTTTACGTAGCGCTTGAGAAAACAGTCGTAAGGCTGTATCTTCGCAACGCTTTATCGTATTCAGACCAAACTTGGTACATGTCATCACAAGCATGACCTGAGGCTACATGCTGCGTTTCGGCGCAGCGCCACCTACTGGTCCAGAGATATGAAAAATGGCTATTTTTGCTTATAACTTCTGAACTGTTTGTCCAAAAATCATAAAATTGGTCTCGTTAGATTCAGGGCAAAATGCAGAGTCGACTGATATCCAATTTTACCATATCGGCCATTTTGACTGTCGGCCATTTTGAATTTTGTGCTAAAACGCTGTATTTTAAGAACGCATGAACGGATTGTTACGAAACTTGGTATGGGTCATCAGCACGATGTCCTGAAGGAGCCTGAGAAGTTTCGAAACAGCGCCACCTAGTGGTTAATCTTTTTATTCAAATGCTTATAACTTTGGGTGTGGTCGACATATTTTCACGAAACTCATCTACTTAGACTGCTGAATCCTTGCCGAGTCCTACGATACCAAACATGCTAGGTTTCACCTTACGGTTTGTGTAGCGTTGTGATTTAGCGCTTAAAAAACATTTGGCTATATCTTCGAAACCGCTAGTCTGATCGAGACGAAACCACCGTCAGAAGTTTGGAAACATAGGTCGATAGCTATACGCCAATGCCCAAATGCGAAAATATTGATAGTAAGGGGTAGTAAAATCCAATCAAAGTCATGTGTCAGTCATTTTTTACGTGTTTTTTCATACAAATGTCTATAACTCCGAAGCGAATTGAGATATTTTCACCAAAATTGACACACATATGTATGGGCTCACTCTGAGGACACATAAAAAAAATGGTGTGACTGAGCCTCTTGGTGGCGCTATAATAGAACAAAACATGAAATTCCCATTGACTTCAATACAGTTTTGTGAAATAAAATGCTATACTAAACAAATGCATTGGTGTTATTTAATGAAACTCAGAAAGTGCCTTCAGCACCATTTCCTGAAAGTACCCAACATATTTCAAGACAGCGCCACCTAGTGGTCAAAAGTTATAACAAAACTTCTAAAAATGCTATTAACTTTTGAATAAATCTGCCTATTGAAATGCCACTGGTATTAATAGATTCCTTGGCTCAAGCCGAGAACATAGAAACCAAGTTTTCCTTATTTGGCCTAACTTCCTGTCCGCCATCTTGATTTTCATTCAAAACATACATTTTCGAACTCTTCCTACACCGTTTGTCCGATTTTCACCAAAATCGAATCGTATCATCTCCAGACCGTGCCGACTAAAACTTATCGATTTCGTCTCGATTGACGAAACCGTTTTCGTATAGCGCAGCAGCAAAGTTGAGGCATGATGCTATAAACACTATTCAGGCTTTATCTCTGCAATGCCTTGACATATTGACACCAAACTTTGTATGTGTCATTGTCACTTCACTCTGACCACATCACATCAGTTTTGTAACTGCGCCACCTATTGGTAGAAAGTGATAATGCATTACATCATATTTTTATTTACTCTTTCTATGAATTTTCAGGCATTTTGCCTAAAATCCTCTTTAATGTCTTTAATTGCTCATTGTTGCAGTTGGTCTGACACTTTCAGCAATGTTGGCATGTCTTGTCATCTGATTGTGCTTGGCCCCACTAAATGCTGCTTGCAGCTTTAATTATTATTATTATTCTTCCGCTCTTGGAGTCTATGGCAGCCCATAGAACCGATTGCGGGAAAGTTGTTTTGGTTTGACATTCTGATAGAGGACAGTCCCAACATTAAATACACCAATTTTGGTGTTTCTAAGTCATTCCCTCTAGCGCCACCACCTGTCCAAAATTTCACTTTTATTTTGCTAATAACTTTTGAACCGTAAGGCCAATCAACAAACTTCTTTTTTCCTCTGATTCCTGAGCTCATGACGATTCGATTGCATCCTATGAAGTCATTTTCCATCATTAAATTATGGCCGCCATTTTGAATTATTCTCAAAACCTACTTTTTCGAACTCGTCCTAGACGGTTTGTCCGATTTGCACGAAAATTGAACCAGATCATCTTCAGGCAGTGCTGACAAAAAGTTATTAGAATCTAGTTGATTCGTCAAACCGTTTTCAATAAACGCTCGAACAAATTTTACGTAGCGCTTGCAAAAACAGTCGTAAGGCTGTATCTTCGCAACGCTTTATCGTATTCAGACCAAACTTGGTATATGTCATCACAAGCATGGCCTGAGGCTACATGCTGCGTTTCGGCGCAGCGCCACCTACTGGTCCGGAGATATGAAAAATGGCTATTTTTGCTTATAACTTCTGAACAGTTTGTCCAAAAATCATAAAATTGGTCTCGTTAGATTCAGGGCGACATGCTGAGTCGACTGATATCCAATTTGACCATATCGGCCATTTTGACTGTCGGCCATTTCGAATTTTGTGCTAAAATGCTGTATTTTAAGAACGCATGAACGGATTCTTACGAAACTTGGTCTGGGACATCAGCACGATGTCCTGAAGGAGCCTGAGAAGTTTCGAAACAGCGCCACCTAGTGGTTAATATTTTTATTCAAATGCTTATAACTTTGGGTGTGGTCGACATATTTTCACGAAACTCATCTAATTAGACTCCTGAATCCTTGCCGAGTCCTACGATACCAAACATGCTAGGTTTTGCCTTACGGTTTGTGTAGCGTTGTGATTTAGCGCTTAAAAAACATTTGGCTATATCTTCGAAACCGCTAGTCTGATCGAGACGAAACCACCGTCAGAAGTTTGGAAACATAGGTCGATAGCTATACGCCAATGCCCAAATGCGAAAATATTGATAGTAAGGGGTAGTAAAATTCAATCAAAGTCATGTGTCAGTCATTTTTTACGTGTTTTTTCATATAAATGTCTATAACTCCGAAGCGAATTGAGATATTTTCACCAAAATTGACACACATATGTATGGGCTCACTCTGATGACACGTAAAAAAAATGGTGTGGCTGAGCCTCTTGGTGGTGCTATAATAGAACAAAACATGAAATTCCCATTGACTTCAATACAGTTTTGTTTTATTTTCATTCAAAACCTACTTTTTCTAACTCCACATACACCGTTTGTCCGATTTTCACCAAAAGCAAATCGTATCATCTCCAGACCGTGCCGACTAAAAGTTATCGATTTCGTGTCGATTGACGAAACCGTTTTCGTATAGGGCAGCAGCAAATTTGATGTATGATGCTAAAAGCACTATTCAGGCTTTATCTCTGCAATGCCTTGACATTTTGACACCAAACTATATATGTGTCATTGTCACTTCACTCAGACCACATCACATCAGTTTTGTAACTGCGCCACGTATTGGTCGAAAGTGATAATGCATTAAATCATATTTTTATTTACTATTTCTATGAATTATCAGGCATTTTGCCTAAAATCATCTTTAATGTCTTTAATTGCTCATTATTGCAGTTGGTCTGACACTTTCAGCAATGTTGGCATGTCTTGTCATCTGATTGTGCTTGGCCCCACTAAATGCTGCTTGCAGCTTTAATTATTATTATTATTATTCTTCTCCGCATTTAATCGCATTTTTGAGGGCCTAAACATGCTCGAAAACTCACGAAACTTTGCACACGTGTCAGAACTGGCGAAAATTTACATCTGATATAGGTTTCAGAATTGGGCGGGGCAAAATGGCTCGATAGCGCCACCTATAAAAGTTCAACGGAGTGCGCCTCCCGCTATGTTCCACGTACGTTTACGAAATTCGGTACATACATGTAAGGACCTAATACCTACAAAAAAGTCTCTTGGAGCGTAGCCCTAAACACAACAGGAAGTCAGCCATTTTCAACTTCCTCTCAGATTTTTGTGCAGTTTTTGCCATTTTCATGCCTCATACTTTAACGAACTCCTCCTACAGTTTTAATCTGATCATCTTCAAATTTGGTGAGTGTAATCTTAAGGCCTTTGCGACGTTAAATTGCGAAGATCTTGAGTTTTCGTCGAAGGGCGGGTCCTCGGCGGCCTGACAAATTTCGATGTTTCGCCATGAAACAGGAAGTTGCTGAAACTCAGGCATGGAATGTCCAATCTGCCCCAAACTTCACACGTTTGATAAGCGTTCTGTCCTGAACACATGACCATGCTCATATTCAGTTACAGTCATAGCGCCACCTGCTGGCAACAGGAAGTGACATGTTTAACATTGTTGTGAATTCCTGATAACATATAAAAAAGTGCCAGCAAGTGCTAAGCATGCTAACAACATACTAGACACATGCTAAAACATGCTAGCAAACACTTAGCTAATTGCTAAAGCATGCTATTACTGCAATTAAATAGGAATTTGCTGTAACTCAGGCACGGAATGTCTAATCTGCCCCAAACGTCACACATTTGATAAGAGTCATGGCCTGAACACATCTACATGAGAATATTCAGTTATAGTAATAGCGCCACCTACTGGTAACAGGAAGTGTCATGTTTAACACGTTGATGCCGTTCTAGCAACATGTTAAAAATGCCATTGACTTCTAAACATGCTAGAAACATGTTAAAACATGCTAGCAAAACTTAGCTAAGTGCTAAAGCATGTTAATTCAATGAAACAGGATGTTGTTGTTACTCAAGAAGGCAATGTCCAATCTGCGCCAAACTTCACACGTTTGATAAGCGTTCTGTCCTGAACACATGACCATGCTCATATTCAGTTACAGTCATAGCGCCACCTGCTGGCAACAGGAAGTGACATGTTAAACACTGTTGTGGACTCCTAATAACATATAAAAAAGTTCCAGCATGTGCTAAACATGCTAACAACATACTAGAAACATGTTAAAACATGCTAGCAAACACTTAGCTTAGTGCTAAAGCATGCTAATACTGCAATTAAATAGGAATTTGCTGTAACACAGGCACGGAATGTCCAGTCTGCCCCAAACTTCACACGTTTGATAAGAGTCATGGCCTGAACACATCTACATGAGAATATTCAGTTATAGTAATAGCGCCACCTACTGGTAACAGGAAGTGTCATGTTTAACACGTTGATGCCGTTCTAGCAACATGTTAAAAATACCATTGACTTCTAAACATGCTAGAAACATGTTAAAACATGCTAGCAATACTAAGCTAAGTGCTAAAGCATGCTAATATAATGAAACAGGATGTTGTTGTTACTCAAGAAGGCAATGTCCAATCTGCGCCAAACTTCACACTTTTGATAAGCGTTCTGTCTTGAACACATTACAATGCTCATATTCAGTTACAGTCAAAGCGCCACCTGCTGGCAACAGGAAGTGACATGTTAAACACTGTTGTGGACTCCTAATAACATATAAAAAAGTGCCAGCAAGTGCTAAACATGCTAACAACATTCTAGAAACATGCTAAAACATGCTAGCAAACACTTAGCTAATTGCTAAAGCATGCTATTGCTGCAATTAAATAGGAATTTGCTGTAACACAGGCATGGAATGTCCAATCTGCCCCAAACTTAATATGTAACATGCAAGAAACATGCTAGAAACACATAGCTAAGTTCTAAAGCATGTTAGAAATGCTAAAGGAAGTTGTTGTAACTCAAACATACAATATCCAATCTGCCCCAAACTTCACATACTTCATAAAAGTCCTGCACTGAACACATCTACAAAGCAATATTCAGATATATAACCCCACCTACTGCCAACAGAAACTGAACTGGTTAACACAGTAATGCAGTACTAACCACATACCTATTGTGTACTAAGCATGCTAAAAACATACTAAACATGCTAGCAACTACTATATACTGTATACCTCCTTAAATGCACATTGCCCAACCATGCTCTGTCTTCCTAAAGCCAACGAGTGACGATGGCACGGGTGCGAGGGCCCTTTCATCGCTGCTTGCAGCTTTAATTATTATTAGGGCCCGAGCACCGATGGTGTGAGGACCCTCTTGGAATTGCTCTGTTTATTATTATTATTCTTCTCCGCATTTAATTGCATTTTTGAGGGCCTAAACATGCTCGAAAACTCACAAAACTTTGCACACGCGTCAGAACTGGCGAAAATTTACATCTGATATAGGTTTCAGAATTGGACGGGGCAAAATGGCTCGATAGCGCCACCTATAAAAGTTCAACGGAGTGCGCCTCCCGCAACGTTCCACGTACGTGCACGAAATTCGGTACATACATGTAATCACCTAATACCTACAAAAAAGTCTCTTGGAGCATAGCCCTAAACACAACAGGAAGTCAGCCATTTTGAACTTCCTCTCAGATTTTTGTGCAGTTTTTGCCATTTTCATGCCTCGTACTTTAACGAACTCCTCCTACAGTTTTAATCTGATCATCTTCAAATTTGGTGAGTGTAATCTTAAGGCCTTTGCGACGTTAAATTGCGAAGATCTTGAGTTTTCGTCGAAGGGCGGGTCCTCGGCGGCCTGACAAATTTCGATGTTTCGCCATGAAACAGGAAGTTGCTGTAACTCAGGCATGGAATGTCCAATCTGCCCCGAACTTCACACGTTTGATAAGCGTTCTGTCCTGAACACATGACCATGCTCATATTCAGTTATAGTCATAGCGCCACCTGCTGGCAACAGGAAGTGACATGTTTAACACTGTTATGGACTCCTAATAACATATAAAAAAGTGCCAGCAAGTGCTAAACATGCTAACAACATACTAGAAGCATGCTAAAACATGCTAGCAAACTCTTAGCTAAGTGCTAAAGCATGCTATTTTTGCAATTAAATAGGAATTTGCTGTAACTCAGGCATGGAATGTCCAATCTGCCCCAAACTTCACACTTTTGATAATCGTTCTGTCCTGAACACATCTACATGAGAATATTCAGTTATAGTAATAGCGCCACCTACTGGTAACAGGAAGTGTCATGTTTAACACGTTGATGCCATTCTAGCAACATGTTAAAAATGCCATTGACTTCTAAACATGCTAGAAACATGTTAAAACATGCTAGCAATACTTAGCTAAGTGCTAAAGCATGCTAATTCAATGAAACAGGATGTTGTTGTTACTCAAGAAGGCAATGTCCAATCTGCGCCAAACTTCACACTTTTGATAAGCGTTCTGTCCTGGACACATGACCATGCTCATATTCAGTTACAGTCATAGCGCCACCTGCTGGCAACAGGAAGTGACATGTTAAACACTGTTGTGGACTCCTAATAACATATAAAAAAGTTCCAGCATGTGCTAAACATGCTAACAACATACTAGAAACATGTTAAAACATGCTAGCAAACACTTAGCTTAGTGCTTAAGCATGCTAATACTGCAATTAAATAGGAATTTGCTGAAACACAGGCACGGAATGTCCAGTCTGCCCCAAACGTCACACGTTTGATAAGAGTCATGGCCTGAACACATCTACATGAGAATATTCAGTTATAGTAATAGCGCCACCTACTGGTAACAGGAAGTGTCATGTTTAACACGTTGATGCCGTTCTAGCAACATGTTAAAAATGCCATTGACTTCTAAACATGCTAGAAACATGTTAAAACATGCTAGCAAAACTTAGCTAAGTGCTAAAGCATGTTAATTCAATGAAACAGGATGTTGTTGTTACTCAAGAAGGCAATGTCCAATCTGCGCCAAACTTCACTCTTTTGATAAGCGTTCTGTCCTGAACACATGACCATGCTCATATTCAGTTACAGTCATAGCGCCACCTGCTGGCAACAGGAAGTGACATGTTAAACACTGTTGTGGACTCCTAATAACATATAAAAAAGTTCCAGCATGTGCTAAACATGCTAACAACATACTAGAAACATGTTAAAAAATGCTAGCAAACACTTAGCTTAGTGCTAAAGCATGCTAATACTGCAATTAAATAGGAATTTGCTGTAACACAGGCACGGAATGTCCAGTCTGCCCCAAACTTCACACGTTTGATAAGAGTCATGGCCTGAACACATCTACATGAGAATATTCAGTTATAGTAATAGTGCCACCTACTGGTAACAGGAAGTGTCATGTTTAACACGTTGATGCCGTTCTAGCAACATGTTAAAAATACCATTGACTTCTAAACATGCTAGAAACATGTTAAAACATGCTAGCAATACTAAGCTAAGTGCTAAAGCATGCTAATATAATGAAACAGGATGTTGTTGTTACTCAAGAAGGCAATGTCCAATCTGCGCCAAACTTCACACTTTTGATAAGCGTTCTGTCTTGAACACATGACAATGCTCATATTCAGTTACAGTCAATGCGCCACCTGCTGGCAACAGGAAGTGACATGTTAAACACTGTTGTGGACTCCTAATAACATATAAAAAAAAATGCCAGTAGGTGCTTAACATCCTACCAACATACTAGAAACATGCTAAAACATACTAGTAAACACTATAAGTACTAAACCATACTATTACTACAATTAAATATGAATTTGCTGTAACTCAAACATACAATATCCAATCTGCCCCAAACTTCACATACTTGATAAAAGTCCTGCACTGAACACATCTACAAAGCAATATTCAGATATATAACCCCACCTACTGCCAACAGAAACTGAACTGGTTAACACAGTAATGCAGTACTAACCACATACCTATTGTGTACTAAGCATGCTAAAAACATACTAAACATGCTAGCAACTACTATATACTGTATACCTCCTTAAATGCACATTGCCCAACCATGCTCTGTCTTCCTAAAGCCAACGAGTGACGATGGCACGGGTGCGAGGGCCCTTTCATCGCTGCTTGCAGCTTTAATTATTATTATTATTATTCTTCTCCGCATTTAATCACATTTTTGAGGGCCTAAACATGCTCGAAAACTCACGAAACTTTGCACACGCGTCAGAACTGGCGAAAATTTACATCTGATATAGGTTTCAGAATTGGGCGGGGCAAAATGGCTCGATAGCGCCACCTATAAAAGTTCAACGGAGTGCGCCTCCCGCTATGTTCCACGTACGTTTACGAAATTCGGTACATACATGTAAGGACCTAATACCTACAAAAAAGTCTCTTGGAGCGTAGCCCTAAACACAACAGGAAGTCAGCCATTTTCAACTTCCTCTCAGATTTTTGTGCAGTTTTTGCCATTTTCATGCCTCGTACTTTAACGAACTCCTCCTACAGTTTTAATCTGATCATCTTCAAATTTGGTGAGTGTAATCTTAAGGCCTTTGCGACGTTAAATTGCGAAGATCTTGAGTTTTCGTCGAAGGGCGGGTCCTCGGCGGCCTGACAAATTTCGATGTTTCGCCATGAAACAGGAAGTTGCTGAAACTCAGGCATGGAATGTCCAATCTGCGCCAAACTTCACACGTTTGATAAGCGTTCTGTCCTGAACACATGACCATGCTCATATTCAGTTACAGTCATAGCGCCACCTGCTGGCAACAGGAAGTGACATGTTTAACACTGTTGTGAACTCCTGATAACATATAAAAAAGTGCCAGCAAGTGCTAAGCATGCTAACAACGTACTAGACACATGCTAAAACATGCTAGCAAACACTTAGCTAATTGCTAAAGCATGCTATTACTGCAATTAAATAGGAATTTGCTGTAACTCAGGCACGGAATGTCCAATCTGCCCCAAACGTCACACGTTTGATAAGAGTCATGGCCTGAACACATCTACATGAGAATATTCAGTTATAGTAATAGCGCCACCTACTGGTAACAGGAAGTGTCATGTTTAACACGTTGATGCCGTTCTAGCAACATGTTAAAAATGCCATTGACTTCTAAACATGCTAGAAACATGTTAAAACATGCTAGCAAAACTTAGCTAAGTGCTAAAGCATGTTAATTCAATGAAACAGGATGTTGTTGTTACTCAAGAAGGCAATGTCCAATCTGCGCCAAACTTCACTCTTTTGATAAGCGTTCTGTCCTGAACACATGACCATGCTCATATTCAGTTACAGTCATAGCGCCACCTGCTGGCAACAGGAAGTGACATGTTAAACACTGTTGTGGACTCCTAATAACATATAAAAAAGTTCCAGCATGTGCTAAACATGCTAACAACATACTAGAAACATGTTAAAACATGCTAGCAAACACTTAGCTTAGTGCTAAAGCATGCTAATACTGCAATTAAATAGGAATTTGCTGTAACACAGGCACGGAATGTCCAGTCTGCCCCAAACTTCACACGTTTGATAAGAGTCATGGCCTGAACACATCTACATGAGAATATTCAGTTATAGTAATAGCGCCACCTACTGGTAACAGGAAGTGTCATGTTTAACACGTTGATGCCGTTCTAGCAACATGTTAAAAATACCATTGACTTCTAAACATGCTAGAAACATGTTAAAACATGCTAGCAATACTAAGCTAAGTGCTAAAGCATGCTAATATAATGAAACAGGATGTTGTTGTTACTCAAGAAGGCAATGTCCAATCTGCGCCAAACTTCACACTTTTGATAAGCGTTCTGTCTTGAACACATGACAATGCTCATATTCAGTTACAGTCAAAGCGCCACCTGCTGGCAACAGGAAGTGACATGTTAAACACTGTTGTGGACTCCTAATAACATAAAAAAAAAATGCCAGTAGGTGCTTAACATCCTACCAACATACTAGAAACATGCTAAAACATACTAGTAAACACTATAAGTACTAAACCATACTATTACTACAATTAAATATGAATTTGCTGTAACTCAAACATACAATATCCAATCTGCCCCAAACTTCACATACTTGATAAAAGTCCTGCACTGAACACATCTACAAAGCAATATTCAGATATATAACCCCACCTACTGCCAACAGAAACTGAACTGGTTAACACAGTAATGCAGTACTAACCACATACCTATTGTGTACTAAGCATGCTAAAAACATACTAAACATGCTAGCAACTACTATATACTGTATACCTCCTTAAATGCACATTGCCCAACCATGCTCTGTCTTCCTAAAGCCAACGAGTGACGATGGCACGGGTGCGAGGGCCCTTTCATCGCTGCTTGCAGCTTTAATTTGTTTTGTTATTGACGTTCTAATCAGGCTATACTCTGGTCGGGCAAGTAAAATTCTCTTTCAGGTAGGCCTATTGTATTTATATATTAGGGATGTGACTGTGATAACATTTTCCCACCGGTTAATCGACGTGTGACACCGCTGAGGGCTTTTAAATCGCTAACTTAAAAGCGAAAATAAAATGGAAGTAGGAATAAACTAATACATTTTATTTATGTTTTTATGTGTCCACTGTTCAACCGCAACCGCGTCACACACACACACACACACACACACACACACACACACACACACACACACACACACACACACACACACACACACACATTCCAGAATTGCAATCTTGACATCGCAGCCTGTTCATTATAGCCCTAATACAATATAATAATAAAAATAGTCAACATAACATATACGAATTACACTGCTCTGTTTAAATAGTCAGTAGTACAATTTGTACCATTCACAGTAAGCAGAGCTCCACTGTGATGTTTCCAAGCACATTTTTGCGCGTGTAAAGAGGATGATTTTTTCCATCGATATTGGAACACGAGTGAAGTACAAAGCCTATAATAAAGAATAGTTTAGCATCCAAATACATTGCAAATATTGAAACATTTTGATTCTAATGAGAGGGTTACGTGAGACCAACACGGCTTACTTTCGTTTTTATTTTTACATTAAATTTAAAGGATTTGTTGTGGAATATTTTGAGTGTATCATAAAATCAGAATAAGGTAAGACAAGTAAAATTTCCCGTCTTTATTATATATATATATATATATATATATATATATATATATATATATATATATATATATATATATGTGTGTGTGTATATATATATATATATATATATATATATATATATATATATATATAAATATAGCTGCGAGCAGCGATGGAGGGCCCAAGCCGGTGACACCGCCACCCCGGTGCCTTTAGTGTAACTAAAGGCACCAGGGTGGCGGTGCCACCGGCTTGGGCCCGCAATCGCTGCTCGCAGCTATATTTATATATATATATATATATATATATATATATATATATACACACACATATATATATATATTTAGGGCCCAAGCCCTGAAAGGGCGAAGGCCCTATTGTTTTCGGTAGGATTATTAGGGCCCAAGCCCTGAAAGGGCGAAGGCCCTATTGTTTTCGGTAGGATTATTTATTATTAGGGCCCAAGCCCTGAAAGGGCGAAGGCCCTATTGTTTTCGGTAGGATTATTAGGGCCCGAGCCCTGAAAGGGCGAAGGCCCTATTGTTTCCGGTAGGATTATTTATTATTATTATTATTATTATTGTTATTCTTATTTTTCTGTCAACCTTTCGGGCATTTTTGGGGCCTTTAACATGCTCGAAAACTCTTGAAATTTTGCACACAGGTCAGAACCTGCGGCCATCAGGGCCGGGCTGAAGCTGGTACCCGGGCGTGGCAGGGGGGCTCAACAGCGCCCCCTTGAACGGGGTCCGAAAGTTTGGTCCATAAATCAGACACGCTTGCATGTAATAATATGAAACTCAATACACATATAGATCTCATCGGGCCAAACAACTTTCGTACTTTTACTTTTTACGCCAGCCCAACAGGAAGTCGGCTATTATGGGTTGTTTGGAAACGCATGCTGTGGAATTGAATGTACTCCTCCTAGGGAATTCATCCATTCGCCTCCAAACTCAGTCAGCATGAAGTCAAGACATTGAGGATGCTAAATTGCGAACAGATTTTTGATATCTCGAACGGTTTGGCCGTGGCGAGGACACGAATTGATGGCGAATAATGGAAACAGGAAGTGTGTTATAACTTCTGCATACATTAACTGATCTTGATTAAACTTCAGCAGTGTGTTCGTTGTAAGAGGCCGATCACATGGATGTGACTATTGTGAGTCAAAGTTATAGCGCCACCAACTGGCAGCAGGAAGTGTGTCCCTTTCAAAATGCTTTGAAATCACCCTCTTATTTTTACCCGATTTGCTTCAAAGTTTGTGTATAATGTAAACACACAGCAGATGTAGACCTGTGAAAGGATTTTTGATATCTTTAATACTGTTGCCATGGCAACGCTTCAAACTTTAATATTCTTTTTTGATGCTTTTGAGACTCTTAACATACTTGAAATTGGATGAAACTCGACAGACACATCACATTTATTAGCCCGTAGACATGTGCAAAGTTTCAGAAACGGGCGTGGTGAGGGGCTCAGTAGCGCCACCTTTAGTCATAAGTGGGGGGGTTAGTTTTATCAACAGCAACAAAACTTGGTATGTGTATTGTTCTCATCAAGACGGACAACTTTTTAATTTACATTAACGATCTCCGACCAACAGGAAGAGAGATATTTTGGTTTGAATGTGGATTTTCTGAAGAATTTTCTCTCCCTCTCTCTGTGTCTCTGTGTGTGTGAGGGGAGGGGGGATTTGACTATTGCTTTTATATTGTTAATCAAGGTTTCAGGGGCTTTTGGGGTCCTTAACGTGCTCAAAAACTCTTGAAACTTTACATACAAGTCGGAACCCACGGCCATCAGGGACGGGTTGAAGCTGGTACCCGGGCGTGGCAGGGGGGCTCAACAGCGCCCCCTGGAATGGGGTCCGAAAACTTGGTCCATAGATCAAACTAGCTTGCATGAATTAATATGAAACTCAGCACACATATAGATCTCATCGGGCCGAAGAACTTTCGTGCTCTAAGTTTTGCGCCAGCCCAACAGGAAGTCGGCTATTATGGGTTGTTTGGAAAACGCTTGCTGTGGAATGTGAAATACTCCTCCTAGAGAATTCGTCCAATCCCCACAAAACTCGGTCAGCATGAAGTCAAGACATTGAGGATGCTAAATTGCGGACGGATTTTTGATATCTCGAACGGTTTGGCCGTGGCGAGGAAACGAATTTATGGCGAGAAAAGAGAAACACGAAGTGTTGTAACTTCTGCACACATTAACTGATCTTGATGAAACTTCAGCAGTGTGTTCGTGGGAAGAGGCCGATCAGATGGATGTAACTATTGTGAGTCAAAGTTATAGCGCCACCAACTGGTAGCAGGAAGTGTGTCACTTTCAAAATGCTTTTGACAAAAGTGGGGGGGTTAGTTTTACCCACAGTTATAAAAATCAGTACGTATATTGGTCTCATCAAGCCGGACAACTTTCTAATTTACAGTCATTAGCTCAGACCAACAGGAAGTCAGATATTTTGGTTTGAATGTGGATTTCTTTGCAAAATCAGCCTCTGAATTTTTACCCAGTCCTCTTAAGTGGTTTATTTTATTCCCACAAAACTTTTTCAACATGATGCAGGAAGTCAGATATTTTGGTTTGAATGTGGATTTCTTTGCAAAATCAGCCTCTGAATTTTTACCCAGTCCTCTTAAGTGGTTTATTTTATTCCCACAACACTTTTTCAACATGATGAAAATACATTAAAGATGCTAAATTGTAAACGCATAATAAATATCTCAAACGGTTTTGCTATGGCGAGGGATTAAAGTAATGTCAAAAAAGGAAACACTAAAAACCTCCTATCTTCTAAAAATGTAATTATACACTATGTATTTCTATATAAAATTATACAAATATCAGAACTAAACCCATTTTATTCTTTTTTTTTCTATTTAATAATTGTTTAAGTTTAAAAACATCCAGAATGTTTTTTTAGTCCAAATTTTCTTTTTAAAATATGTCATTCATAGTGCTATACTGCCCTCTTGTGTTCAAAGTCAGGTAGGCCTATTGTATCTATATAAAATATACTAGGTACCGGTATGTGACGGTGAGGAATATTTTACCACCGGTTAATCAACGTGTGACACTGCTGGGGGCTTTTGAATTGCTAACTTAAAAATGAAAGTAAAATATGTTTGTCCGCACTGACATGGATAATGGTGCAGAGCGAGCGTTTTCAATGAATTCCTATGGAAGTAGGAATGAACTAAAAAACGTTCGCTCTTCTCTGCCCGTTCCTCGCCGTGGACGCACACCATATATACAGTATATATATATATATATATATATTTATTTATTTATTTATTGTTACATATATATAATGTATATATTTTTTGTTACATTTATATATATATATATATATATATATATATATATATATATATATATATATAAATATAGCTGCGAGCAGCGATGGAGGGCCCAAGCCGGTGACACTGCCACCCCGGTGGCTTTAGTGTAACTAAAGGCACCAGGGTGGCGGTGCCACCGGCTTGGGCCCGCAATCGCTGCTCGCAGCTATATTTATATATATATATATATATATATATATTTTATTATTATTATTCTTCTTATTCTTATTTTTCTGTCAACCTTTCGGGCACTTTTGAGACCCTTAACGTGCTCGAAAACTCTTGAAACTTTGCACACGGGTCAGAACCCGCGGCCATCAGGGCCGGGCTGAAGCTGGTACCCGGGCGTGGCAGGGGGGCTCGACAGCGCCCCCTTGAACGGGGTCCGAAAACTTGGTCCATACATCAGACACGCTTGCATGTAATAATATGAAACTCGGTACACATATAGATCTCATCGGGCCGAACAACTTTCGTACTTTTACTTTTTACGCCAGCCCAACAGGAAGTCGGCTATTATGGGTTGTTTGGAAACGCATGCTGTGGAATTTAATGTACTCCTCCTAGGGAATTCATCCATTCGCCTCCAAACTCGGTCAGCATGAAGTCAAGACATTGAGGATGATAAATTGCGGACGGATTTTTGATATCTCAAACGGTTTGGCTGTGGCGAGGAAGCAAATTGATGGCGAATAATGGAAACAGGAAGTGTGTTATAACTTCTGCATACATTAACTGATCTTGATTAAACTTCAGCAGTGTGTTCGTTGTAAGAGGCCGATCACATGGATGTGACTATTGTGAGTCAAAGTTATAGCGCCACCAACTGGCAGTAGGAAGTGTGTCCCTTTCAAAATGCTTTGAAATCACCCTCTTATTTTTACCCGATTTGCTTCAAACTTTATGTGTATAATGTAAACACACGGCAGATGTAGACCTGTGAAAGGATTTTTGATATCTTTAATACTGTTGCCATGGCAACGCTTCAAACTTTAATATTCTTTTTTGATGCTTTTGAGACTCTTAACATACTTGAAATTGGATGAAACTCGACAGACACATCACATTTATTAGCCCGTAGACATGTGCAAAGTTTCAGAAACGGGCGTGGTGAGGGGCTCAGTAGCGCCACCTTTAGTCATAAGTGGGGGCTTAGTTTTAAGTAGAGTCACAAAAATCGTTATGTATATTGTTCTCATCAAGCCGGACAACTTTCTAATTTATAGTCATAAGCTGTGACCAACAGGAAGTGAGATATTTTGGTTTGAATGTGATTTTTTGTAGAATTCTCTCCCTCTCTCTCTCTGCCTCTGCGTCTCTGTGTGTGTGAGGGGTGGGGGGATTTGTCTTTTGAGTGAGATTTGTTTAAAATTCCTGTTTTTCAAGGTTTCAGGGGCTTTTGGGGCCATAAACGTGCTCGAAAACTCTTGAAACTTTGCACACAGGTCAGAACCTGCGGCCATCAGGGCCGGGCTGAAGCTGGTACCCGGGCGTGGCAGGGGGGCTCAACAGCGCCCCCTGGAACGGGATCCGAACACTTGTCCATAAATCAAACACACTTGCATGTAATTATATGAAACTCGGTACACATATAGATCTCATCGGGCCGAACAACTTTCGTGCTCTAAGTTTTACGCCAGCCCAACAGGAAGTCGGCTATTATGGGTTGTTTGGAAAACGCTTGCTGTGGAATGCGAAGTACTCCTCCTAGAGAATTCATCCAATCCCCACCAAACTCGGTGTGCATGAAGTCAAGACATTGAGGATTCTAAATTGCGGACGGATTTTTGATATCTCGAACGGTTTGGCCGTGGCGAGGAAACGAATTTATGGCGAGAAAAGAGAAACACGAAGTGGAATAACTTCTGCATACATTAACTGATCTTGATGAAACTTCAGCAGTGTGTTCGTGGTAAGAGGCCGATCAGATGGATGTAACTATTGTGAGTCAAAGTTATAGCGCCACCAACTGGCAGCAGGAAGTGTGTCACTTTCAACATGCTTTTGACAAAAGTGGGCGGGTTAGTTTTAACTACAGTAAAAAAAAAAATTTTGTATATTGTACTCATCAAGCCGGACAACTTTCTAATTTACATTCATTAGCTCCGGCCATCAGGAAGTCAGATATTTTGGTCTGAATGTGGATTTTTTTGCAAAATCATCCTCTGAATTTTTAGCCACTCCTCTTAAACTATTTATTTTATTCCCACCAAACTTTTTCAACATGATGAAAATACCTTAAAGATTCTAAATTATGAACGGATATTGAATATCTCAAACGGTTTTGATATGGCGAGGGATTAAAGTAATGTCAAAAAAGGAATCAGAAAACATCTCATATCTTCTACAAATGTAATTATACACCGTTTATTTTTATATCAAATTATACAAATATTAGAACTAAACCCATTTTATTCTGTTATTCTGTTTTTGCAATTCAAGAAGTATAAAAAAAGTTAAAAACAGGCTATTTAGTGCTATTTGGTTCAACAAAAAAAGCAAACATAGGGCTATACTGCCCTCTTGTGTCCAAAAGGATATCAAAATAGTATATAAAACGTTTTACTAGGTAGGCCTATTGTATTTAAATATAAATGTATTAGGTATATGACTGTGAGGATATTTTCCCATCGGTTAATCGACGTGTGACACGAGCGGGTGCTTTTAAATCGCTAATATAAAAGTGAAAGTAAAAAACGGACGTCCGCACTGACATTGATAATGGTGCACGTTGGAAAGAATGATACTTTTAAACATAACACTAAACCGCCATTAGGTGTCGCCAGGCGACCATCTTAATGAGCGAGTCATTGATTCATTCGTTCAAACGATTCATTCGAATGACTGAGTCATTCATGATTGAGACAGATGTTTATGGATTGACCATTGAATCTTTGAGTCAACCGATTCGTTTCAAAATGCTGAATCATTCAGTAATGAGAAAACAAGTTGCTGTGAGATGCGCGATGGTTCGGCTGTGATCTTTGTTTAACTATTTATGCTGCTGAAACAGAACAAAAACAGTCAATATTGCATCTAAAATGTAAGTGACTTAATTGTAACTGTTTATTAACCTGTTGTATGAAATCAATGTCACAGTTTCAATCGTGATTGTATTCAGGAAATAGTAGCCTACTCGTCAAGTGAGGTTGCTTAACTCTGTTATAAAATATATAAAAACTCCATATTTGTAATTTTTATAGTCAGTATGTTGTTAACTGGGTTGCTTTTTTGTGTGCTGCGCACATTTGTTTACAATTCTCCTGGAGAAGCTGCATGAGCCTCAGCAGGGCAACCTTGTTACCATTGATCAGTAATACATTTATTATTAACTGCTGATTGGAACTTAAAATGAATGTAATGAAATTAGAATAATCTCTCGTTTTAGTGATTCCCAAGTTATTTTTTTTTGTTCTTGACGTTCTAATCAGGCTATACTCTGGTCGGGCAAGTAAAATTCTCTTTCAGGTAGGCCTATTGTATTTATATATAAATATATTAGGGATGTGACTGTGATAACATTTTCCCACCTATGGAAGTAGGAATAAACTAATACATTTTATTTATGTTTTTATGTGTCCACTGTTCAACTGCAACCGCGTCACACACACACACACACATTCCAGAATTGCAATCTTGACATCGCAGCCTGTTCATTATAGCCCTAATACAATATAATAATAAAAATAGTCAACATAACATATACGAATTACACTGCTCTGTTTAAATAGTAAGTAGTACAATTTGTACCATTCACAGTAAGCAGAACTCCACTGTGATGTTTCCAAGCACATTTTTGCGCGTGTGAAGAGGATGATTTTTTCCATCGATATTGGAACACGAGTGAAGTACAAAGCCTATAATAAAGAATAGTTTAGCATCCAAATACATCGCAAATATTGAAACATTTTGATTCTAATGAGAGGGTTACGTGAGACCAACACGGCTTACTTTCGTTTTTATTTTTACATTAAATTTAAAGGATTTGTTGTGGAATATTTTGAGTGTATCATAAAATCAGAATAAGGTAAGACAAGTAATATTTTCTGTCTTATATATATATATATATATATATATATATATATACATAAATATATATAAATAAATAAATACATATATATATATATATATATATATATACATATATATATATACATACATATATATATATA
Organism: Leuciscus leuciscus; assembly: GCF_965113295.1. Classification (NCBI taxonomy): domain Eukaryota; kingdom Metazoa; phylum Chordata; class Actinopteri; order Cypriniformes; family Leuciscidae; genus Leuciscus; species Leuciscus leuciscus. The sequence goes on along the minus strand of NC_138736.1, from coordinate 22,827,011 downwards.
TATATATATATATATAAATATAGCTGCGAGCAGCGATGGAGGGCCAAAGCCGGCGGCACCGCCACCCCGGTGCCTTTAGGTAACTAAAGGCACCGGGGTTGCGGTGCCACCGGCTTGGGCCCGTAATCGCTGCTCGCAGCTATATTTATATATATATATATATATATATATATATGTATGTATATATATATATGTATATATATATATATATATATATATATATATATATATATATATATATTTTATTATTATTATTCTTATTTTTCTGTCAACCTTTCGGGCACTTTTGAGACCCTTAACGTGCTCTAAAACTCTTGAAACTTTGCACACGGGTCAGAACCCGCGGCCATCAGGGCCGGGCTGAAGCTGGTACCCGGGCGTGGCAGGGGGGCTCAACAGCGCCCCCTTGAATGGGGTCCGAAAACTTGGTCCATAAATCAGACACGCTTGCATGTAATAATATGAAACTCGGTACATATATAGATCTCATCGGGCCGAACAACCTTCGTACTTTTACTTTTTACGCCAGCCCAACAGGAAGTCGGCTATTATGGGTTGTTTGGAAACGCATGCTGTGGAATTTAATGTACTCCTTCTAGAGAATTCATCCAATCGCCTCCAAACTCGGTGTGCATGAAGACAAGACATTGAAGATGCTAAATTGCGGATGGATTTTTGATATCTTGAACGGTTTGGCCGTGGCGAGGACACGAATTGATGGCGAATAAGGGACACAGGAAGTGTATTATAACTTCAGCATACATTAACTGATCTTGATTAAACTTCAGCAGTGTGTTCGTTGTAAGAGGCCGATCACATGGATGTGACTATTGTGAGTCAAAGTTATAGCGCCACCAACTGGCAGCAGGAAGTGTGTCCCTTTCAAAATGCTTTGAAATCACCCTCTTATTTTTACCCGATTTGCTTCAAAGTTTATGTGTATAATGTAAACACATGGCAGATGTAGACCTGTGAAAGGATTTTTGATATCTTTAATACTGTTGCCATGGCAACGCTTCAAACTTTAATATTCTTTTTTGATGCTTTTGAGACTCTTAACATACTTGAAATTGGATGAAACTCGACAGACACATCACATTTATTAGCCCGTAGACATGTGCAAAGTTTCAGAAACGGGCGTGGTGAGGGGCTCAGTAGCGCCACCTTTAGTCATAAGTGGTGGGGTTAGTTTTATCAACAGCAACAAAACTTGGTATGTGTATTGTTCTCATCAAGACGGACAACTTTCTAATTTACATTAACGATCTCCGACCAACAGGAAGAGAGATATTTTGGTTTGAATGTGGATTTTCTGAAGAATTTTCTCTCCCTCTCTCTGTGTCTCTATGTGTGTGAGGGGAGGGGGGATTTGACTATTGCTTTTATATTGTTAATCAAGGTTTCAGGGGCTTTTGGGGTCCTTAACGTGCTCAAAAACTCTTGAAACTTTACATACAAGTCGGAACCCCCTGCCATCAGGGACGGGTTGAAGCTGGTACCCGGGCGTGGCAGGGGGGCTCAACAGCGCCCCCTTGAACGGGGTCCCAAAACTTGGTCCATAGATCAAACACGCTTGCATGAATTAATTTGAAACTCGGTACACATATAGATATCATCGGGCCGAACAACTTTCCCCCGGTCAAGTTTTACGCCAGCCCAACAGGAAGTCGGCTATTATGGGTTGTTTGGAAAACGCTTGCTGTGGAATGCGAAGTACTCCTCCAAGAGACTTCGTCCAATCCCCACAAAACTCGGTCAGCATGAAGTCAAGACATTGAGGATGCTAAATTGCGGACGGATTTTTGATATCTCGAACGGTTTGGCCGTGGCGAGGAAACGAATTTATGGCGAGAAAAGAGAAACACGAAGTGTTATAACTTCTGCACACATTAACTGATCTTGATGAAACTTCAGCAGTGTGTTCGTGGTAAGAGGCCGATCAGATGGATGTAACTATTGTGAGTCAAAGTTATAGCGCCACCAACTGGTAGCAGGAAGTGTGTCACTTTCAAAATGCTTTTGACAAAAGTGGGGGGGTTAGTTTTACCCACAGTTATAAAAATCAGTACGTATATTGGTCTCATCAAGCCGGACAACTTTCTAATTTACAGTCATTAGCTCAGACCAACAGGAAGTCAGATATTTTGGTTTGAATGTGGATTTCTTTGCAAAATCAGCCTCTGAATTTTTACCCAGTCCTCTTAAGTGGTTTATTTTATTCCCACAAAACTTTTTCAACATGATGAAAATACATTAAAGATGCTAAATTGTAAACGAATAATAAATATCTCAAACGGTTTTGCTATGGCGAGGGATTAAAGTAATGTCAAAAAAGGAAACACTAAAAACCTCCTATCTTCTAAAAATGTAATTATACACCATGTATTTCTATATAAAATTATACAAATATCAGAACTAAAGCCATTTTATTCTTTTTTTATATATATATTTAATAATTGTTTAAGTTTAAAAACATCCAGAATGTTTTTTTAGTCCCCAAAAAAAATTATGTAATTCATAGTGCTATACTGCCCTCTTGTGTTCAAAATCAGGTAGGCCTATTGTATCTATATGAAAATATACTAGGTTTGTGACGGTGAGAATATTTCCCCACCGGTTAATCAACGTGTGACACCGCTGGGGGCTTTTGAATCGCTAACTTAAAAACGAAAGTAAAATATGATCGTCCACACAGACATTGATAATGGTGCGGAGCAGAGCGAGCGTTTTCAATGAATTCCTATGGAAGTAGGAATGAATATATATATATATATATATATATATGTATTGTTACATTTATATATGTATATATATATATATATATATATATATATATATATATATATATATATATATATACACACATATATAAATATATATATATATATAATATATATATATATATATATATATATATATATATAAATATAGCTGCGAGCAGCGATGGAGGGCCCAAGCCGGTGACACCGCCACCCCGGTGCCTTTAGTATAACTAAAGGCACCAGGGTGGCGGTGCCACCGGCTTGGGCCCGCAATCGCTGCTCGCAGCTATATTTATTATTATTCTTCTTATTATTCTTATTTTTCTGTCAACCTTTCGGGCACTTTTGAGACCCTTAACGTGCTCGAAAACTCTTGAAACTTTGCACACGGGTCAGAACCCGCGGCCATCAGGGCCGGGCTGAAGCTGGTACCCGGGCGTGGCAGGGGGGCTCGACAGCGCCCCCTTGAACGGGGTCCGAAAACTTGGTCCATAAATCAGACACGCTTGCATGTAATAATATGAAACTCGGTACACATATAGATCTCATCGGGCCGAACAACTTTCGTACTTTTACTTTTTACGCCAGCCCAACAGGAAGTCGGCTATTATGGGTTGTTTGGAAACGCATGCTGTGGAATTGAATGTACTCCTCCTAGGGAATTCATCCATTCGCCTCCAAACTCAGTCAGCATGAAGTCAAGACATTGAGGATGCTAAATTGCGGACAGATTTTTGATATCTCGAACGGTTTGGCCGTGGCGAGGACACGAATTGATGGCGAATAATGGAAACAGGAAGTGTGTTATAACTTCTGCATACATTAACTGATCTTGATTAAACTTCAGCAGTGTGTTCGTTGTAAGAGGCCGATCACATGGATGTGACTATTGTGAGTCAAAGTTATAGCGCCACCAACTGGCAGCAGGAAGTGTGTCCCTTTCAAAATGCTTTGAAATCACCCTCTTATTTTTACCCGATTTGCTTCAAAGTTTATGTGTATAATGTAAACACACGGCAGATGTAGACCTGTGAAAGGATTTTTGATATCTTTAATACTGTTGCCATGGCAACGCTTCAAACTTTAATATTCTTGTTTGATGCTTTTGAGACTCTTAACATACTTGAAATTGGATGAAACTCGACAGACACATCACATTTATTAGCCCGTAGACATGTGCAAAGTTTCAGAAACGGGCGTGGTGAGGGGCTCAGTAGCGCCACCTTTAGTCATAAGTGGGGGGGTTAGTTTTATCAACAACAACAAAATTTGGTATGGGTATTGTTCTCATCAAGACGGACAACTTTCTAATTTACATTAACGATCTCCGATCAACAGGAAGAGAGATATTTTGGTTTGAATGTGGATTTTCTGAAGAATTTTCTCTCCCTCTCTCTGTGTCTCTGTGTGTGTGAGGGGAGGGGGGATTTGACTATTGCTTTTATATTGTTAATCAAGGTTTCAGGGGCTCTTGGGGTCCTTAACGTGCTCAAAAACTCTTGAAACTTTACATACAAGTCGGAACCCCCTGCCATCAGGGACGGGTTGAAGCTGGTACCCGGGCGTGGCAGGGGGGCTCAACAGCGCCCCCTTGAACGGGGTCCCAAAACTTGGTCCATAGATCAAACACGCTTGCATGAATTAATTTGAAACTCGGTACACATATAGATATCATCGGGCCGAACAACTTTCCCCTGGTCAAGTTTTACGCCAGCCCAACAGGAAGTCGGCTATTATGGGTTGTTTGGAAAACGCTTGCTGTGGAATGCGAAGTACTCCTCCTAGAGAATTCATCCAATCCCCACCAAACTCGGTGTGCATGAAGTCAAGACATTGAGGATTCTAAATTGCGGACGGATTTTTGATATCTCGAACGGTTTGGCCGTGGCGAGGAAACGAATTTATGGCGAGAAAAGAGAAACACGAAGTGGAATAACTTCTGCATACATTAACTGATCTTGATGAAACTTCAGCAGTGTGTTCGTGGTAAGAGGCCGATCAGATGGATGTAACTATTGTGAGTCAAAGTTATAGCGCCACCAACTGGCAGCAGGAAGTGTGTCACTTTCAACATGCTTTTGACAAAAGTGGGCGGGTTAGTTTTAACTACAGTAAAAAAAAAATTGTTTGTATATTGTACTCATCAAGCCGGACAACTTTCTAATTTACATTCATTAGCTCTGGCCATCAGGAAGTCAGATATTTTGGTCTGAATGTGGATTTCTTTGCAAAATCAGCCTCTGAATTTTTAGCCACTCCTCTTAAACTATTTATTTTATTCCCACCAAACTTTTTCAACATGATGAAAATACATTAAATATGCTAAATTGTGAACGGATAATAAATATCTCAAACGGTTTTGCTATGGCGAGGGATTAAAGTAATGTCCAAAAAGGAATCAGAAAACATCTCATATCTTCTACAAATGTAATTATACACCGTTTATTTTTATATAAAATTATACAAATATAAGAACTAAACACATTTTATTCTGTTTTTGCAATTCAAGAAGTATAAAAAAGTTAAAAACAGGCTATTTAGTGCTATTTGGTTCAACAAAAAAAGCAAATATAGGGCTATACTGCCCTCTTGTGTCCAAAAGGATATAAAAATAGTATATAAAACTTTTTACTAGGTAGGCCTATATTGTATTTAAATATAAATGTATTAGGTATATGACTGTGAGGATATTTTCCCAACGGTTAATCGACGTGTGACACGAGCGGGTGCTTTTAAATCGCTAATATAAAAGTGAAAGTAAAAAACGGACGTCCGCACGGACATTGATAATTGAGGATGATTTTTCCCTTCAATAGTGGAAAGTGAGTGAAGTACAAAGCCTATAATAAACAAATGTTTAGCATCCAAAAAATGTAATATATATATATATATATATATATATAAACACACTTAAAAAAAAAAAAATATATATATATTTTGTTTTTGTTATAAATATATATATATATATATATATATATATATATATATATATATATATATATATAAATATAGCTGCGAGCAGCGATGGAGGGCCCAAGCCGGTGAAACCGCCACCCCGGTGCCTTTAGTGTAACTAAAGGCACCAGGGTGGCGGTGCCACCGGCTTGGGCCCGCAATCGCTGCTCGCAGCTATATTTATTATTATTATTATTATTATTGTTGTTCAAGGGTTCGGGGGCTTTTGGGGCCTTTAACGTGCTCAAAAACTCATGAAACTTTGCACACAGGTCAGAACCTGCGGCCATTAGGGCCGGGCTGAAGCTGGTACCCGGGCGTGGCAGGGGGGCTCAACAGCGCCCCCTGGAACGGAATCCGAACACTTGTCCATAAATCAAACACACTTGCATGTAATAATATGAAACTCGGAACAGATATAGATCTCATCGGGCCGAACAACTTTCGTGCTCTAAGTTTTACGCCAGCCCAACAGGAAGTCGGCTATTATGGGTTGTTTGAAAACGCATGCTGTGGAATTTAATGTACTCCTCCTAGGGAATTCATCCAATCGGCTCCAAACTCGGTCAGCATGAAGTCAAGACATTGAGGATGCTAAATTGCGGACGGATTTTTGATATCTCGAACGGTTTGGCCGTGGCGAGGAAACGAATTTATGGCGAATAATGGAAACAGGAAGTGTGTTATAACTTCTGCATACATTAACTGATCTTGATTAAACTTCAGCAGTGTGTTCGTTGTAAGAGGCCGATCACATGGATGTGACTATTGTGAGTCAAAGTTATAGCGCCACCAACTGGCAGCAGGAAGTGTGTCACTTTCAAAATGCTTTGAAATCACCCTCTTATTTTTACCCGATTTGCTTCAAACTTTATGTGTATAATGTAAACACACGGCAGATGTAGACCTGTGAAAGGATTATTGATATCTTTAATAATGTTGCCGTGGCAACGCATCAAACTTTAATATTCTTTTCGGATGCTTTTGAGACTCTTCACATACTTGAAAATGCATGAAACTCAACAGACACATCTCATTTATTATCCAGTAGACATGTGCAAAGTTTCAGAAACGGGCGTGGTGGAATGGCTCAGTAGCGCCACCTTTAGTAAAAAATGGGGGCTTAGTTTTACAAAGAGTCACAAAACTCGCTACGTATATTGTTCTCATCGAGCCGGACAACTTTCTAATTTACACTCATTAGCTAAAAGCAACAGGAAGTCAGATATTTTTGTTTGAATGTGATTTTTTGGAGAATTTTCTCTCTCTCTCTCTGTCTCTGTGTGTGTGAGGGGTGGGGGTGATTTGTCTGTTCAGTGAGATTTACTTTTTCATTTGTTTTTCAAGGTTTCTGGGGCTTTTGGGTCCCTAAACGTGCTCGAAAACTCTTGAAACTTTGCACACAGGTCAGAACCCACGGCCATCAGGGCCAGGCTGAAGCTGGTAGCCGGGCGTGGCAGGGGGGCTCGACAGCGCCCCCTGGAACGGGGTTCGAAAACTTGGTCCATAGATCAAACACGCTTGCATGAATTAACATGAAACTCGGTACACATATAGATCTCATCAGACCGAACATCTTTCGTGCTCTAAGTTTTACGCCAACCCAACAGGAAGTCGGCTATTATGGGTTGTTTCGAAAACGCATGCTGTGGAATGTGAAGTACTTTTCCTAGAGTATTCACCCGGTCCCCTCCAAACTCGGTGTGTATGCAGACAAGACATTGAAGATGCTAAATTGCGGACGGATTTTTGATATCTCAAACGGTTTGGCCGTGGCGAGGAAACGAATTTATGGCGAGAAAAGAGAAACACGAAGTGGAATAACTTCTGCATACATTAACTGATCTTGATGAAACTTCAGCAGTGTGTTCGTGGTAAGAGGCCGATCAGATGGATGTAACTATTGTGAGTCAAAGTTATAGCGCCACCAACTGGCAGCAGGAAGTGTGTCACTTTCAAAATGCTTTTGACAAAAGTGGGGGGGTTAGTTTTACCCACAGTTATAAAAATCAGTACGTATATTGGTCTCATCAAGCCGGACAACTTTCTAATTTACAGTCATTAGCTCAGACCAACAGGAAGTCAGATATTTTGGTTTGAATGTGGATTTCTTTGCAAAATCAGCCTCTGAATTTGTACCCAGTCCTCTTAAGTGGTTTATTTTATTCCCACAAAACTTTTTCAACATGATGAAAATACATTAAAGATGCTAAATTGTAAACGAATAATAAATATCTCAAACGGTTTTGCTATGGCGAGGGATTAAAGTAATGTCAAAAAAGGAAACACTAAAAACCTCCTATCTTCTAAAAATGTAATTATACACCATGTATTTCTATATAAAATTATACAAATATCAGAACTAAAGCCATTTTATTCTTTTTTTATATATATATTTAATAATTGTTTAAGTTTAAAAACATCCAGAATGTTTTTTTAGTCCCCAAAAAAAATTATGTAATTCATAGTGCTATACTGCCCTCTTGTGTTCAAAATCAGGTAGGCCTATTGTATCTATATGAAAATATACTAGGTTTGTGACGGTGAGAATATTTCCCCACCGGTTAATCAACGTGTGACACCGCTGGGGGCTTTTGAATCGCTAACTTAAAAACGAAAGTAAAATATGATCGTCCACACAGACATTGATAATGGTGCGGAGCAGAGCGAGCGTTTTCAATGAATTCCTATGGAAGTAGGAATGAATATATATATATATATATATATATATGTATTGTTACATTTATATATGTATATATATATATATATATATATATATACACACATATATAAATATATATATATATATGATATATATATATATATATATATATATATATATATATATATATATATATATATATATAAATATAGCTGCGAGCAGCGATGGAGGGCCCAAGCCGGTGACACCGCCACCCCGGTGCCTTTAGTATAACTAAAGGCACCAGGGTGGCGGTGCCACCGGCTTGGGCCCGCAATCGCTGCTCGCAGCTATATTTATTATTATTCTTCTTCTTATTCTTATTTTTCTGTCAACCTTTCGGGCACTTTTGAGACCCTTAACGTGCTCGAAAACTCTTGAAACTTTGCACACGGGTCAGAACCCGCGGCCATCAGGGCCGGGCTGAAGCTGGTACCCGGGCGTGGCAGGGGGGCTCGACAGCGCCCCCTTGAACGGGGTCCGAAAACTTGGTCCATAAATCAGACACGCTTGCATGTAATAATATGAAACTCGGTACACATATAGATCTCATCGGGCCGAACAACTTTCGTACTTTTACTTTTTACGCCAGCCCAACAGGAAGTCGGCTATTATGGGTTGTTTGGAAACGCATGCTGTGGAATTGAATGTACTCCTCCTAGGGAATTCATCCATTCGCCTCCAAACTCAGTCAGCATGAAGTCAAGACATTGAGGATGCTAAATTGCGGACAGATTTTTGATATCTCGAACGGTTTGGCCGTGGCGAGGACACGAATTGATGGCGAATAATGGAAACAGGAAGTGTGTTATAACTTCTGCATACATTAACTGATCTTGATTAAACTTCAGCAGTGTGTTCGTTGTAAGAGGCCGATCACATGGATGTGACTATTGTGAGTCAAAGTTATAGCGCCACCAACTGGCAGCAGGAAGTGTGTCCCTTTCAAAATGCTTTGAAATCACCCTCTTATTTTTACCCGATTTGCTTCAAAGTTTATGTGTATAATGTAAACACACGGCAGATGTAGACCTGTGAAAGGATTTTTGATATCTTTAATACTGTTGCCATGGCAACGCTTCAAACTTTAATATTCTTGTTTGATGCTTTTGAGACTCTTAACATACTTGAAATTGGATGAAACTCGACAGACACATCACATTTATTAGCCCGTAGACATGTGCAAAGTTTCAGAAACGGGCGTGGTGAGGGGCTCAGTAGCGCCACCTTTAGTCATAAGTGGGGGGGTTAGTTTTATCAACAACAACAAAATTTGGTATGTGTATTGTTCTCATCAAGACGGACAACTTTCTAATTTACATTAACGATCTCCGATCAACAGGAAGAGAGATATTTTGGTTTGAATGTGGATTTTCTGAAGAATTTTCTCTCCCTCTCTCTGTGTCTCTGTGTGTGTGAGGGGAGGGGGGATTTGACTATTGCTTTTATATTGTTAATCAAGGTTTCAGGGGCTCTTGGGGTCCTTAACGTGCTCAAAAACTCTTGAAACTTTACATACAAGTCGGAACCCGCTCAACAGCGCCCCCTTGAATGGGGTCCCAAAACTTGGTCCATAGATCAAACACGCTTGCATGAATTAATTTGAAACTCGGTACACATATAGATATCATCGGGCCGAACAACTTTCCCCTGGTCAAGTTTTACGCCAGCCCAACAGGAAGTCGGCTATTATGGGTTGTTTGGAAAACGCTTGCTGTGGAATGCGAAGTACTCCTCCTAGAGAATTCATCCAATCCCCACCAAACTCGGTGTGCATGAAGTCAAGACATTGAGGATTCTAAATTGCGGACGGATTTTTGATATCTCGAACGGTTTGGCCGTGGCGAGGAAACGAATTTATGGCGAGAAAAGAGAAACACGAAGTGGAATAACTTCTGCATACATTAACTGATCTTGATGAAACTTCAGCAGTGTGTTCGTGGTAAGAGGCCGATCAGATGGATGTAACTATTGTGAGTCAAAGTTATAGCGCCACCAACTGGCAGCAGGAAGTGTGTCACTTTCAAAATGCTTTGAAATCACCCTCTTATTTTTACCCAATTTGCTTCAAACTTTATGTGTATAATGTAAACACACATCAGATGTAGACCTGTGAAAGGATTGTTGATATCTTAGATACTGTTGCCGTGGCAACGCATCAAACTTTAATATTCTTTTCAGATGCTTTTGAGACTCTTATCATGCTTGAAATTGGATGAAACTCAACAGACACATCACATTTATTATCCAGTAGACATGTGCAAAGTTTCAGAAAGGTAGGCCAATATTGTATTTAAATATACATTTATTATGTGTCTGAGGATATTTTCCCACCGGTATTTCCGACATTGATAATGGTCACACACAAATCACAAACGCGTTGGAAAGAATGATGCTTTTAAACAACACTAAACCGCCATTAGGTGTCGCCAAGTGACCGTCTTAATGAGCGAGTCATTGATTCTTTCGTTCAAACGATTCGTTCGAATGAGTCGTTCATGATTAAGACAGATGTTTATGGATTGATCATTCAATCTTTGAGTCAACCGATTCGTTCAAAATGCTGAATCATTCAGTTATGAGAAAACACGTTCCTGTGAGATGCGTTCTGCTGTGATCTTTGTTTAACTATTTTCGCTGCTGAAACAGAACAAAAACAGGCAATATTGCATCTAAAATGTAAGTGACTTAATTTTAACTGTTTATTAACCTGTTGTATGAAATCAATGTCACAGTTTGAGAGCGAGCGATTTCAATGAATTCCTATGGAAATACGAATGAACTAAAAAAAACGTACGCTCTATTCTGTTCGTTCCTCGCTGTGGATGCGCACCGTTATGAATGCATGTTTAGCCGTGAGCTTTTTACTTTCATTTTAAAATTAGGGAGTATGTTTTACGTGTCTACTGTTCAATCGCGCCCGCGCCACACACACACACACACACACACACACACACACACACACACGCGCACACACACACACACACACACGCACACACACACACACACACACACACACACACACACACACACACACTGACATCGCAGCCTGTTCAGTATAGCCTTAATAAAATATAAAAATAAAATCTCAAACGGTTTTGCTATAGTGAAGGATTAAAGTAATTTAAAAAAAAGGAAACACTAAAAGCCTCATATCTTCTAAAAGTGTAATTATACACCATTTATTTCTCTATAAAATTATACAAATATCAGAACTAAACCCAATTTTTTTAATTTTTTTTATTTAAGAATTATGTTTGAGTTTAAAAACAGCCAGAATGTTTTAGTCCAAAATATAAATAAATCATGTCATGTCATGGATTGCTTGAATTTATTATTATTTTTTTTATTTTTTTTTCTTGTTTATAGTTATTTTTCTATTCTTGTTCCGTTTTGAATATCATTACATTTAAAGGATTTGTTGTGGAATTATTTGAGTGTATCATATAATCAAAATAATTCTCTCGATTTAGTGATTCCCTAGTTATCTTTTTTTTTTTTTTTTTCTAATCAGGTCAGGCAAGTCAAATTCTCTGTGTCTTGCCCCTTATATATATATATATATATATATATATACACACATAATGTATATATATATATATATATATATATATATATATATGTATATATATATATATATATATATATATATATATACATTATATATATATATATATATATCCATTATTTATATATGTACATGTGTACGTGTGTATATATATATATATATATATATATAAATATAGCTGCGAGCAGCGATGAAGGGCCAAAGCCGGCGGCACCGCCACCCCGGTGCCTTTAGGTAACTAAAGGCACCGGGGTGGCGGTGACACCGGCTTGGGCCCGTAATCGCTGCTCGCAGCTATATTTATATATTTGTTTATTATTATTTTTTTTTTTTTTTACTTCTCGGGCACTTTTAGGGCCCTTAACTTGCTCAAAAACTCTTGAAATTTTGCACACACGTCAGAACCCGCGGCCATCAGGGCCGGACTGAAGCTGGTACACGGGCGTGGCAGGGGGGCTCGACAGCGCCCCCTGGAATGGTGTCTGAAAACTTGGTCCATAAATCAAACACGCTTGCATGTAATAATATGAAACTCAGTACACATATAGATCTCATCGGGCCGAACAACTTTCGTGCTCTAAGTTTTACACCAGCCCAACAGGAAGTCGGTTATTATACGTTGTTTGGAAAACGCATACAATGGAATGTGAAATACTCCTCCTAGGGAATTGATCCGATCCCCACCAAACTCGGTCAGCATGAAGTCAAGACATTGAGGATGCTAAATTGCGGACGGATTTTTGATATCTCGAACGGTTTGGCCGTGGCGATGAAACGAATTTATAGCGAGAAAAGATAAACAGGAAGTGTGTTATAACTTCTGCATACATTAACTGATCTTGATGAAACGTCCGCAGTGTGTTCGTTGTAAGAGGCCGATCACATTGATGTGACTATTGTGAGTCAAAGTTATAGCGCCACCAACTGGCAGCAGGAAGTGTGTCACTTTCAAAATGCTTTGAAATCACCCTCTTATTTTTACCCGATTTGCTTCAAACTTTATGTGTATAATGTAGACACACGGCAGATGTAGACCTGTGAAAGGTTTATTGATATCTTAAATACTGTTGCCGTGGCAACGCATCAAACTTTAATATTCTTTTCAGATGCTTTTGAGACTCTTAACATACTTGAAATTGGATGAAACTCGACAGACACATCACATTTATTATCCAGTAGACATGTGCAAAGTTTCAGAAACGGGCGTGGTGCAGGGGCTCAGTAGCGCCACCTTTAGTCAAAAATGGGGGCTTAGTTTTAAGTAGAGTCACAAAAATCGTTATATATATTGTTCTCATCAAGCCGGACAACTTTCTAATTTATAGTCATAAGCTGTGACCAACAGGAAGTGAGATATTTTGGTTTGAATGTGATTTTTTGGAGAATTCTCTCCCTCTCTCTCTCTGCCTCTGCGTCTCTGTGTGTGTGAGGGGTGGGGGGATTTGTCTTTTGAGTGAGATTTGTTTAAAATTCCTGTTTTTCAAGGTTTCAGGGGCTTTTGGGGCTTTTAACGTGCTCGAAAACTATTGAAACTTTGCACACAGGTCAGAACCCGCGGCCATCAGGGCCGGGCTGAAGCTGGTACCCGGGCGTGGCAGGGGGGCTCAACAGCGCCCCCTGGAACGGGATCCGAACACTTGTCCATAAATCAAACACACTTGCATGTAATGATATGAAACTCGGTACACATATAGATCTCATCGGGCCGAACAACTTTCGTGCTCTAAATTTTACGCCAGCCCAACAGGAAGTCGGCAATTATGGGTTGTTTGGAGAGGTCTGAATATGCATTTTTTGTTAAATCAGCCTCTGAGTTTTTAGTTACTCCTCCTAAAAGGTTTATTTTATTCCCACCAAACTTTTTCAACATGATAAAAATATATTAATGATGCTAAATTGTAAACGGATATTGAATATCTCAAACGGTTTTGCTATGGTGAGGGATTAAATTAATGTCAAAAAGGAAGCAGGAAACATCTCATAACTTCTAAAAATGTAATTATACACCATTTATTTTTATATAAAATTATACAAATATTAGAACTAAACCTATTTTATTCTGTTTTTGCAATTCAAGAAGTATGAAAAAGTTAAAAACAGGCTATTTAGTGCTATTTGGTTAAAAAAAAAAGCAAACATAGGGCTATACTGCCCTCTTGTGTCCAAAAGGATATCAAAATAGTATATAAAACGTTTTACTAGGTAGGCCTATTGTATTTAAATATACATTTATTAGGTATATGACTGTGAGGATATTTTCCCATCGGTTAATCGACGTGTGACACGAGCGGGTGCTTTTAAATCGCTAATATAAAAGTGAAAGTAAAAAACGGACGTCCGCACGGACATTGATAATGGTGCACGTTGGAAAAAATGACACTTTTAAACATAACACTAAACCGCCATTAGGTGTCGCCAGGCGACCATCTTAATGAGCGAGTCATTGATTCATTCGTTCAAACGATTCGTTCCAATGACTGAGTCATTCATGATTGAGACATGTTTATGGATTGACCATTGAATCTTTAAGTCAACCGATTCGTTTCAAAATGCTGAATCATTCAGTAATGAGAAAACAAGTTGCTGTGAGATGCGCAATGGTTCTGCTGTGATCTTTGTTTAACTATTTTTGCTGCTGAAACAGAACAAAAACAGTCAATATTGCATCTAAAATGTAAGTGACTTAATTGTAACTGTTTATTAACCTGTTGTATGAAATCAATGTCACAGTTTCAATCGTGATTGTATTCAGGAAATAGTTGCCTACTCGTCAAGTGAGGTTGCTTAACTCTATCATATGTTATAAAATATATAAAAACTCCATATTTGTAATTTTTATAGTCAGTATGTTGTTAACTGGTTTGCTTTTTTGTGTGCTGCGCTCATTTGTTTACAATTCTCCTGGAGAAGCAGCATGAGCCTCAGCAGTGCAACCTTGTTACCATTGATCAGTAATACATTCATTTTTAACTGCTGATTGCAACTTAAAATGAATGTTATGAAATTAGAATAATCTCTCGTTTTAGTGACTCCCAAGTTATTTTTTTGTTATTGACGTTCTAATCAGGCTATACTCTGGTCGGGCAAGTAAAATTCTCTTTCAGGTAGGCCTATTGTATTTATATATAAATATATTAGGGATGTGACTGTGATAAGCCCTAATACAATATAATAATAAAAATAGTCAACCTAACATAAACGAATTACACTGCTCTGTTTAAATAGTCAGTAGTACAATTTGTACCATTCACAGAAAGCAGAGCTCCACTGTGATGTTTCCAAGCACATTTTTGCGCGTGTGAAGAGGATGCTTTTTTCCATCGATATTGGAACACGAGTGAAGTACAAAGCCTATAATAAAGAATAGTTTTGCATCCAAATACATCGCAAATATTGAAACATTTTGATTCTAATGAGAGGGTTACGTGAGACCAACACTGCTTACTTTCGTTTTTATTTTTACATTAAATTTAAAGGATTTGTTGTGGAATATTTTGAGTGTATCATAAAATCAGAATAAGGTAAGACAAGTAATATTTTCTGTCTTATATATATATATATATGTATATGTATGTGTGTGTGTGCGTGTGTGTATATATATATATATATATAAATATAGCTGCGAGCAGCGATGGAGGGCCAAAGCCGGCGGCACCGCCATCCCCGGTGCCTTTAGGTAACTAAAGGCTCCGGGGTTGCGGTGCCACCGGCTTGGGCCCGTAATCGCTGCTCGCAGCTATATTTTATTATTATTATTATTCTTATTTTTCTGTCAACCTTTCGGGCACTTTTGAGACCCTTAACGTGCTCGAAAACTCTTGAACCTTTGCACACGGGTCAGAACCCGCGGCCGTCAGGGCCGGGCTGAAGCTGGTACCCGGGCGTGGCAGGGGGGCTCAACAGCGCCCCCTTGAACGGGGTCCGAAAACTTGGTCCATAAATCAGACACGCTTGCATGTAATAATATGAAACTCGGTACATATATAGATCTCATCGGGCCGAACAACTTTCCTACTTTTACTTTTTACGCCAGCCCAACAGGAAGTCGGCTATTATGGGTTGTTTGGAAACGCATGCTCAGGAATTTGATGTACTCCTCCTAGAGAATTGATCCAATTGCCTCCAAACTCGGTGTGCATGAAGTCAAGACATTGAGGATGAAAAATTGCCAGGGGATTTTTGATATCTCGAACGGTTTGGCTGTGGCGAGGAAACGAATTTATGGCGAATAAAGGGTCACAGGAAGTGTATTATAACTTCAGCATACATTAACTGATCTTGATGAAACTTCCACAGTGTGTTCGTTGTAAGAGGCCGATCACATGGATGTGACTATTGTGAGTCAAAGTTATAGCGCCACCAACTGGCAGCAGGACGTGTGTCACTATCAAAATGCTTTGAAATCACCCTCTTATTTTTAACCGATTTGCTTCAAACTTTATGTGTATAATGTAGACACACGGCAGATGTAGACCTGTGAAAGGATTATTGATATCTTAGATACTGTTGCCGTGGCAACGCATCAAACTTTAATATTCTTTTTTGATGCTTTTGAGACTCTTAACATACTTGAAATTGCATGAAACTCGACAGACACATCACATTTATTAGCCAGTAGACATGTGCAAAGTTTCAGAAACGGGCGTGGTGCAGGGGCTCAGTAGCGCCACCTTTTGACAAAAGAGGGGGAGTTAGGTCTATACTTTTATCTACAATGATAAAACTCAGTACGTATATTGTTCTCGTCGAGCCGGACAACTTTCTAATTTACATTCATTACCTCCGACCAACAGGAAGTCAGATATTTTGGTTTGAATGTGGATGTTTCAAAGAATTTTCTCTCTCTCTGTGAGAGGGAGAGGGAGAGGGGGGGGGGGAGATTTTTCTTTGAGTGAGAATACTTTTAATTATTGGTTTTCATGGTTTCAGGGGCTTTTGGGGCCCTTAACATGCTCGGAAACTCTTGAAACTTTGCACACAGGTCAGAACCCGCAGCCATTAGGGCCGGACTGAAGCTGGTACCCGGGCGTGGCAGGGGGGCTCGACAGCGCCCCCTGGAATGGGATTCGAACACTTGTCCATAAATCAAACACGCTTGCATGTAATAATATGAAACTCGGTACACATATAGATCTCATCGGCTTGAACAACTTTCGTGCTCTAAGTTTTACGCCAGCCCAACAGGTAGTCGGCTATTATGGGTTGTTTGGAAACGCATGCCCCTGGATTACGATATACTTCTCCTTGGGAATTGATCGGATTGCCACCAAACTCGGTCAGCATGAAGTCAAGATATTGAGGATGATAAATTGCCAGCGGATTTTTGATATCTCGAACGGTTTGGCCGTGGCGAGGAAATGAATTTATGGCGAGAAAAGAGAAACAAAATGTGTGTTATAACTTAGTCCGTTTTACTTACAGTTACAAAACTCGCCACATATATTGTTCTCGTCGAGCCGGACAACTTTCTAATTTACAGTTATTAGCTCGGATCAACAGAAAGTCCGATATTTTGGTTTGAATGTGGATTTTCTCTGACAGAGAGAGTGCCCTCTGCCATTCTGTGTGTGTGTGTGTGTCTGTGTGGGGAGGGGAGGGGGGTGTCTGTGTGTGTGTGTGGCGAGGAGGAGGAGGGGGTCTCACTCTCTCTGTGTTTGTGTGTGTGTGGCTGTCTGTCTGTTACAGTGAAAAGAGCTTAACTATTTCATTCATTTGTTCTGCATTAAATGATAAATAATTCTCTAAGGCCTTGCTTTTTTGTATATAAAATATTTATATATAAAAATGATATGTATATATAAATATATATTAGGTATGTGACTGAGGATATTTTCCCACCGGTTAATCGATGTGTGACACCGGCGAGGGCTTTTAAATCGCTAATATGAAAGTAAAATACTCCCGTCCGCACCGACATTGATAATGCTTCGGAGCAGGGCGAGGGTTTTCCATTATTTGCTATGGAAGTAATGAACTAAAAAACGTTCGCTTTGTTCTGCTCGCTCCTCGCCGTGGACGCGCACCGTCATGAATGACCATGCAGCCGTGCACTTAGTTTGTTTAAAATTAGTCCTGCATTAAAAGGATAAAGAAATATCTAAGGTCTTGTCTTTTTGCATAGCACTTTATGGATATTTTTAAAATGACAAAATATGCATAGAACATATCTTTTAAATGTATTGTTTGCTTTAAATAAAATTAATATTGTATGTTTGGTGATTCAAGCTGAATTAATTTAAAATGAATGTGCTATATATATTAGATCAATATATATGTTTTCCTTAAAATTTTAATCAACACTAACTTTATTCTCATTAGAATTATACATTTTTGTATAAAATAATACTACCATAAAAAATAAAAAAATAACAGTCATTAGCTTGGATCAACAGGAAGTCAGATATTTTGGTCTGAATGTGGACTTTTGGCAAAATCAGCCTCAGATTTTTTACCCACTCCTCTTAAGTGGTTTATTTAATTCCCACGAAACTTTTTCAAAATGATGAAAATACTTTAAAGAAGCTAAATTGTAAACAGATAATAAATATCTCAAACGGTTTTGCTATGGCAAGGGATTAAAGTAATGTCAAAAAAGGAAACGCCTAAAACCTATCTTCTAAAAATGTAATTATACTCCATTTATTTCTATATATAATTATACAAATATCAGATCTAAACCCATTTTATTCAGTTTTTTCAATTTAATAATTGTTTAAGTTTAAAAACATCCAGAATGTTTTTTTAGTCCAAAAAAAAAATAAAAAAAAAATATATATATATATATATATATATATATGTCATTCATAGTGCTATACTGCCCTCTTGTGTTCAAAGTCAGGTAGGCCTATTGTATCTATGTAAAATATAAAATATATTAGGTACCCGTATGTGACGGTGAGGAATATTTTACCACCGGTTAATCAACGTGTGACACCGCTGGGGACTTTTGAATTGCTAACTTAAAAACGAAAGTAAAATATGTTCGTCCGCACTGTAATGGATAATGGTGCAGAGCGAGCGTTTTCAATGAATTCCTATGGAAGTAGGAATTAACTAAAAAACGTTTGCTCTTCTCTGCCCGTTCCTCGCCGTGGACGCACACCATATATATATATATATATATATATATATATATATATATATATATATATATATATATATATATATATTTTTTTTTTTTTTTTTTTACATATATATAATGTATATATATATTTTTTTTTGTTACATTTATATATATATATATATATATATATGGAGGGCCCAAGCCGGTGACACCGCCACCCCGGTGCCTTTAGTGTAACTAAAGGCACCAGGGTGGCGGTGCCACCGGCTTGGGCCCGCAATCGCTGCTCGCAGCTATATTTAAATATATATATATATGTATATATATATATATATATATATATATATATATATATATATATTTATATATATATATTTATTTATTATTGTTGTTCAAGGTTTCGGGGGCTTTTGGGGCCTTTAACATGCTCGAAAACTCATGAAACTTTGCACACAGGTCAGAACCCGCGGCCATTAGGGCCGGGCTGAAGCTGGTACCCGGGCGTGGCAGGGGTGCTCGACAGCGCCCCCTAGAATGCAATCTGAAATCTTGGACACATACAAGAACATATTTGTATGAAACTCGGTACACATATAGATCTCATCGGGCCGAACAACTTCCGCACTCTAAGTTATTAGCTCCGCCCAACAGGAAGTCAGCTATTATGGGTTGTTTGAAAAACGTATGCTATATATTATGAAACACTCCTCCTAAAGAATTCATCCAATCGCCTACAAACTCGGGCAGCATGAAGTCAAGACATTGAGGATTCTAAATTGCCAGCGGATTTTTGATATCTCAAACGGTTTGGCCGTGGCGAGGAAACGAATTTATGGCGAGAAAAGAGAAACAGGAAATGTGTTATAACTTCAGCATACATTAACTGATCTTAATGAAACTTCAGCAGTGTGTTCGTTGTAAGAGGCCAATCACATGGATGTAACTATTGTGAGTCAAAGTTATAGCGCCACCAACTGGCAGCAGGAAGTGTGTCAATTTCAAAATGCTTTGAAATCACCCTCTTATTTTTACCCGATTTGCTTCAAACTTTATGTGTATAATGTAAACATACGGCAGATGTAGACCTGTAAAAGGATTATTGATATCTTAGATACTGTTGCCGTGGCAACGCATCAAACTTTAATATTCTTTTCGGATGCTTTTGAGACTCTTAGCATACTTGAAATTGGATGAAACTCGACAGAAACATCACACTTATTAGCCAGTAGACATGTGAAAAGTTTCAGAAACGGGCGTGGTGGAATGGCTCAGTAGCGCCACCTTTAGTCAAAAATGGGAGCTTAGTTTTTCCTAGAATCACAAAACTTGGTACGTATATTGTTCTCATCAAGCCGGACAACTTTCTAATTTACAGTTATTAGCTCAGACCAACAGCAAGTCAGATATTTTGGTTTGAATGTGGATTTTCTGGAGAATTTTCTCTCTCTCTCTCTGTCTGTGTGTGGGGTGGTGGGGTGGTGGGGTGGTGGGGGGGGGGGGGTTGTCTATTCAATTTAATCTTTGTTTTTCAAGGTTTCAGGGGCTTTTTGGGCCCTTAACGTGCTCAAAAACTCTTGAAACTTTTCACACAGGTCAGAACCCACGGTCATCAGGGCCGGGCTGAAGCTGGTACCCGGGCGTGGCAGGGGAGCTCAACAGCGGCCCCTTGAACACGTTCTGAAAACTTGGTCCATATATCAAACACGCTTGCATGAATTAATATGAAACTCGGTACACATATAGATCTCTTCGGGCCGAACAACTTTCGTGCTCTAAGTTTTGCGCCAGCCCAACAGGAAGTCGGCTATTATGGGTTGTTTGGAAAACGCTTGCTGTGGAATGTGAAATACTTCTCCTAGAGAATTCATCCAATCCCCACCAAACTCGGTGTGCATGAAGTCAAGACATTGAGGATGCTAAATTGTGGACGGATTTTTGATATCTCGAACGGTTTGGCCGTGGCGAGGAAACGAATTTATGGCGAGAAAAGAGAAAAACGAAGTGTTATAACTTCTGCATACATTAACTGATCTTGATGAAACTTCAGCAGTGTGTTCGTGGTAAGAGGCCGATCAGATGGATGTAACTATTGTGAGTCAAAGTTATAGCGCCACCAACTGGCAGCAGGAAGTGTGTCACTTTCAAAATGCTTTTGACAAAAGTGGGGGGGTTAGTTTTAACTACAGTAAAAAAAAAAATAGTTTGTATATTGTACTCATCAAGCCGGACAACTTTCTAATTTACATTCATTAGCTCCGGCCATCAGGAAGTCAGATATTTTGGTCTGAATGTGGATTTTTTTGCAAAATCAGCCTCTGAATTTTTAGCCACTCCTCTTAAACTATTTATTTTATTCCCACCAAACTTTTTCAACATGATGAAAATACATTAAATATGCTAAATTGTGAACGGATAATAAATATCTCAAACGGTTTTGCTATGGCGAGGGATTAAAGTAATGTCCAAAAAGGAAACACTAAAAGCTTAAAATCTTCTAAAAATGTAATTATATACCATTTATTTCTATATAAAAGTATACAAATATTACAACTGAACCCATTTTTTTCTGTTTTTAAAAAGAATTTTATTCTAATTTTAATCTAAAATTAAAAACAGTAAATAAAATAAATAAAATAAAAAAAAGTCATACATAGGGCTATTCTGCCCTCTTGTGTCCAAAAGGACATCAAAATAGTATATAAAACTTTTTACCAGGTAGGCCAATATTGTATTTAAATATACATTTATTAGGTATGTGTCTGAGGATATTTTCCCACCGGTTAATCGACGTGTGACACGAGCGGGTGCTTTTAAATTGCTAATATAAAAGTGAAAGAAAAATACGGACGTCCGCACGGACATTGATAATGTTGCACACACAAATCACACACACGTTGGAAAGAATGATACTTTTAAACATAACACTAAACCGCCATTAAGTGTCGCCAGGCGACCGTCTTAATGGGTGAGTCATTGATTCATTCGTTCAAACGATTCGTTTGAATGACTGAGTCATTCATGATTAAGACATATGTTTATGGATTGATCATTCAATCTTTGAGTCAACCGATTCGTTCAAAATGCTGAATCATTCAGAAATGAGAAAACACATTGCTGAGAGATGCGCGTGATGATTCTGCTGTGATCTTTTTGTTTAACTATTTTCGCTGCTGAAACAGAACAAAAACAGTCAATATTGCATCTAAAATGTAAGTGACTTGATTGTAACTGTTTTTTAACCTGTTGTATGAAATCAATGTCACAGTTTCAATCGTGATTGTATTCAGGAAACAGCCTTCTCGTCAAGTGAGGTTGCTTAACTGTTATAAAATATATCAAAACTCCATATTTATAATTTTTATAGTCAGTAAGTTGTTAACTGAGTTTGTTTTTTGTGTGCTGATCTCATTTGTTTACATTTCTCCTGGAGAAGCTGCATGAGCCTCAGCAGCGCAACCTTGTTACCATTGATCAACTGATTACTGGTAATCCATTTATTAACAACTGTTGATTGCAACTTAAAATGAATGTAATACAATTAGAATAATCTCTCGTTTTAGTGATTCCCAAGTTATTTTTTTGTCATTGACGTTCTAATCAGGCTACTCTGGTCGGGCAAGTAAAATTCTCTTTCAGGTTGGCCTATTGTATTTATATATAAATATATTAGGGATGTGACTGGGGGAACATTTTCCCACCGGTTAATCGATGTGTGACACCGCTGGGGGCTTTTGAATCGGTAACTTAAAAACGAAAGTAAAATATGTTCGTCCGCACGGACATTGATAATGGTGCAGAGCGAGCGCATTGCAATCTTGATATTGCAGTCTGTTCACTATAGCCTTTATAAAATATAATAATAAAATAGTCAACCTAACATATAAAAATTACACTGCTCTGAATAGTATGAATTGTACTGACTATTTAAACACAGTAATCACCGCTAAACTGTGATGTTTCCAAGCACATATTTGCGCATGTGATGAGGATAATTTTTCCCTTCAATAGTGGAACGTGAGTGAAGTACAAAACAACCGGCTTTTGTGAAAAAACTTAGGGTTTAGTCAGTCTTGTCAGGCGTCTATTTCAGATGAGGAGATTAACGTTATAAAGACACACCGGCAGGCGGTTGGTGAGTAAACGAAAATGTGCGCTTTGGCGGAAGGATGTTACGTGAGAATGTGGAGTGTCAAAATAAAGGTGTATATCGATATTTTAAGAGTGGAATCGATGCATCGTATCGTTAGACGTTATATCGATGCATCGATCCATATCGATGTATCGTTACACCCCTAACTAGGACATGACAGCCCCTCAATTGATGGAGAAAATATTTCAGAGCCAGAAATACGGCCATCAGCTCGAGGCAATTGATATGCCAATCGAGCTGATGGCCCTCCCATTCCCCTTGAGCTGGACGGCCATCTAAGACCGCTCCCCAGCCCATCAGGGAGGCGTCCTTCGTTAGCAGTTTGTGCTAGTATTAACCAATCGTCGATGTAATTCAAAATGCGAATGCCCTGGAGTCGTAATGGAGCCAGTGCTGCATCCATGCATTTTGTGTATGTGCGGGGTGACAAGGCTAGGCCGAATGGAAGAACCCGAAATTGGTACGCTTCCCCCCCGAAAGCGAACCTCAGGAATTTCCTGTGTTGTGGCAATATTTCGATGTGAAAATATGCATCCTTCAGATCGATCGTGACGAACCAATCGTGATGTTGAATTTGCGTCACGACCGTCTTGACGGTTAACATCTTGAACTTGAGCGCTTTGACTGAACGGTTTAAGCCTCAAAGATCTAAGATTGGACGCAACCCCCCATCCTTCTTGGGAACCAGGAAGTATCTGCTGTAATAACCCGACTCTCTCTCTGGAAGAGGAACATGTTCTATGGCCTCTTTGCTCAGAAGAGTTTGCAGCTCTTGTGACAGTACGTGCATCAGCTTCAGACGCGGAGGACGACGAATAAATTGGATTCTGTATCCTATATGTACTGTGCTTAATACCCACGCAGAAATGCCTGGCAGAAGTTTCCACGCTGCCAGACTTTCTGAGAGTGGTATTAATTTTAATACTTCCTCTTGAGGGGATGTTAGATGTTCCGTGTCCTGAATGACGGCAGGAAACAACAGAACATCTAACATTTCGCTGGAAACCGCTGCCCCCCGAAGCACGAGAGGTGGCGGGGATGGAGAGGTTTTGTGAGGGTAACGGGAAGGGGCGAAAAGATCTTGAAAGCGCCCCATCCCGCGGGGGGCTACCCCCACCAGATTGGGCGCCAGACCATCAGGACTTCTTTTTCTTATTAAAAATGGTCCTGAGGTCTGGTCTGGGAGGCTGCTGAATGCGGCGAGCCTGTCCCCAGTCTCTCTGAGGGGGAGCACGACTCGCCACACTCTGCTTTTTCACCTCCCTGGCTTTTGAAGGACCGGGGCGGGGCTGGGTGGCCGACGGCCCCTCCCCTTGAGTGCGGCGAGGAAGGAACTGAACATACGCCTCTTCGTGTTTTTTCACGTCCTTAAACCTGTTAACTACGGTGTTAACGGCATCGCCAAACAGGCCTGATGGTGAAACTGGTGAGTCCAATAAAAAAACACGATCTTTGTCTTTGATGCCAGTGAGATTGAGCCACAGGTGCCTCTCCGTGCTGACCAAAGCGGACATAGAACGGCCGATGGCACGGGCCGTTTGCTTGGTCGCACGAAGAGACTGATCTGTGGCTCGGCGCAGTTCAGAAAACTGTAATAATATTAGCTCAAAGGGGAAATATTAATAATAATCCATAATTACCAATTATGATTAATTATTAATATTTGGGTCAGTTAATTAGATTAACTTTGAGGTAAGCCAAATTAATATTACAATCAATTAATCAGTTCCAACCAACTCTTTGATTATTCATTTATTCTAAGGAAAATGTATTGTTCATGGTCACTGAAAAATAATTATTCCTTATGTACAGCAATTAGCATGTAGCAAGATCAAAATCGTAAAAGGGACTTTGTATGCAAACAGAGGATCAGAAACCAAATTCATAATTGTGCACAAGTTTTATTAACTAAATCACAAACATAACTAACACTAAACAAACATAAATACATTCATACATCCATACATACATGCATAGGTAAAGGGGTGAGTTATGTGGAACCGGAAACAGGAAATAGAACTATGGAATACGATCTATTTCAGTATGGAAAGAAATGAAAGAACCATCAGCTTATTTCATAGCAATCTCATCAAAGAATACTTGCATGGCAGTTGCAATCGTGGAAAATTCTTGAAGTGGATGAAGATTGGATTCGTTGATGGGTCTATGGCCTTGAAGAAAAGCATGGTGGCTTCGAGCACATGGCTGTTGTGAGTCGAAGCCTGCTGTCCTGGCTTGAAGACCAGGAGTGGATCGTTGAGTCAGTGATGGTAAAGTTGCAGTTGTTTTCTAGATTGAAGAAAAGTCTGACTCCGTTTTTGGAGTATGAAAGCATGGCAGGCATTGCTCAGGCCTGTTTGGGCCCAGGGAGCTGGGCCCAAGTGGGGGGGAAGGGGTCCAGCCCCTCCCCCAGTAACAGCAGAAGCTGCCTTGTTGTCGGATGAGAAGCGTTGAGAAGAGAAGGCGGTCACTGTGGTCAGTCTCTAATAAAGCCTGAGAATGGCCACCCCTCTCTGGGTTTGCTGTACCAATGAGAAGGGTGGACTGTCTGGCGGGAGTTTCTTCTGTCACCAGGATTTACAAGCCTTTGTCTTAAGCGTGCTCACTCGGACTGGCATGCTGGATTGGTGTTTAATGACACTACTAAGGAAGATTCTTAGTAATTCTAATGTGTTGCACAGCTATTGGCATATCATGTACACAATCATTTCGATCTTCAAAGTACCAATTTATCGAGACCAAACATGGTATAAGTGGGGTTACATAGACAGTTTGTCCTGTAATAACTACATAGTATCAAAGAGATCATAGTATCAACAGAATTATTAAAAGACAAAACACACAACAGTAAATCATTCTCAAAATGTTCTGGAATGCCTGTTCATTTCATGTCAGTCAGTTCATCAATAAATGAATGCAGGAGAGTTTGTTCTGATATCTGTGGCAGAGTTAGTTACTTGTTAGCATTCTTGAGAGTCATAAAACATCCTATCTGATCGCGGCCATGGCAACCAGGCCCCTTTCGCCCCGCCCGGGGGGGTTGGGACCCTGCTCTCGGATGGAAGTTGTTAAAGATTTGTGTGTGCATATGGCAAATAATTGTGTCTGATTTGTCTCAGTCGCTACAAAACGCTTCCTCATCGATGGTGGTGCCTGCACTCAAGTCCTTCAACAGATCAGCCTGGTATGCCTGTAACACTGCCATAGTGTGCAGCGCAGCACCAGCCTGACCTGCAGCTTGATAAGCTTTCCCTACGAGCGCTGATGTTGTTCTACATGGCTTCGAAGGGAGGGTAGGTCTCTTTAACGAAGATGCCGCGCCAGGCGAGAGATAGCCCGCGAGCGTCTCTTCAACCTGTGGCATCTCCGTATACCCCCGTGACTTCGCACCCACGATAGTCGAAAAAGTCGACGTCGAGGGTACAAAGACACGGGAAGTATATGGTTTACTCCATGACTTAGATAGTTCGTCATGGAGGTCCTCGAAAAAGGGGAGAGACTGATGTTGTGTTCTCTCCCCCCTGCCACCGGACAGAAACCTATCCTCTAGCTTAGATTGTTTGGGGGTCTCTTGTTCGCGTGGCCAGTCAAGCTGTAACCTGGCCACCGCGCAAGTAACCACCTCGAGCAATTCCTCGACAGATCTTTTTTCGCGAGAGGAATGCTCAGAGGCGGGCTGCTCGCGGTCCGAAGACCCAAGAGATACATCATCCCCCTCGTGAACCGAAGAAGCACCGGAGCGCGCTTCGAGATCACCAGAAGGGATGTGTGGATCTGTTGACGCAGCAAGCGAAAGGGACGGACCCGTCTCTTGCTCGTCATGCAGATCCATACGAGAGCCCCACGATGGTAATGCGGGTGCGGACTGGAAATAGTTCAGACGAGAACGAAGCATTTTGACTGTGAGCTGGTCACAATGCTCGCACCCGCCTTTCTCTATCGCCAGAACCGCGTGCTCTTCCCCCAAACAAACAAAACAGTAATCGTGTGTATCCAGCTCAGACATGGGACGGGAGCATGGAGGAACACAACGCTTACTGCTTTGTTGGCTCATTTCTCTTCTTTTTTTACTTTTTAAACTCTTTTATGTAACTTGAGAGAAAAAGATTTGAGAATGAGAATTTTCTGCACACTGCCTGACAAAACTAACTCCTAACAAAGATCTGTAGCAGATAAAAGGTAGAGAGAGAGTGTTTGCGTTCACACATGCACAGAATGGTCTGAAGACAAAAGACCTGACGATGCACCTGTGGCTCATCTATTTATAGCCTCGTGTTGCGGGAGCGCGCCGATGACGTCATCGACCGAGGCTATATTACCTCCGGGTCAATTCTATCGACGTGTTACACACAATATTCACAGCTGGTCACAACTAAAGACGTTCCCAATGCGCTGAGCAGCGCAGTATCGATTGTAGCTTTCGAAAGGGAACTGGACCTTATCTGAGCCACAAAGTCTGTGTATATTAAATAAGTAATTTCAGCCTTAATAAGCCTGTTAACAAGCATAATCACTGAAGGAAATAAGAGAACAGAAAAAGAGATGAGCAGAAACACAAGAACTACAACTGACTTCAGCCACAGCCTTAGATGAAATCAACTGAAGAGAAAAGAAGACATAAATCTCTGAAGATTTCAGCAGAGGAGGATTAAACAACTCCACAAACATCATTACCAGCTTCACTTATTACCATAACCAGACTGATTTTATTTCTGTAAGACTTCCACAAAAGTTTTTAATTGAGAATTAACAGAGGTTTAACTCTAATGTTGTTCATTTGAAGTCACCATAACAGTGATTAGTGTTTCCATTAACTCTAATGGGCTCTTAACTCTTATTATATCTTTTGTCTTTTTTTGGCTGCTGTGATAGGGTGTTTGTCAAACACATTTGCAGCAGCAAAGAAAGCTAAAGTGAAATGAGATCAGGTGATGATGGTTACCTGTTGATGGTTTTATAATCATCATGAAATAACCTGTTTCACTGATGTCTTTGGAATCAAACAATTGTGTTGATCCATTAATATTTTCACATCACAAACCCTGTGTTACTGCAGCATGAGATCTAGCAATATTATAACAGTCAGTTTAAATCTTTTAACAAACATGAGATAAAAAAATAAGCTTATGCTGATCAACAATCAGCGTATGAAATTTTTTTGAGTAAAAATGTATTTCACCATCATCGGTACCCACCCTCAGCCGATTGGCATCACAGTATTTGCAATGACCATCCCGTGTCCAAAACGGAGCGTAGACTACTGTCTCAAAGAAAAGTTCTGACTGCTGACTGAACATAGGTCTGTGCCTCACCCGCTCGGCGCTGTCTAGCGTAGCTTCACCACACAGATTTAACTCCGCACAGCTAAATAAAACAGGCTGGTGGCAGACTAATATTTCATATTTCTGATGTAAATATTTCTGTGAAACGCGTTAAGTTGCACAGAAGAAAGCCCAATCTAGGACCTGCCCTGTACAGTTTAAGAAGCGGTAGCCATAGTTTGTTTTGTTTGTTTATTCGTTTATTTCAGGCAATGACACAGAAAAGTAAAAGGTAAACAAAATATAAAGTCATATAGTGCAAAAACAGAATATACAGTATTTAAATATGACAATCGAATTCTGCCTGAAAGGGAGTGGGAAGAAGACAACTTATTTAATCCCACCCCCATTCCCCATTTAGTGATTAATACATTGAGTTTCATTATTACTTTGCTCACGGATTGTTTACAAATGTTATATCATGGTGGCGTTACGACAAGTAACAAGTATTTATTATAACAACAGTTTATACCAACAATGTAAGAAAAATAAACAATGCCAACAATGGTAATGGACAATATACCAACGATGGTAATGGACAATATACCAACGATGGTAAGGAAACATTGAGCACATGTTAACACTATAAGACAGAGTACAACAGCAATGTAAATTAAAGACCCTCATCTCTGTATTTTAACCAGACCCAATGTTTATATAACAGTTTAAATTGATGAATAGTTTGGCATTGCTTTTGTTGCAAGTCCAGTTTGTTCCAGAGTTTCACTAGTAATCTAATAATAGTAGAGGACTATTATTTTGTTGAACAGACCTGAGCGACGACTGATGACGTCACATGCTCAGATTTGCTTGACCAATCGGCGGAAGGGGGCGTCTCATGACCGTCCACATGTGGAAAACGAATTTTTAAGTCATTTATTCGTTTTTTGCCTGTGAACTAAGAAACGAAAAATCAAGCCGAAATCGTTTTCTTGTTTCTGCTTATTTCATTTCAAATCGGAAAACAAACTATCAAAACGTACACGGACCTGGTCCTCCTCTGAAATGAGAGGTGTAGGCTACTTTGTTTGGGGTGCTCCAGAGTCATGTATTTAGACCAGTTACTGCTGTTTTAATTCTGTAATACCGTAGTAATGTATGTATTGCAATGTACACTATGTCATGTATTACACCTCTGTAGATGCTATCTTCAGTCTAAAATTTTTTATTTAATCAAGTAACCAAGATCTGGAGTTTGTAGGTGGCTTGTTGTGGTCATAGTTTTCCCTCGAAAGACGCACGCCGATAAATTTGGGAATGAACTTGCGGGGGCGGTTCAACGCAAAGAGGAGGTGTATTCCGGCGCAAACGTTCCCTGGTGCTATTTTGCAGTTCCAGAAAACAATTCCGCCACAGACCAGGAAAAACCTAGTCTAAAGTCAGTGGCGTGTTTTCAGTGGCGTGTTCAGATGCTATTTTAAGGGCGCATGCTTGGCCATAATGTAATGTGTGCACAACATGCATTCACTTTGCTTCTCTCATCTACACACAGGCAGTTGCCATTTTTGCAAACCATACATAATTACAAGGAAAAATATTCTACATGAGGGAAATCATTGTGGTGTCCATGAAGATGTGAAAAAATAGGCATAAATTTTGCTTACACATTTACCAAAACCTGTTTAACCGAAGCTAATTTGGGTGGGTTTCTTCCATCCCCATACAATGTCACTTTTCTGTCTTTTACGGCCCTGACGAGAACGTCGGTCTCCTCGGCTGTGAACTGCTCCTGGCGTGTGCCTGGCAAATCCGCCGTTATAATAGCAAACCGCCATGGAACAAGCGCGCCTGCCCTTGAAAGGGAATGTGAGATGACGCTCTGATTTGGTTTATTTCACGTCACGCCCAAACCACACCTATGAGTAATGTACACAGCAAAATCCCCAGTGTTAAATTAACACTCCTCAGTGTACATATGTGTCCACACTACAGGGTGTTAAAATTAACACTGAAGCAGTGTTGAAGTTAATGAGATAATTAAGTGATTAATTTAGTGATGATTGGCCATTAGTGGTGACACCTGATGTTAATAAGCAGAATCATTGAAGGAACGAGAAACAACAAGAACAGAAAAAAGAAAAACACCAACTGACTTCGAGCCATTACACATTATTGCACTTATTATTGCTAGTTTGACTTTATTTCTGTCATACATCTACAAATGTTCTTGAGATTCAACAGAAGTTTAGACGGTAATATTTTGTGGAATTTTTCGTTTCAAGTCACCATTATGGTGGTCAGTGTTTGCTTTAGTTGGGCTCTTGACCCTTTCCTTTTTAACATTAGTATTTCTCTGGCTGCTCCAACCCTGTGTTTATAAAGCACATTTGTTGTGGCAAGAGCAACTATGACTTGGGCTGTGTTTCCTGAAAGCATCGTAAGCCTAATTTAATCGTACAGACCATTTGTTGCAGTTGGTCTGTGATCAAATTAGGCTTAAGATGCTTTTGGGAAATGCAGCCCTGGTTATGTTTCGATGATGAAATTACTAGTGACCTGATTCACTGATCTCACCCAGCATTATAAATTGATTATCCAATTGCTTTATTATTTTTTCACTACAGTATTTAATGTATTACAGTATTTCAGCAATGTCTTAATGATCTGAAGGTTTATAAATCACACACAGACATCAATAATCTACATATGAATCTCAACAATGGTGACAATCACACAAATGCTTCATGTTGCAGTGCATGATGGGAGCCACCAATCAGAACGCATCAATGGCTCACATCATGCATTGCAGCGTGAATAAATTATGCAGCTGAATTGTCCTGTAATTTTTATTGTTTTTTTTTCTGTTTGCTTTTATTTTGCTATTGTTTTGTTATGACTTTAGTAGTTTGTTTTGTGATGTTCAGAGTTGATCTGTTTGTCACTAGTAGTGTTGTCACGGTACCAAAATTTCAGTATTCGGTACCGATACCAGTGAAAATCGTCTCGGTTACGGATGTAACCCTCGTTCCCTGAGTGGGAACGGAGACGTTACGTCGGATGACGACGATTGGGGTTTCGCTTAGAAGCCTATCACCTTCGAGTATATAAAACGAGCCAATGGCAATGAAATGCCATGGGTCTGCGGAATTTGCATAGCGTAACTCCGCCCGCCGCAGGGGGTATATAAGGAAGTACGCTGGCACAATGCAGATATGTCTTCGCTGAGGAGCCGAGACTAGCCCCAGGCGTTTTTCAGCGGTACAGCGGAAGTGGCAGGGAGACGTAACGTCTCCGTTCCCACTCAGGGAACGAGGGTTACATCCGTAACCGAGACGTTCCCTTTCGTGGTCACTCCGAGTTACGTCGGATGACGACGATTGGGGTTCCAGTCTAATCACGCCACCTCGGCTGTCTACCAGTGCCCTGCGTAAGTCTGAGCTCCCTGTTGTGAGACTAGCACGAACGAAGGAGTCCTACTTAACACAGGGATACCAAGGTACACTGGGAAGCATATCTCCAGAGAGAAATATGCAATTATGCCCAGCCAATGATGGGGGGGACTTAGAATACACATATGGCCCAGAGGGCTGCATATGGAAGATCACTGGGGTGTCCAGCCGCAGGTGGAATTTTAAACCCCAGGGGTGGCAAGGGTGGCTTGCCAAGGGAAAGACACACGCTCACAAGGAGACTTACAGCGGAATACACATGTGGGGGTCGCCCAGAGGGGGAACCATGCACATGGAGGCACCTAGTCAAGCGCAAAAGCTGCGTTATGGCAGACTGGCATAACTCAGGCGTTGACGTAACCAGTGCTGGAGGAAACTCAGAGCTTATCAGACTCACCTGAGAGAAATATCGCACGTATCCCGTCCGTGGAGAGGAATGGCGAGCAAGCGAAGACACCTGAGCAGAATCTAGCACCGGCTGGTTGAAGCGAGTACATGAGAAGAAACTGGCTCTACTCGGAGATTATAGAATCTCGCGAATGTGTTGGGTGTCGCCCAGCCTGCAGCTCTACAAATGTCTGTTAGCGAGGCGCCATGCGCTAGAGCCCAAGAGGAAGCCACACTACGTGTGGAGTGGGCTTTCACACCAAGGGGGCACGGACGACCTTGCTGCTGGTATGCCAAAGCAATGGTATCCACTATCCAGTGGGATAACCTTTGCTTTGAGAGAGCCTTTCCCTTCAGCTTCCCACCATGACAGACAAAGAGCTGGTCTGAGGTCCTGAAACACCGCGTTCTGTCTACGTAAGCACGGAGGGCGCGTACTGGACAGAGCAGTGCCAAGGCTGGGTCTGCCTCCTCCAAGGGCAGCGCTTGCAGGTTCACTACCTGGTCTCGAAAGGGTGTGGTAGGAACCTTGGGCACGTATCCAAGCCTCAGGATCACGTGAGAGTTAGCCGGCCCGAATTCCAGGCACGCTTCGTCAACCGAAAATGCCTGCAGGTCCCCTACCCTCTTGATGGAGGCCAATGCAACCAGGAGCGCTGTCTTCATTGACAGGAACTTAAGCTCCACTGACTGTAAAGGCTCAAATGGAGCACTCTGCAGGGCAGTTAGAACCACTGAGAGGTCCCAAGAGGGTACGAAGGGAGGACGAGGAGGATTTAGTCTCCTCGCTCCCCTCAGGAACCTGACGATCAGGTCGTGCCTTCCCAGAGACTTACCATCAACTGCTTCGTGATGTGCGGCAATGGCGGCAACATACACTTTCAGGGTGGAGGGAGACAGCCTTCGCTCCAACCCTTCTTGCAGGAAGGAAAGCACGACACTGATCGGGCATTTCGTGGGTTCTTGATGTTTAGAAGAACACCAGTTGACGAAGAGGTTCCACTTCAACGCATAGGCATGTCTCGTGGACGATGCTCTAGCGGAAGTGATGGTAGCCACCACCGCAGGTGGTAGGGTACTCAAACCTGCCTCGTCCCGTCCAGGGGCCACACGTGGAGGTTCCAAAGATCGGGACGAGGGTGCCATAAGGTGCCCCGTCCCTGAGAAAGGAGGTCCTTCCTCAGAGGAATTGGCCAGGGAGGTGCTGTCGCGAGGAGTACTAGTTCGGAGAACCAGGTCCGGTTGGGCCAATACGGGGCAACCAAAATGACCTGCTCCTCGTCCTCCCTGATCTTGCGCAAGGTCTGCGCAAGAAGGCTCACTGGGGGAAACGCATACTTGCGTAGGCCCCGCGGCCAGCTGTGCGCCAGTGCATCCGTGCCGAGCGTGCCCTCGGTCAGGGAGTAAAACAGGTCGCAATGGGACGAGTCGTGGGAGGCAAACAGGTCTACCTGTGCGTCGCCGAACTGATCCCAAATCAGCTGGGCCGTCTGGGGATGGAGTCGCCATTCTCCAGCGAGAGGCCGAACTCGAGACAGCTCGTCGGCCGCCTGGTTCAGGTGTCCCGGGATATAAATGGCTCGAAGCGACCTCAGATGCTTCTGACTCCATATGAGGAGGTGGCGAGCGAGTTGCGACATACGGCGGGAGCGTAGACCACCCTGGTGGTTGATGTACGCTACTGTTGCGGTATTGTCTGATCGGACTAGTACGTGCTGGCCCCTGAGCAGCGCATGGAAGCGGTGCAGGGCGAGACGTACAGCCAGCAACTCGAGGCAATTGACATGCCAAAGGCGCTGGGGTCCTGTCCAGGAGCCCGCGGCAGCATGACCATTGCACATGGCGCCCCAGCCCGTGTTGGAGGCATCTGTTGACACAACAACATGCCGGGAAACTCGTTCTAAGGGCACTCCGGCCCGTAGAAAATTGAGGTTCGCCCACGGGGTGAAGGTCTGACGGCAGGCTGGAGTCACTGGGACTCGGAGCGTGCCGTGTTGCCATGCCCACCTCGGGACTCGATCGCGAAGCCAAAGCTGAAGCGGTCTCATATGAAGCAATCCCAGCGGCGTTACTGCGGCTGCGGATGCCATATGCCCCAGGAGCCTCTGAAAAAGTTTCAGTGGAACCGCACTCTTGTCCTCGAACTGACGAAGACAAGTCAGCAGTGACTGCGCGCGCTCGCTCGTAAGCTGCGCGCACATGGCGACCGAGTCGATCTCCATACCGAGAAAAGAGATCCTCTGCACGGGGCAGAGTTTGCTCTTCTCCCAGTTGACCCGAAGGCCCAGACGGACTAGGTGCCGGAGCACTAGGTCCCTGTGTTCGCAAACCTGGTCTCGAGAGTGAGCTAGGATAAGCCAGTCGTCGAGATAGTTCAGGATGCGAACCCCGTGTTCCCGAAGGGGAACAAGGGCTGCCTCGACGACCTTCGTAAAGACGCGAGGAGACAGGGCTAGCCCGAAAGGGAGAACCGCGTACTGGTATGCCTGCCCCTCGAAAGCAAACCGTAGAAACGGTCTGTGTCGAGGTAAAATGGAGACATGGAAGTAGGCGTCCTTCAGGTCGATCGCTGCAAACCAATCCTGCGGCCGCACACACTGGAGGATGTGTTTGGCCGTTAGCATCTTGAACGGCAGCCTGTGAAGGGAGCGGTTCAAGACGCGCAGGTCGAGGATTGGCCGTAACCCACCGGACTTCTTGGGTACAATGAAGTAAGGGCTGTAGAAGCCGGACTTCATTTCGGCTGGAGGGACAATCTCGATGGCACCCTTCGCCAGTAGGGTGGCGACCTCCGCTCTCATGACAGGGGCATTGCCACCGACCATAGTGAAGCGGACTCCCCTGAAGCGGGGAGGAGATCTCGCGAACTGAATCGCGTAGCCGAGCCTGATGGTTCTCGCGACCCAGCGGGACAGTCTGGGAAGCTCTAGCCAGGCCTCCAGAAAGTGCACCAGCGGGGTCATACGAACCACAGACGTACCGTCGGTGGGGCAGCGAGGCGGAATGACCGGCACCGGCGAGGGTGGCATAGCGGCCCTGTGCGGGGGCACGGTCATTAACCGCGTCCTGCCAGAGGAGGCCAGGGGAGGGCGCGCGTCCCACGGGGGCGTGCTCTGGCAGGGGTCTGGCGACAGAGGGGGATGAGAGGAGCGTGGCCCGTGGGCGGCGCGTGCTGTCATCCCGCACCTCTGGGACAGAGGAGGGCGGCAGTGGCGGGACCCGAGGGTGGCGCGCACTGCGGCCCTCGGACTCTGTCGGCTCAGGATTGGGGAATTCAATTCTGTCTTCAACCACATCAGAGTACTGCTCGTCGTTGGACGAGCAGCGGGGAGTGGAGAACAAAAGATTCTCCCCCGGCCCTCCACCGGGGGAAGGAGTGGCCCTGCTACCAGCTCCTGGGACAGAATTGAAGCCAACCCTGAGCAGCCCGTCTCAGGAGCGCCGCTTGGCCTGGCGTTTAGCGGGCGGCGGGGCTGGAGAGGGCTGTGGCGCCTGCCTGCGGCTCCCTCCACAACGCGGCCCGGGTGAAGGTTGCTGCTGGGGCCGTGCGGGAGGGGCGGCCGCGGGAGGGCGCCCTCGGCGGCGAGCAGGCTGAGGATTCTGTGCCGACGGCTGAGCAGCGGAGCGTCGGGGCAGAATGTGCTTGATAGCCTCAGTCTGCTTCTGGGCGGTCGAGAACTGTTGGGCAAAATCCTCGACCGCACCGCCGAAAAGGCCGGCCTGGGATATGGGAGCGTCAAGCAGACGAGTCCGCTCGGGCTCACACATATCAACCAAGTTCAGCCAGCTATGTCTCTCCTGGACCACAGCTGTGGACATCACCAAACCCAGGGAGCGCGCGGTCACCTTCGTCGCTCGGAGAGCGAGGTCGGTGGCGGCGCGCAGCTCATCAACGAGCCCTGGGTCCGTCCTGCCCTCGTGCATGTCACGAAGCATCTGGGCCTGGTAGACCTGCAGGATGGCCATGGCATGCAAAGAGGCAGCTGCCTGTCCCGCCGCACTGTAAGACTTCGCCACGAGAGTGGACGAGAATCCACAGGCTTTGGACGGGTGCTTAGGATCACCACGTGATGAAGCGCCTGCCGGACACAGCTGCATCGCGACAGAACGTTCAACCGTGGGAATCCCAGTGTACCCACAAGCATCGGCTCTATCGAGGGGAGGAAAGGCGGAGAAAGCCGACGAACGATCGCGGGAAGACATGGGAGCCTTCCAGGACCGCGTGACTTCCTCATGCACTTCCGGGAAGAATGGTATTGGGGTTGGGCGGCGACGAATGTCAGCGGCCGCTCCCAAAAACCAATCATCCAGCCGCGAGCGCACTGGATCGGGCGGCGAGGACCACTCGAGCCCAATGGCCGCGGCTGCCCGGGAAAGCATGGCAGTCAGCTCGGGATCAGACTCGGGCAATGCTGGCACACCCGAGGGCGGCAACACAGCCGAATCCTCACTTCCCGAGGACTCATGCCCACCTTGTGATGCAGTGATCGACATTGCATCCTCCTGTGGAACGCCAAACGAAACGCGCGGGGCCTCCGTAGAGGGACCAGCGGTTTCGGTTTGCACGCTCGCGGGTACCAATGCTGAAGAGGGGTGTGTGGACCGTGGACGTGTCGGCGGTTTGTCCCACACAGATACCCTCAGGTCACCCTGGCCACCAGCCGAAGTACAGCCTCTCGGGGAGACCGTAGATCGGGGTGTGGATGAGGGGACTCTCGCTCTGATGAGCTCATTGAGTCTCGACCGCAGCATGGAGATGGTCATGTTCCCGCAATGAGAACATGAATCATCCACAAACGCTGCTTCAGCGTGATCAACGCCCAAACACGCTAAGCAGAGATTGTGCCCATCAGGAGAAAATACATCGCGACCACAACCAGAAGTGCACGGGCGAGACATCTTTAAAAAGACGTGCCACATGCAATGCTCTTTTTGTGAGAGGAAAACTCCGCGGATGTTGAAGCGAACAGGGAGAAATCACACTAACTGTCAGATCACTGACAAGATCAGCAGGGAAGTGTGCACTCGCTGAAATCGCCGTCACACCAACACCGGAGAGCTCGCTCGTCTCGAAGGAATGAGAAGAAATAACTCAGAATTTTGGCTTACAAGGAGTGGAGAAGTTCTCGGCTCCGAAGCGAAAACATATCTGCATTGTGCCAGCGTACTTCCTTATATACCCCCTGCGGCGGGCGGAGTTACGCTATGCAAATTCCGCAGACCCATGGCATTTCATTGCCATTGGCTCGTTTTATATACTCGAAGGTGATAGGCTTCTAAGCGAAACCCCAATCGTCGTCATCCGACGTAACTCGGAGTGACCACGAAAGGGAACCACGGTTCTCGGTACCAATTTCGGTACCAAAGCTTAATTTTGATTAAATGTACATAATTATATTAAAGTGTATATCACAAAGATGGAAACTGTAGTATTAAAAACACTTTACAATAAGATTCCATTTGTTAAATAACATTAGATAAAATGACCTAACAAAAAAAACAATAGTTATATACTGTCGCAATTATTCTCCTTTAGGGGTTAATTTAAAAATACATTTTTAAAATCAAAAGTTAACATTATTTCTGTTAACATTATTTAATGCACAATGAATGAAGTGAACAAACATGACCAATCAAGTGTTTTGTATTAAATAACATTCACAAACATACATTAATGTTGTAAAAATATATAGTTCACTCAATGTGTTATGTTAGATAACGCATTAAGTGATGTTAATGAATGGTATCTTATTGTAGCATTACCAAACTATACAGGAGATAAAATATGTTTTATTTGACTTGACTATACTTTTATTTAATCCAAAACTGTATTCATATTTAACTTTAAAAGGGCTTTTTAAACCTGCTAAGAGTTATCCAGCCAAGAATAAGACTAGAACTGCTTTTCTAGAGTGACTAGACTGATATTAATGACGGCTTTTTATTTCTCATCTCAATAAATATATCTAGTAGTAAAGCTAATGCAAGGGCTAGAAATCAATTAAGAGGCCTATGTCACACTTCCTCGTCGTCATGGAGAGCGCAGTTCGCACAAGCGTTTGTACTCCCGTGGCGTCTGTCGTTGCTATACATCCGTGAACGCACATGGAAAAGCGAGCGCGCCGCTTCTATTATGAGCGCAAAAACACGTCACAAGTGCAAAAACATCAGCACCACATCAGCAGCAGCACCGCCGATCGCCATCAGTGCTTTTATGAAGAGGACACAACTGCACGCGCTTCGGGCATGCACGCGCATCAAGTACCGGGTTTGAGAAAACCTGGTACCGTGACGTTTAAAAAAAAAATTGTACCGACTTGGTACCGAAGTACCGGGTCTTTTGACAACACTAGTCACTAGTTTGTTTATTGTCACCATTGTTGAGATTCATATGCTGATTCTTGATTTCTGTGTGTTTAAACACAATAACTTCTGTGCACAAAGTATTTTCAAAATTTTTCATATTGCTTTTGGATCTCAAACTGTAGAATCTCAGGAATACAATAACCAATTCTAAAACGAGACATCAAGCATATAGTCAAAGATTTAGACTTTGAATTGCATCATGGAATCAGGACATTACATGCTGATAATGTCATTATCATCAAAACATATTGTGAGCAGGACATGTTTTCTCTTGCAGTAAAAAATGTGCTTTATAAACACAATGTTGGAACAGTCAGAGAAATCTAACATTAAAAAAAGGAAAGGGTCAAGAGCCCAACTAAAGCAAACCCCGCCCACCATAATGGTAACACAAAAAATTCCATAAAACGTTACCGTCTAAACTTCTGTTGAATCTAAAGAACTTTTGTAGATGTATGACAGAAATAAAGTCAAACTGGTAATAATAAGTGCAACAATGTGTAATGACTCGAAGTCAGTTGTAGTTCTTGTGTTTCTCTTTTTTCTGTTCTTGTTTTTTTCTCTTTCCGTTTTATTTATTAACATTAGGTGTCACCACTAATGGCCAATCATCACTTAATTAATCACTTAATTATCTCATTAACTTCAAAACTGCTTCAGTGTTAATTTTAACACTCTGTAGTGTGGACACATATGTACACTGAGGAGTGTTAATTTAACACTGGGGATTTTGCTGTGTAGCAACTTCAGACCAATCCATTTTAGATTTGCGTCGGGCGCAAAGTTAAAGTTTGTGGGCGCAAAGCACCCACAAAGTTACTTGCGTTTCACGTTTGATACTTGCGTTTCAGATCGTTAAAATAGGGCCCTGCTAGTGTAATGGAAGAATGACTTGATTTGAGACATGTGTTTTGATGGTTCTAGTGCATTTTGAAAGTTTGTTAGGAGAACTGTGTGAAGAGTTTTGAAAAAAATAATGACTTTAGGATAGAGTCCTAGCAATTGTAAATATGGCATCTGCATTTGACACGTTTTAATTGCTTTCCTTTTTAGTGTTTTGAGACCAATATTTAAGGGCAAACTGTGATTAAAACTGCTCATGTGGCTTTATGTAAAATGTTCACATGAATTCAAGATCATCACTTTGATAGTTGACAATAGTGTAAAATATAATTTTACACCCTTCTGTAACGATCACCAGCTGGAGTGCCCTTGAGAGCCACCAGAGGACCTGGATACTGCAGCAGGATGGGAGGCCAGGGCGGAGCAGGCTGTGCAGGCGACCAGGGCGGAGCAGGCTGTGCAGGCGACCAGGGCGGAGCAGGCTGTGCAGGCGACCAGGGCGGAGACGACCCTTCAGGCGGCCAGGGAGGAGACGACCCTTCAGGCGGCCAGGGAGGAGACGACCCTTCAGGCGGCCAGGGAGGAGACGACCCTTCAGGCGGCCAGGGAGGAGACGACCCTTCAGGCGGCCTGCACAGCCTGCTCCGCCCTGGTCGCCTGCACAGCCTGCTCCGCCCTGGCCTCCCATCCTGCTGCAGTATCCAGGTCCTCTGGTGGCTCTCAAGGGCACTCCAGCTGGTGATCGTTACACCTTCAACCTATTTTTTTCTCATGTAACTGTTGGAATTAAATGAGTTAAATAACATATCTATACACAAATATCTCATAATGAAATATCTTATTGTGAGGATGGCCTGACTTAAAAGGGAGATTCGAGATTAACTAATTAACTAGTTGATTTCAAAGTTTTAGTTGTCTTTCCTTGCTTTCTACAAATCATTTTCCTAATTATATCATTGTTTATAATGAAACGCTCTTGACATGCTGATTAATAATGCTAAATTTTGAAAAAAAACAAACATCTTGTCTAAACTTGTTTATTTAAAAAGGTCGAAGGCATTTGTATTACTAATAGGCTAATTGTATTTGCTGGACTGCAAGATGTAATGACAAGGTAGCATTGTAATTAAGTCTCTCTGTCTGCTATTGATGACCCCTGATATGACTTCTGGAAGCATCTTACTCAGTATTTGTAGTCGGTATAGGGTCTAACATTGGCCTAGATGATGTTGATTTAGATGATATAACAAGTTTAGACCATTCTTCCTCTTCTATAGCAAAAAATTAATTTCCGGATTGCTCTCTTGAGGGCACAAGCTCATTATCAGGGGCGGATCTAGAATTTTTTTTATAGAGGCAAAGGGGTGGAAACAACAAAGCAAGCACTCACTCATGCAAAGTTTTTGTGGATTTATGGCCTGACATATACACATTTATGTTCCTGAATATGTGAGACAGGTGCATTACCACAAAAAAATCATACTGATTAAAATTAAATAACAAAATATCAATATCAGGCACCAAATCAAGACACTGCAACAGATTCTAAATGTCTCTGAGCTTGTCTCTTTACATTATTATTATTTTTTATTGTGATATTATAGTTGCCTATATTCCAGTTTAATAATTGCACTACTTGCACTGTAATTTCACAGTAGGATTTCTCTTGTATCTATCTTCATTCTATTTTAAAATCTACAGTACTTTACTGCCAATTTTAGTCACGTTTCTAGAATTGTAGCCTACTGTAAAAAAAAGAAGCTTGGTTTTACTGTGAGTTTACAGAATTGGAAAACACAAAAATAACTGTAAACAAACAATATCATATTGTATACCCAGCATGCAATACAGCATGAAAAGATTATGCTGTAGAGTTTTGGGATTCTTGTTGGCTTTATCTATGCTGCTGAGTGTATTTTTGGTTCACTTTTAGCAGTTTGTGTTGTTGGTTTATTTTGTAATCTTCAGAGTTTATTTTGTATTATTATTATTTATTGAGTGTCACCATTGTTGTGTTTTGTAGTATTGATGTATTGATGTCTGTGCACAATTAGGTGATAATGCTCTTAAGAAAAACATATTTGAAATGATCCAAATAGCTTATTTAATTTAATTCACAGTAAAACAAAAGCAGTAAATTACTGTGGTGTTAGCATAATTCTGCTGTTGTTTCACAGTAATTTGTAAGAAAATGACCCAGCATGCACTGATTTCACAGTAAACTTACATAAACTACAGCAATGTATTGTAAAATATTACTCTTTAATCCTATATTCATGGGACTTTTTTTGCAGTGTACTACATACAGAAGACATATTGTTTTATTAATATTGCATAGGCTAGGATGATATAAATCGCAAGTTTAAGAACAGCAAAAACTTTTGAATTTGCAAACATTAAAAATAAATCCAAATCCAAAGAAATGACCAAAATATCAAAACACTGAAAATGGACTGCAAATTTGCAAATTGAGTTTCTGTTATTAACAGAGGTAGAAATGCCTGTATGGATGTTATGAAGGTCACCCAGAACACCCTATCAACCATATACTGTAGCAACACCCCAGCAACCAGGAGCATAGCAACCACCCATAATATCCTAGCAACAACCTAGCAACAATTTAGCAAACACCCAGGACATCTATATTTTGACAAAATGACGTCAAACTTTACATTTTAAAACAAGACTTTAAAGCAACACTATGGAACTTTTCCTCTGCGGTCCCCCTACAGGTTGGAAGCGGAATTGTCCATTACCGCTGTCGTAAATCATTTAGCATACCGCAGCCTACTGTTGCAGGCACGCCCACTGTTTATCCAGCACCGGCTTTGGAATGAATGATGTCCACAGACAAGTAGAGTATGATGCATGATTTTATGGAAGTATGATGTATTGCGACATCAGAAATGAAGAAAAACAAAATAATGACTATTGCAACGCTTGCCGTAAAGCAAGTCAAATTTGTAGTTTTCTTATGTCTCATTAGAACTACAGAAACACGACCCGATCTGGCAATCTTACATAGTGTGGTTATAGCAGATAAAGGACCGCAAAGCAGAGGCATAATTGCCTTTCACCCTGTTACGACTTGATGAACCACTGAAACGATTTTGTAAACATTATTTTAAGGTAAAAGACAAACCATCATAAATGTTTCAATATAGTTAATCAAGATTAGATTAGCTAACTCTGCTAACTATTTTATTTCTTTCATACGTCTACAGAAGTTCTTATTGAAAATTAACAGAATAATAGTTTGGTTTGATGTCACCATTATGAAGATCAGTGTTTGCTTTAGTTGGGCTCTTGACATTTTAATGTTAGTTTTTCTCTTGCTGCTGTAACTATGTTTGTTATGGCAAGAACAGCAAGGGAAAATGTGATCAGATGCTGTCAGCTACTTGATAGGAATATAATCATGATGTGAATAAGTATTAAAACACAATTTACATATTTTGAGCTCCTGCAAGTTTTACTCACACACAGGCATCAATAATCAGCGTATAAATCTCTGTGGCATGCTTCATGTCGCAATGCATCCTGGGAGCCATGAATGAGTTTTGTATGATGCACCCAGAATACATCGCGGCATGAAGCATGTCACCATTGTAGAGATTCATGCTGTGAATCTTGATGTCTGTTTGTGTCTAAACCTTGCAGGAGTTTAAAAGTGTTTTGTGTACAATGTGTTTTTTAAACAGGAGTGCACAACTTTTTGTACAAGTTTTTTTTAATTATTCAGTTTATCTAATTAAAACACTGCTGGATCTCATTTTAGTCACAGTCACAGAGTAACTAAAATCAATTATTCTCAAGAGATCAGCAACTAAGGCCACCATGCGATGATTACAGCTGTATCATCAACAAGAGGCCAACATCATTTGATCACGATTTCTCTTGCTGCTTTTGCTATAACAAACAGATACACCAGCCAGAGAAAAACTAATGTTAAAAAATCTAATTAAGAGCCCAACCAAAGCACTGATCTCCTTAATGGTGGCATCAAACCAACTATCATTTTCAATAAAACATCAACATCTAAACCTCTGCTTATTTTTAATAAGAACTTTTGTAGATGTATGGCAGAAATAAGGTCAACCTGGTTAGTTATAAGTGAAGCTGGTAATGCTGTTTATAAAATTGTTTAATCCTCCTCGGCTGAGATCTTGAGAGATTTGTCTTTTATCTTCAGTTGATTTCGTCTAAGGCTGTGGCTGGAAATCAGTTGTAGTTCTTGTGTTTCTCTTTTTTTTCTGTTCTTGTTGTTCCTCTGTCCTTCAGTGATTCTGCTTGTTATCACTTAATTACCTCATTAACTCCAACACTGATTCAGTGTTACATTTAACACCCTAGTGTGCACACCGAGCAGTGTTCATTTCATCTGGGCTAACCCATGTGGGGCCTAAATGGAAACTGAGGACAAATCTGGCTGGGCCCCAGTTAGATAGTCCATGTCAAGCCTATTTGGGTGTGCTGGCTGGGTAAGACCAAAACAAACTCACGGTGGCGATGACGTCATTAACCTGCGGCCATGCAGAATGTAATATTCTTAATTTTATTATTGCCATTTTTACAGTTAAAGAAGGGAATTGTGCTGATAGGCTTATGACTACAAGGTACACAAGTGGGCTGCATCGGAAATCGCATACTTCCCTACTATACAGTAGGTGAAAAACAGTATGTGATAAAAGAAGGATGTCCAATCCATTCACAGTACTCATGAAAGAGTAGGCAAAACATACCCAGATGACCTACTTCTTCCGCGGCGAGATACTGAAGTGTGCATACGATGGACACTTTACTATCTCTTGAGGCCACAGGATAGAATTTGTGAATGGCATTGAGGTGACACAACTGAAGCTGTTAGGTCACATGATAATGACAGCATGGCGAATGTAGTACGTCCAGATTTCATTCATACTACACACACTCATACTATATAGAACATACTTGGCACAATTCACCATTGTGAATTCATCGCACCATCGCAAATCCAAGATGGCAGCATGTGTCTCTGTTTGTGCATGACTGAGTGATTGATATTTGTTTGTTCAAGGGAAAATTGCAAACTGATCACTGTATGAGCTTTCAAACAATACTACTACTCTAATGAAGAATCGTATTTGTCATACTCGGTAGTTGTTTATGACGAAAATCCGTATAGTTTAAGTTCAGATCTGACATCCCCAGTGAACTGGCTCTCTAGTCCTAGCAGTGCTTTC
The DNA here is from genome assembly GCF_965113295.1 of Leuciscus leuciscus. Taxonomy (NCBI): domain Eukaryota; kingdom Metazoa; phylum Chordata; class Actinopteri; order Cypriniformes; family Leuciscidae; genus Leuciscus; species Leuciscus leuciscus. The sequence goes on along the minus strand of NC_138736.1, from coordinate 22,782,284 downwards.
TGAAAACGCACGGTATCCGTATAATCCCTGTCTGGAAAAGATCTGTTTCATGCTGACTGGTCGGTGCTTGGAGCCTGTTTATCTGCTGGAGCTTGAGTGCAGACGTGTCGCTGATTTTGATGTGCCTGATCTCTTCATGATGAAGGAAAGTGCTTTTTTCCTCATTCTTACTGCTGGTTTTAAGATATAGTCTGATGATGTTTTAGAGGCAGTTGGTCTTGATTTTAACTCTTTTACCTGCAGCATTGCTACATTCACCGGGCTTCCTGTTTTTTGAGTGACGACACACCACATCATTGGTCGTCGTGGTGAAACGGAAAACCCGTACTGGATTTCTTCTGTCACTGACCTGGACGCCATTATATACTTGGGCCTGTTTCTTGGCAGTCGGGCCCCATGTCATATTTTGTCTTTCCACGTCTGGATGGTGTGAAGGGCATTGAGAAAAAGAAGTGGTTGCTCCTTGCCTCTTTATGTTTTTATTTTTCTTTGTCCTTATTTTTTACTGGGGGCACCTACCACTGGAATGGTTACTCCGGTCCAGTGCTCCCAATACCGTGTGATTCATACAAGGGCACGTGTGCATTTGGTTGTTCACTTAATGTCGCATCATTCCTTCTGCCCCTTTTCTTCCCTTCAGACACTGTTGACTTTGTCTGCCTGTCCAGTATCATGACGTTATGTGACAACTTCACCACTTTCTCCTGTGTGCTCCAAGATTCCAATTTTGGACAGAAAAGCGATGAACCGTTCAAAAAATCTACTAAACACAAATATTTAATTGTTTTGTTGCTGTTAATGTCAGGGAATGTACAGCCCAACCCAGGCCCAGACACCCCTATAAGTTTTAACACCCCGGCTGATTTTAAAGAAAGATCTGGTCTTGGTTTCTTTCATTTGAATGTTCGCAGTCTTGTTCCTAAAATGGACATGTTGCGTATCTGGGCTCACTCCACAGATGCTGATGTATTTGTCTTATCTGAAACTTGGTTAAGAAAATCTGTTTCAGATAGGGAAATCAATATTAGTGGTTACAATGTTTTTAGGACTGACCACCTTAATAGAGGTGGGGGTGTAGCAATTTACATAAAAAATCAATATCAAGTTAATGTACTACTGTCAATATCTTTTTCTGGCTTTGGAGCTCGAAGTATCTAAATCACTTAGTATAACTATTATTGGTTGTTATAGGACACCCTCAGCTATTAGTGGTGCTCTGCCCTCCTTAATGAAACTTCTATCTGATTTTAACTCTAAAGAATTAGTAGTCTTCGGAGACCTAAATTGGAACTGGTTACAACCAGTATCTAATGATTTCAGAGCTTACTGTGATTTATTAAATCTTTTTCAGATCGTTGACAGTCCCACACGGCCAAACCTTAAAAACTCGGAAAAATCATCGCTAATAGATGTAATTTTAACTAACGTTCCTTATAAATATTCAACTGCTTCCATATTTGCAAACGACATTAGTGATCACTGTGTCGTAGCAACAGTTAGAAATACTAAAATGCCTAAAACTAAATCACGCATTATCGTTAAATGAAATATGAAGCACTTCTCAGAACAACGATTTATCTAACCATGACTGGGAAAAAATTAATATTAGTAGGGGGAGACCGGGGACAGTTGCAACACTTTTTGCATTTCTCTCAATTACTCAGAGACTATTTGGACTAGACCAACCAAATTTGTATATATTAAACTTGCATCTGTCTGCTAATTACCCATACCATTTAAAGATGATTATATATGACATATCGTTCACAGTATTTATTTGAATGGAAGAAGTCAGATGTTGCAACTGACCCCGACCCAGGGGACAGTTGCAACACAACCCAGGGACGGTTGCAACATGTTAAAAATACCTTAAATTTCATTAATTAACTTAAGCTTTTTGTCTCAATGAGCAAAGAATTCTGAAAATATTAACTGTTTAAGGCCTACTATAATATTATAGTATTATTTATTTCAATAATATTATTGTAGCCTATTATTTATTTATTTAGTCATATTTATCAAATAACAGTTATTGAGTTTTTTTTGTTCATGTGTAGAACATAGGCCTACATAGATTCAGTGTGCAGGTGTTACAGATGCTATATTCAATCTCTCCATATTTCAGTGTCAGACAGGAAGAATTTAACAATTTGCAATGCAACAAACTTTTATTAAACATGCAATTTATAACATGTTGCAACCGTCCCCAACCCTATCAGCCATGACAGAACATCATGTGCCTGCTAGACACACTGACTTTGACACATGCTAACCATGTCACTTAGAAGTCAACAAAACAATAATTCAAACGAAGTAAGTTTTGATTAATTCATACAAAATTTCAGGACAGTATGACAAAAATATATCTCATGAAAAAATTTACTTTCATACCTCCAAAACAAGTTTTGTTCAATAAATGCAGCAGCAGAAGTTGAATATGTCTACTGTCTTCTTGGTGGGTGGAGGGTCTAACTGTGCATGTGCAGTATGAGTGTCATCACTCTAGCTTGTTTCTGATTGGAGAAAAATGAAATGTTGCAACCATCCCCTGTTGCAACTGTCCCCGGTCTCCCCTACAGATGTTGAAAGTGCCTGGAATCTCTTTTATGAAGGGTTTACCAATATAATTAATAAGTATGCCCCACTAAAGAAGTACAGAGTCAAAGGCCGAAACAATGCTTGGTTTTCACCTGATTTAGCAAATATCCTTCATGAGCGCAATGTGGCATGGGCAAAAGCCAGAAAATCAAATCAGAACTCGGACTGGCTGGTCTTTAGACAACTGCGCAATACATGTACTCTCAGAATTAGAAAAGCTAAATCTGATCACTTTCTTTCTCAAACCACTCAAAATCTGAATAATTCATCAAAATTTTGGAAAATTATAAAATCGTTATCAGAAAACAGTAAAGGCCAGGAGCTTCCTTCAAGTATTGTTATGGACTCTCTAAAAGTTACCGACAAGGCCAAAATGCTTGATTGTTTCAATGAACATTTCATAGCCTCAGGATTTTTATTTGAGTCATTCAGTTCTCAACATGAGTGTTCCTCTACAGTTGAGACTGTTAGTCCTGACCCTTCTAGTTTGTCTTTTAGTTTCAGTCCTATCAAAGTCTCAGACGTAAATAAAGCCCTCAAGCATTTGGACACAACCAAATCTGCAGGCCCTGACAAACTGGATCCCTACTTTTTAAAGCTATCAGGAAATGTTATTGCTGTGCCCTTAACTACTATTTTTAATCTGTGTTTGAATACAAATGTCATTCCTCTCATCTGGAAATCAGCCTTAGTGGTTCCCCTGCTAAAAGGTGGTGACCCTACCATCTTAAATAACTACAGACCAATCTCTAAACTGTCTGTCCTGGTCAAGATTCTAGAATCCCTTGTCAGTGATCAGTTAAAGAACTTTTTTTACAGTCATAGTGTGTTGTCTGACCGCCAATCTGGTTTTAGAAAAGGGCATAGTACAACAACGGCAGCTCTTAAGGTTTTAAATGACTTTGTTGAATCCATGGATAATAAACAGCATTGTGCAGCCCTTTTTATTGACCTTTCAAAGGCATTTGATACAGTGGACCACATAGTGCTTAAACAGAGACTGTATAGGGCTGGGCTTTGTGAGAAAACTGTTGGCTGGTTTGTTAATACCTTACAGACAGAACTCAGTGTGTGCAGGCAGAGGGTTGTACTTCTCGCTACCTCCAAATAACAAAAGGTGTGCCCCAGGGGTCAGTCTTGGGGCCACTACTATTCATCCTCTATATAAATAACATTGATCATAACGTGTCTGACGTAAAATTTCATTTTTATGCTGATGACACTGTATTGTATTGCTCTGCACCCACTGCAGATCGGGCCCTCTCCCAGTTACAACTTGCTTTTAATACGCTTCAACAGAATCTTTATGATTTAAAACTTGTTTTAAACGCAGATAAAACTAAAGTCATGCTTTTTTCAAATTCAAAATCTAAGTCAAATCTCCCGTCAATCCTTACTTCCCAGGGTATGAAAATTGAATGTGTTTCTAAGTATAGATATCTTGGTATTTTAATTGATGAATCTCTTTCTTTTAGCCTTCATATTCAGCAGCTAGCAAAAAGATTAAAACTTAAATTAGGATTTTACTTTAGAATCAAATCCTGCCTTTCGTTCAAATCTAGAAAGAGGCTGGTCGCTGCCACGTTTATGTCTGTACTTGACTATGGTGATGTTTTATATATGCATGCGTCATCTCAAAGTTTACATGCACTGGACACTGTATACCATGGATCTCTGAGGTTCATCACTGGTATGAAGGTCCTCACTCACCATTGTGAATTGTATGAACGTGTTGGATGGCCCTCTCTATCAACACGTAGACTTCAACACTGGCTTATCTTCATCTATTTTAGGTCTCCTCCCACCCTACCTTATGACCTATATCAGTACCGGGTCCTATAATCTTCGTTCCCAGGATCTTTTCCTGCTATCTGTCCCAAAGGTCAGAACTGAGCTAGGAAAAAAGGCTTTTAAGTTTGCGGCTCCCTCTGCTTGGAACAATTTACAGAAATCGCTTCATCAATAGATATGACTCTTATGAACCGGTTCTTTTTGGTGAGTCCAAAACACAACACAACCATCCCAATTCACAATAACTTTTTTTTTCTGGTTTGCCATTATTTATGCATACTAGCCTATTATTTTCCACAACGCTACTAACTCAAGTGTTGCTATTGTTGCTATTAATTGTTTCTTCCTTTAACAGCTCACTAAGCAAAGATCTAAAAATATTCATTGACACCAGGTACCAAAAAGCTTTTTTTCTAAATCCAGTTCATGGGAGTGGAACTGAGAGGGTATAGAGGGAGAGTGGGGCACAACATAACACTTTTTGACTTTTTCACTAAACCTACTTGGGGTTCAAAGTATTTACTTTTTCCCTTAAAAGTAAACAAACTTCCCTTAAATTTTTTTTTTTTTTTGAATTTGACAACAAACACACCACAAAACACAGCTATACAGCATAGTTCAAAACATAATAATAATTACTGAACACTGACTCTTAGTCTTGATTCACATTTTTTCTCATGGTTTCTCAATAGAATTCATAAAAGTATTGAATAGAATAACGTAGTTCTAATAGGGGCACATTGCAACGCAGTGTTAAAATTTTACACTGTCTTTCATGTAGTTAAAAATCCCATAAATGAAAAATTTACATAAGTAGGAAATTTACTTATGTTTAAATACATTTTCAGTCACATCTTCCAAAGATTTCTGAATTTTGGTTCAGTTTTTTTTCTCTTTATAGTGTTGATATGGCAACTAATAAATACAAACTTAATAAACACTTAGCCTAAATTTAGCCTACATAATATTAATAAACTCTTCTCTAATGAGCTCAGAGACATTTAGAATGTATTGATGTGTTTAATAGACAGGGTCTCTGTGCCCTGGATATTGATATTTTGTTATTAGGGGTCCAAGCACCAAAGGTAAATAGGGTCCCTAATGAATTTATGATGCTAACTGCAAATTCTAAACTATCAGCCATTTCAACTGAAAAATAATGTTGCCCACAAGAGGGAGCCACAGGATAAGGAATCTCTCCAGCTTGTCAGTTTCTATCCCTTTGAATGGAAATAGATGCATTGATCTAGTTCATTTGTATATCTATGGTGTACCGACAGTATTGTTTTATATAATTAGTGTACATAGAATCTGTGAAATGCTTATAGATCATTTTGTTTTTACTTAAATATGAATAATTAATTATAACTTTATTAACTAGACTAAACACTTAGACTAATCTAACTCATACACACACATACATGCATACAGTTTAGCAATGGAAAGACAGCTGAAGCAGAATACAGGAAAGTAAGAAGTAATAGCATTGTTTGAAATTCAGCAGATCAACAGCCTTGAGCAAATCATCAGTTTCTATAGTTCTAACACTTCCTTCTTTAAAAGGAGTAGGGAAAAGGAGCATATTGGAGGGATTATTGTAGCACAATTGGAAGTACAATTAATATAAATTATGTATGGGGAATGATCAAGAAAATGGAAGGTAATAGAAGAGAGTGGAATTATCCAATCCTTTCAGATGGAGAACAGTTGGCTATATCAAACCTGGAGAAAGCAGAAATGATGGTGAACACTCTGAGTAAGGTACACTGTAAAAAATTTGCTGTAGTTTTGCAGCTGTTTGCCAGTAACTTACTGTAGATTTAAATCAATGTTATTTACTGGCAACAGTTTGCTCAAAGTTAAATGAACATTAAACATTAACAAGTCTTTGTCTTTACAGAATAAAACTATAAAATAACAACCTAATGCAAAGCATTCTGGGAACCAGAAATCTTCATCAACCTTTTTCTGTTATTTTCCTTCAGATTTTGGTTCCCAGAATGCTTTGCATTAGGTTGTTATTTTATAGTTTTATTCTGTAAAGACAAAGACTTCTACAGATTTTTTTAACAGTGTATAGTTCCAGTAATCTATCAGAAGAAGAAAGAAGGGGTAGGGAAGAAACAAGGAGTCTATATGCTGAGGATATTCAAAAGAAAAAAAAGTTAGAGGATTAAGATAATGTTCCATTTACACTGAGAGAGTTGAGAAATGCATTGGATAAGTGTTAGAATTCAGCTCCTGGTAAAGATGAAATTTGTTATAGTATGTTAAGACATTTAAGTGATAAGGGAATTCAGAAGGTTTTAAACGTATTTAATTAAGTCTGGGAGGAAGGAAAGATTCCTGCAGGATGGAAGGAGGCAGTTATTTTTTCCATAAGAAAACCGGGAAAAGATGCTAGTAATTCAGCAAATTATAGGCCAATAGCTCTAACTTCTCACTTAGGTAAGTTAATGGAAAGGTTGGTGAATGGAAGGCTAATGCATTTTATTGAAGAAAGGGGGTTGATGGCTGGCTGTCAGAGTGGCTTTAGAAAGGGGAGAAGTACTATTGATTCAATCATGTCTTGAGGATGAAATGAGAAAAGCACAGATAAAGAAAGAAACTGTTGTTGCAGTATTCTTAGACGTGGAAAAAGCATATGACATGCTATGGGTTGAGGGTCTTTTAATTAAAATGCATATGCTAGGAATTGGGGCAAATATGTTTAACTGGGTAATTGACTTTTTAAATAACAGAAGTATTCAGGTGAAAATAGGGATAGAGACATCTAGAAGGTGTTTGGTAGAAAATGGGAAACCACAAGGTGTTATTAGTCCATTGCTGTTCAACATAATGATTAATGATGTTTTTTCTAATGTTCAGCCAGGAATTGGAAAGTCACTATTTGCAGATGATGGTAGTCTATGGAAAAGGGGAAAAAATGTGAAGTATACTCTGAAGAAGGTATAGGAAGCTCTAACCCTAGTGGAGGATTGGGGAAGGAAATGGGGTTTTAGATTCTCTATTGAGAAGACTAAGTTTATGTTTTTTACTAGGAAGAAAATAGATGAAAGTTTAAAACTGGAGCTGTATGGGTGGAATTTGGAAAGGGTTCAAAGTTTAACATTTCTTGGTTTGTTTTTTGACACAAGACTTACATGGAGGGATCATGTATGTAATGTAGTAGATAAATGTAAAAGGGTAATGAATTTAATGAGATGTCTTGCTGGAACAGAAGGGAGCAGATATAGCTTGTTTGAAGCAAATTTATATATATTTAATTAGAGCAAGAATTGAATATGGGTGTTTGGTTTATGGATCTGCAGCCAAATCAGTTTTAGATTAGATATAATCCAAGCTAAGGCACTGAGAATATGTACAGGAGCTATGCGATCTTCTCCAGTGTGTTCCTTGCAGAAACAGGAGAAATGCCATTATGTTTGCGAAGAAAGCAGCTTCAGGCTAACTATTAGGTCAATTTGATGGGTCAAAGGTGTGATCACCCAGTTAAAATAATAATTCAGGCAAGTTGGGAGAGAGAAGTGGCAAGACTTCCAAGTTTTGGACGGACAGGGGAGGCATTGGCACAGGAAATGTCTATACATGACAATAACTTTTGTCTAGGAGTACTGTGGCCATCAGTTCCTTTATGGCAACTGGAGGTCCCAAAGACTGATTTAGAGATACTGGGGATTAAGTCAGATAATCCTGAGTCAAATTTGGTGCATGAATTCTAGTGTCATATAAGAGAGATATCAGGAACATATATAATTTTTTACTGATGGTTCAAAGGATCAACAAACAGGTGCTACAGGAGCAGCTTTTGTTGTTCAGAAGTGGAATCATGTCCAAGCTTTTAAGAGAACATAACATTTTCTAAGTGTGTTCACAGTGGAATGCAATCCTGATGGCAGTGCAATGGACTGAGCAGATTCAGAACCATCAAGTGTTGATATGTAGTGACTCTGTGTCAGCTATCAATAGTATTGGGAAAGGGTTATCAAAGAGTCGACAAGACCTTGTATATGATATTCTTCTGGCAATTAGAGATGTGAAAAGGAGAGGGGTAGAAATATCATTTGTATGGGTATTACCAGCTCATAGGTATTGCAACAAATGAAAAGGTTGATAAATTGGCCAAAGAAGCTGCTCATAAGGAAACAGTAGATATAAACATATAACGATCCAAGGTGGAGGGTAAAAGTATTGTGTGGCAGGGAACCATTTTAAAATGGCAACAGCTCTGGGAGCAAGAAAACAAAGGGAGACGACATCTATTCTCAATGTTTGTAAAAGGCCCCTCTTTTACAAACATTAATGAATAAGACGTAAGGAACAAGTTATTATTTCTAGAATGAGGATTGGTCACACGTTTCTGAATAGCACTTTATTTATTTTAGGAAAAGTATCTATGAAAAGTATTTTAGAAGTAGTATTAAGCGAGAGGGGAAAACGCCGTTTTTTCACATTTTGAATAGTCACTGACTGTATAGCAGGATATAGTGCACTAAGGTGCTAGTCCCATAGATGGCAGCAATGCAACTAATTGGATGCGGGCTGCCAAAAAACCCAAATGAAGAAGAAGAAGAATATCTCCTTACGACGTCACGCGCGAATTACCTCCCTCATTGGCTAAGGAACTGTGTGGGCAGTGTACAGCACTGTTTGAATTCGTGCGTGATAGAAGACTTCCAAACTACGATATTAAGTACTGGTAAATGTACATTTTGTTTGTTTTTTTTGTGTATTTTGATTGCCTGGACTTTGTTGAATTTGCCCAGAATAGAGAGAAAGTGTCTGATGTCGAGCAGTCGCTGTTCATTTATTCATTTGAATAGTTTTTAGTTTTGTAGTGTTGCATGTGAATTGAAAAATACGTTTTCTGAAGGTTAATGTGAGATTGACACTTTTCATTTACGTGTCGGTTATTTATGGAGACGTAATCTCATAGATTTTAAACAGTTGATGTGTGTTTAGAGAATACTATGATCTGCATCATTTGACACGCTACCAACAGTTGCATTTGTTGTATTGCAGTCTAGTGCTGTTGATCTGATATTCTGGCCATGCGGCACGATAAATCGGCACACAAGCGAAAGCCATCGACCCCCAGACGCAGATCGCCCCCTGCACCACCGTTAACAGCTAGAACCCGCCGCACCAGCGGACCCTCCGGTGAGCACTTACATTGGCTTCCTTCTCTTATCAATGTGCATAATGCACGCACACTAAACATTTTTCATGCAGTTTTTAAGACAGGTGGGTTGGCGTAGTAGTTAAAGACAACATCATCATCATCAGCAGCATCATGCAACTGCCATTAAAGGGCTCTGATCATGTTATTATTCATGTTTTATACCAGCCATATACTAATTCAAGAGATTAGCAGTTTTATAGTTTAGTTAAAATATAACTCTTATAAGATTATTCAATCGCAAGCAAATTTGGTCACAAAAGTCACTGGTGGGGTTAAACAAGTATAACCAAGGCCTGGTTTCACAGACAGAGCTTAGATTCATTTAGTTCAATTAGGACATTTAAATAGCTTTTATAAACATGCCTTTGAAAAAAAAAAAACATTACTGATGTGCATTTTATGACAAAAACAATGACAGTGACACATTTTAAGATAGGCTATGTCAGTGCAAGATGCTTTTAGTTAAAACAGCTCAAACATTTTAGTCTGGTACTTTATTTAAAGGCACAAAATTTAAGATTTTTGGATTAAAATACCCCAAAACCACTACAACAGTGTTATATATTTTATTGACTTGTATACTTGCATATGTTTCCAAGAATGTTTAAGTCCAGAGAATTTTAACCAGGACACGGATGTGTCATTGCGTCGCTTATCAGTGACCCCATACCTTTTGCAGAAACCATTAAAACACCAAAGGTGCTTTAATATATTATGTTTTATTAGAGCCTTTATTAGATGCCTCAGAGAAAAACACTATTTTTGTCAAGTGGCCAACATAACATAATCAGATGCAGCTTTATTTTTAGTAACAGTAATGCATTTTCTCTGTCATACAATATGTTTTAAAATGAATTGCATGCCATTTAGCAACACAAACCATCCAGCATTTATTAATATGATATTCTAATATCGATCTAGCTTACTGTAGTGAGCAACAAGTGTCTCCTAGCAGCCGCCGAGCGAATGCACAGAGTAACTTTATAACCAGGGTTCCAGACTGCGACCATTTTTTGAGAATGTGCGAGTTAAAATTTTATGTGGTCGCATTTGTGCGAGTGCATGGTCATGTAGCCTACTAAGTTAAATTCACCCATGAATTTTCCTGCATTTAACTTGTTTTAGCGCCCGCCAAAGTGAATTTTTGTCCCGCCAAAGTCTTATTTGATCGGTGAGTAATGTAGATGAACTGCTGCGCTTGTGACAGGGCGCATGTTTAACTGAAAGAACGAGCAGAGAGAGAGAGAGCCGGTCGCGCGAAAGTAAATAGGGTGCAAGTTTGTTTTTTTAAATCACGGTATTAGTCCATTAAGCTACGTTAAGTGCTTAAAATGTCCCGAGAGCAGGGGAATCCTGGATTATGAGGTATAAGGGAAACACTAGTACTGTAGCACAGCGCCGCGATATAAAATTAAGGAAACTAAACAACCGAGAGAAATATGTCTACTACCACAGATTTAACATTTGATCTGTACATCAGCATCGTTTCAGGGTATAACATTATAATCTCATTCACTATAGAGAGCTGCTTACATGTAGGCTTCACAGGGAAAGTAACAGTGAAGACATTGAATTAAACATAAACGCAACTTTTGTGTCTAGCAGCTTTTCCGCATATATACACTGATAATCATCACATATACTGACCGATTGCTCCATTTCAGTAAATCTGTTTTAATGAATGAATTGCTGCGTCTCAATTTGTCTACTTATACTATGAAAAAAAGTACATACTTTTGAATGTGTAGCAGATGAGTAGACAAGCTTTGGGACATACTATCACGTCATAAAATGGCATCTTTAACGGTTGCTCTCTGTCGCTTATTGCCAAGATTTCCTGTTGAATATTATAGGTTGTATTTAATTTTTTTACTTTATTTATTGTATTTTTTAAGACATATCAAAACCATACAACACATATAAACCAACATCTATTCACTCATACATACTTTCCACAACATCTAAAAATAACACACAGATATATACAAATGTGAGAAATAACCATAATAAAAAAATTAAAGTAACTGAATTTAAAGTAATTCAGTGTCTCTTCTTCAAGAACTTTTCCAACATAAACTTTTGATTTTTCTTTTTTTTTTTCTGTGTGGCCTGCATATTCCAAAATCTTAACAGAAAGCATTTTACTTTGCCGATTCGAGATTTTTTTTTTCAACATTATTCACCATCATTTGTTGGTAATATTTGAGATCGAACAATACAGGACATGTAATATATATGCTGTGTATCGGAGGAAAAGCTAAAATAAAAATAAATAAAACAAATGTATATATTAAATATAAAAAGAAAATGAGGGATGGGGACATTAGACTAATATATATACCTCAAACATTAATTTATTCCTCTTCTTAAATGTTCCCATGTATTAAGGGATCAATTTAACTATCACCAGAAGAATTAATGTCTTTAAAGTAATCTATGAAAGGTTGCAGACTTTATAAAAAATCTTCAATTTTTTTTTCTCTTTTTCAAAGAGAATCTGATTTTCTCTAGCTCCAAATGCTTCATTACATCCCTCATTCGATTTATATGCGTAGGGGCAGCTTTCTGTTTCCAGTTTAATAAAATTAATAAAAATTAAACTATACTGTGTTCAGCACTGTTTTTAACTATCTTAGATCCTGTGATGCCTAGAACCGCCTTCAGGGGATCTAGATCATTAGGCCTTTGCAATATTCTTGACAATGGCTGAAAAATACTTTTCCAGTAGGTTGACAATTTTTGCGCAACTCCAAAACATATGGGCCAATGATGGCCCACAACGATCGCATGGATCGTATCTGGAAAAATCTTACTGAGTTTTTGTTTAGACCAGTGTAAACAATGTATTACTTTAAATTGTATAAGGCCATGTCTTGCACATACCGATGAGCTATGAATCTGTTTAAGGGCTGCCTCCCATTGCTCCTCTGTAATTTCCTCCCAGGAAGATTTTAAGTGTTCTAAGGTTGATGTGCTTGTCAATTAGAATGGCGTTTCATATGAAATACCTCCTTTATTGTGGGGGTCATGCATAAATATCAATTCCATTATGGATTGATTGGGAGAGTTGGGATACAATGGATTATTTTGTCACCATCCCGTATACGGGACGCCTAAGTTTACGTCACTATATTACAATTAAATCCTAATTTAATCATGACAAACTATATATCGTTGGAAAGGTCTAAGACTCCTTAATAGATATTTCAGCACTGTTTTTTGTTACAATTTATGCAGGAACAGTAATAGATGAATTTATGACAAGAGCGCACCTCAAAAAATCGACATCATAACAGGCGTTTCTGGTGTTTGTCACAAAAAGTCGACGCACACACTTTTAATAATTGAAACTTTGGTTTTCATGCTAAAAGTTCATAATAAAACATTTAATCTAGTATTGGTCAATAAAAAAATACAAAATAATATTATCCTCTAAAAAGTATAATATACATATTATCCTCTAAAATATAATATCTTTTTTTTATTGCCTTTTTTTATTACATCAAACATTTTAGTAGTTATCATAAATTAGGTATCATTTGAAAGCTTACGATCTCAGAATTCATCCTGTGAAAACTGTTTTGAAATTGGACATTGTGTTACCATAGAAACGGTACTCTAAATTATTTTATCAGGCTCCTCCCCTTTTGGGCGTCATCATATTTCATAATTTATGATCAAAATATTTTCTAATCTTGACAAAACACATATTGTCAGAAAGGTCTGAGTCTCAAGGTTCCATATTTTGTGACAGAAGTGATATTTGGACAGAAATGTATTAATTTGTTATGGTAGAATGCATACAGTTAAATTCAATGGAATTCAATGACACCCGGTGGCTATTTTTGGTAATACGCCTAAACAAAATCTCATGGGAACTTCAATTTTTGTGATATCAACTTCAAATTTGGAACACAACTTGGTTAGATATATGGCTTTGATTTTATAGTAATTTTTTTGTAAAACATATTTTGTAAAATATATATTTTATATAAAAGAAAAATATTAAATAAATTATAATTGATTTAATGTGAATTTAAACTTCCATAACTTTTTCATACTTTAATTTTTTGAAGTGCTTTCACTTCAGCAATAATCTGCTATTTTTTCCCTTTAAAACAAGACCAAACTTGGGTCTATACTCCAAAGCATACTTGAATTACAACCATTTAAGCTTGAATAGTGCATTTTAATGTCCATTCTCAAAAAGGGGGGTGACAGCTAAGGGGTTAATAAAGTTTCGCTTCTGCAAATATTTAAAGGGATAGTTCACTTTGAAATAAAATTTTGGTATGTTTTAGCTTACCTCAAGGGCATCCAAGACATGATTCACCTACATGTGTCTTTTTTTCCGCAGTAGTTTCAATTTTGATATTTTTAGGTCAAACCGTTCTTGTCTGTCAGTCATATAATGCAGGTCTATGGTCACTATCTCAAAGAGCATGCACAGAGTCCAAATTAAAACTATTCCCCATCGTCCAAATTAAACAATTCCCCATCGTAAGTACACATTGATGGCCTAAGACACGAAACGAGCGGTTTGTGTGAGAAAACGAACAGTATTTATATCGTTTTTACCTCTTGAACACAGCTACGTCCAAGTGATCTGAGGGCGCGCTCGCATCCTGCTGTGTGACGTGTGCGCAGACTGGTGCATAGATATATACACTAGATGTCGCCTTGGCTACGGTTTCTTTCCAATGAACTGCAGCCAAGGCGAAATCTAGTGTATATCTATGCACCAGTCTGCGCACACGTCACACAGCAGGATGCGCGCGCGCCCTCAGATCACTTGGACGATGGGGAATTGTTTTAATTTGGACTCTGTGCATGCTCTTTGAGGTGGTGACCACAGACCTGCATTATATGACTGACAGACAAGAACGGTTTGACCTAAAAATATCAAAATTTAAACTACTGCGGAAAAAAAGACACCTACATCTTGGATGCCCTTGAGGTAAGCTAAAACATACCAAAATTAAATTTCAAAGTGAACTATCCCTTTAAGGTATGTTGTATTTATTTTGTAGATGTTCAAATGATGGAAATACTTAATCAATAAATAGGTCTATAAAACTATAAATTCCTTTTCCAACCCAATCGTCAAATATTGTATTTTTAAATGAGGGAGCGAAAGTGTTTTTTTTTGTTTTTTTGTTTTTTTTTGCCAACCAAAAAACTTTCGGACCTGGGACCAAATCTTGTGTGTGCGAAACTACAGGATTGTCTATTGGTCCAGGGTAGGGCTGGGATAAACGATTATTTTTTAAACGATTAATCTAGCGATTATCTTTTCGATGCATCGATTAATCTAACGATTCATTTTTCCAGTCCGATTCGATTATCGATTATCTCCCCAATCCCCATTAATTGACTAATAGCAATTTATACGTTAATTTACATATCTGAATGAAAAAAAACATGAATTCCTTAACATTGCAATATATGTTTATTGCTCTTAAAATTCCAAAATAAAAGACTATACAAGTGCATAGTAATGCATTCTTAGTCAGAGGTAGCATTCAATAAAACCTTAAAGCCTTGAAAACACATAGCTTACTGAAACAAGCTTACTGAAAAAAAGTTCTTCTTTCAGATGAAAATAACAACAACTTGATGTCTAGCATTCAATAAAAAAATAAAAAGGTCACCCAAAATACTTGTTTAGAGCAATTGAAAGAATACAGTAACCAATGTAAACTTGGGGGCTTTAAGCTAATACATAAAAATGAACAGTGGGAGCCAGCAGCCTGTCATGGCGTCCTTCCTGAACCAACAGAATTGAACATTTATGTTGAAAACACATAGTCCTAGCTTATTGAAAAAAGTGCATATTTTAATTCTTCATTCACATAAAAATAACAACAACGTATAGTAATACACTCTGCCACTCACCTTTTTCTTAAAAAAATTTAATAAAAATTACTAATAAAAAAAAGTACTTAACTAGAATTTAATAAATGGAACATTATTGTAAAGTGTTACTGATTTGTTATACACCGATTCATACGTCTCGTGAGTTCAGTGTTGGACAGATCAGTTGTTTTAACCATAGACATCATGTCTCTATATAATATCTATGGTTTTAACCATTCATTAAAGTGAATCGGTTCAAATGAGTCATTAGTTCGCGAATCGGACGTGTCATTAGTGGACGTGTAGCCTACGGCAAGCGTTGTGTGATTATCCCGGCAGTTTATTTTTTACCACAATTCACACTCCGCGGTAATTCAAGAGAAAAAAATCTCAGAATGCTCCACGTGAAACTTTGGTCTTCCGCCCTTTTTCTATCTGATTTTGATTAATATGCACGAGGGAGAGAGAGCAAGACAGCGCTCGTGTTGTTTGAAGACGGTGAGTGCGCGCGTGCGCGGCCGGGGCTCTCTCTCGTACTTTTATGCGCCCTGTCAAGCGCAGTCAGTCATTCTATTCTACATCACTCACCGATCAAATAAGGCTTTGGCGGCCGCCCAAAAAAAAATTCAATGCAGGAAAACCCCTGGATTGGTTATATACCGTTGGATAGAATGATGGCCATCGCGTATCAGCGCACATAAGGTACACACTGTGAAGTAATTTGCACACGTTTTTTAGAGAAATGAAAATTATTACAGACTTATTTTGCGTCAACGTATTTTGCGTTGTCCCAGCCCTAGTCCAGGGCGTATAGTTGGTAGAGGTGAAAAAAAGTAGAGCTGAAAGCGAAGAAGTATAGCAGAATGCCTTTTCTATGCTTACCCATAACTGGGGTTGTTTTTGTAACCAATAGGCCATCATCCTTATATTACTCGCCCAGTAATAAATCAGAAAATTTGGCAATCCCTTCCTCCTCTTGATTTGGGCCTCTGCAAAAGTGCTTTCCTACTTCTAGGTGTCTTTCTATTCCAAATCAACTCTGAAATAATTCTATCAAGGCTGTGGAAAGAACATTTCTTTATATTCACAACTTTCCTGTGAGTCTTAATGGGCGTCGCCATGACACTCGATACTTCCTGTTGACGGTATCTCAGTTCCAGTTTAGCCTAACGCTTAATGAAGCTAGCACACAAGGGATACTCGCGTCGCGGTACAAACGGGTGAAACTGATTACTGGCATGTAGTAATGCTGACAGATTAAGCAATGGCTCCTTGTGGCTCAACGTGTACAGTTGTCGTGTGCACAAACAACACGCGAAAACTGAAGGATTTTATGAATGGGAGCTGTTTCCAACATAAACGGACCCTCTACGCAGAAAGAGTGTTTCTTGTACTTAGAAAAAACTGCAGTACAACTGTATATTTTTTAAAGGGATAGTTCACTTTGAAATTAATTTTTGGTATGTTTTAGCTTACCTCAAGGGCATCCAAGATGTAGGTGTCTTTTTTTCCGCAGTAGTTTCAATTTTGATATTTTTAGGTCAAACCGTTCTTGTCTGTCAATCATATAATGCAGGTCTATGGTCACTGTCTCAAAGAGCATGCACAGAGTCCAAATTAAAACAATTCCCCGTCGCCCAAATTAAACAATTCCCCATCGTAAGTACACATTGATGGCCTAAGACACGAAACGTGCGGTTTGTGTGAGAAAACGAACAGTATTTATATTGTTTTTTACCACTTATACACAGCCATGTCCAAGTGATCTGATCTGACGTGTACGCAGACTGGTGCATAGATGTATACACTAGATGTCGCCTTAAAGACATTCGTTCCAATGAACTGCTGTAGACAAGGCGACATCTAGTGTGTATATATCTATGCACCAGTCTGCGTACACGTCAGATCAGATCACTTGGACATGGCTGTGTATAAGTGGTAAAAACTATATAAATACTGTTCGTTTTCTCACACAAACCGCTCGTTTCGTGTCTTAGGCCATCAATGTGTACAATAAATATAGCAGACAATATAAATCATGACATGGAGGCGCCGGCGCGGTCACTTGCATTGCACGTGAACAGGAGCACATCTCATCATAAATAAACCGAAACTCAGACATGAGAAATATAGCCTATCTAAAGAAAGCTTTAAATGTCTTTAAACGAAACAATTCAAAATGAAAAGAAATAGGCAACTCTCTGATTATGTAATCCATGATGTGCATTTCTCTCTATAGGCGCGTTCACTACGGAGATGGCGATCGTCAACTTCATCTTTGCAGCAGACACTGACAGAAAAGACTAGTTTATTAAAGGGGTGGTTGATTATGATTTCACTTTTCTAACTTTAGTTAGTGTGTAATGTTGCTGTTCGAGCATAAACAACATCTGCAAAGTTACAACGCTCAAAGTTCAAAGCAAAGGAAGATATTTGCTTTTAAAGAAATCGTTTTGTAAGGACTACAGCAAACGGCTGGTAGGGACTACATGAGCTTCCTCCCGAGTTAGTGACATCACTAACCCTATAATTTACATAAACCACGCCCCCGGGAAAAAGTTTTATAGATTATCATGACAGAATATGCTGTATAACTACACATAAGCTACATAAATTCATCAACTAACCATTCAGAAACGTCCTGTTGCATTCTACATGTTGTCACTTCTTTTGAGTATCTCCATCATTGTCTGACTTCAGTTTGAACATAAACATTGACATTTCCAGTGCATGTCTGTGTGAGGTAAAAGGACATGAGCTCTTGAAGCTCCACCCCCTGTGCTGAGAGCAGCATCTCATTTGCATTTAAAGGGACACACACAAAAACGGTGCGTTTTTGCTCACCCTCAAAAAGTGACAATTTTAACATGCTCTATAAGAATATCTGTAGGGAATTTTGAGCTAAAACTTCACATTCACACTCTGGGGACATCAGAGACTTATTTTACATCTTGTGAAAAGGGCATTATACCACCCCTTTAATAAAAATCAATGCACGCGTGTCACCGGATTTACAAATGCACATCTTGCTTTTACCTGCTAATGAGATTGGGAAATGAGATCATCTCTGTAGATCCCGCATTGTTTGATCCAGTAATTTTGAAAAATTCTCTTTATATAGATCTGCAAATATCTTAGTGACATTGATCGCCAAGTATTTAAACTGGGTTGAAGTTTTAAAGGGCAAGTATTCAAAAGATTGTTGATCAGCTACATTGTTAATTGGAAATAGTATACTTTTCCCCATATTATGTTTATACCCTGATATTTGTCCACATTTTTTTAACAGAAACTATAACAGGAACAGATTTAGACGGATTGGAAATATATAATAATAAATCATCCGCATATAACAATACTTTTTGCTCCTCCCCACCTCAAAAGACCCCACTGACGGTCGAGCTTCGCAGAGAGATTGCCAGAGGTTCTATTGCTAACGCAAAAAGCAAACGGAGATAATGGGCAGCCTTGTCTAGTAGAGCGAGTTAACATAAAGTAATCAGACCCTAGTTTATGTACTGGTGACATTGGGGATGCATATAGGAGCTTTATCCATGAGATAAATTGATTGAGATAAATGTGGAGCCGAAACAAAACCTCAACAGGGCCGAGAAGAGTTGATCCAACTCAACCCTGTCAATGGCCTTCTCAGCGTCTAATAAAAATAAGTATTTCAGAATGAGATCTTGAATGAGAGGAGTATATTATATCAAATAATCTGCGAATGTTGTGAACCATTTGTCTATTTTTTTATGAAACCTCTCTGATCTTCATGAATTGTTGGGAGCACATTTTCTAAACTTATGGCCATTATTTTACCTAATATTTTGTTATCTACATTTAGCAGACTCACTGGTCTATATGATGCTGGATCAAGTGGGTCCTTTCCTTTTTTATTTAGTAAAGAAATTGACGTTTGGTAAAATGTAAGTGGGAGAAGACCTTTCTCTAACGATTCATTGAAAACATCTAGAAGGAGAGGGGCAACATCTGCAAGGAACATCTTGTAAAATTCTGTTGTATACCCTTCTGGACCAGGTGCCTTTTGAAGGTTGTAAACTATGTATTGCAAAATGAATCTCTTCCAGAGTAATAGGTTCCTCTATTTAGTTTTTTATCTCCATTAATGGAAGGGATATCTAATTCTAAACTATCAAAGAAATCGTCCAAAGTGTTTGACTTCTGTTGTTGATTCAGTTATATATTTTATCAGTTATGATAGAATATAGTTTACCGTAAAAAAAAAAAAATTCTTAATTGATTTCTAATTGATCTCTTGTTATACAACCAGACCCTGTGTGAATGTTCGTTATTAATTTTGAAGATTTTGAAATTAAGTTTCAGAAACTCTTATATGATGAGCCAGATATTTTCCCATTTTGTCCCCATATTCATAATAATTTAATGTGATTTATAAATTTGACAGTCTCCGCTGATGATAAAAGATTAAATTCAGTTTGAAGTGTTATCCTATATGCCAGAAGTTCAGATAATGCACATTGTTGATCTATTTCTGAAATTTGTTCCATTTAGTTTCTGTTTATTCTCTTTTTATATTTTAGTCCGATATGCATAGAGATCATTTGACCTTGTAAATAAGCTTTCAGAGCTTCCCATAAGGTTTTGTTGACTTGCATATAAAAATATATTTGGGATCTTATAAACTCAACATGTCTCATCAGATAATAAACTATTATCCATTCGCCAGGTTCTGGAAGTATATCTATTAGGGAGCTTAGTTTTAATTTTAATGGGGCATGATCCGATAGAACAATGGCTTCATAATCAATATACTTTACTGCCGAAAGTAATTTAGAATCCAAGAAAAAAAATGTATGTGGCTGCTGCGACTTTTTTGAGTTGGGTGTAAATGTCTCCAAATGTCTGTTATGCTTGCTGATTTTAAAAAGTTCTGGATCAGTTTTGCTGATTTAGATACAGGCTGTTGCCTGCTTGATGATCTGTCCAATACTGGGTCCATCACCAAATTAAAATATCCTGTTAAAATTAGGTTGTGGCTATGAAGGTTGGGTAAGATTGCTAGTATTGAGTTTATACATTTCTCATTATCGTAGTTGGGAGCATAGATGTTTGCCAGTGTTACAGGGGTATTGTAGAGTTTTCCAGTTACAATAATATATCTACCGTTTGGGTCCAAAATTATATCAGAAATTTATTTTTATTAAATATGATAGCCGGTCCACGTGACTTGCAATTACATTTTTAATGTAACGTGGCCAACCCAATTTTTATATATTTTTACATATATATAATTTTATATATATATAATTTTTACACTTGATTTTTAAGGTGCGTCTCTTGTAGAAAGGCAACTTCTGTCCCCATCATTAAGGATCCCATCATACTTCTAGAAAGGCAACTTCTGTCCCCATCATTAAGGATCCCATCATACTTCTAACGATAAAAAAAGCAAAGACACACATAATTGGCATAATCTATTGGCGTATACGTATATGTATATACATTTATATATATATATATATATATGTATATTTTATTTCCTTTTTTTTTTTAAAGGACCAATCGTTTCGCTAGATAAGACCCTTATTTCTCGACTGGGATCGTGTAGAGACTTTGAAGCTGCATTGAGAAGGACATTTTGAACCTTCTTTGAACATTGGTATAGTTGGTTGCCATTGAAGTCCATTCTGTGTAGAAAAATCCTGGAATGTTAGAAAATTCTGGGCAGAAACCCAAAATTCTGGATGCACTTGTCCAAAAAACGAAAATGACTTGGAATAACGGCTCGGAATGCATTTTCAATTTGCACATTGAATTTTTCTACATTCATTGCGGGACATTTAATGAAAATGCAATCGCAAGTGTCTTAAAGGGATACTCCACTTTTTTTGGAAATAGGCTCATTTTACAACTCCGGGTCTGGCAGTACCACTTTTAGCATAGCTTAGCATAGATCATTGAATCGGACAGGACCATTAGCATCTCTCTCAAAAAAATGACTAAAGAGTTTCAATATTTTTCCTATTTAAAACTTGACTCTTCTGTAGTTACATCGTGTACTAAGACCGACGGAAAATGTAAAGTTGCGATTTCTAGGCTGATATGGCTAGGAACTATACTCTCATTCCTGCGTAATAATCAAGAAACTTTGCTGCCGTACCATGAGTCCAGCAGGCATAATGATATGACGCAGCGCCTGAAAATAGGTCTAATAGGTTAGACAAACTTAGCCTAGTCCCGGTCACGTTGAAAGTTACCGAGCTGGGGACTATTTTCAGGCGCTGCGTCATATCATTACATATCAAACCTTTCATTTTCCGTCGGTCTTAGTACACAATGTAACTACAGAAGAGTCAAGTTTTAAATAGGAAAAATATCGAAACTCTTTGGTCATTTTTTTGAGAGAGATGCTAATGGTCCTATCCGATTCAATGATCTATGCTAAGCTATGCTAAAAGTGGTACCGCCAGACCCGGAGTTCAGCTGAATGGATTCGAAAACGGTAAGACTCAACTGTTTAACTCTGGGGGAGTTGTAAAATGAGCCTATTTCCAAAAAAGTGGAGTATCCCTTTAACTGTGAGTGTAAATGCAACTAAGAAAAATAACATTTAAATGATAATTTTGCTACAGTTTTTTGTTTGAACATATTAAACGCATCTAATCATTTCTGTTATACATTTTCATTTTGCAGCTTATAAAGCGTTACAATATGTATTCAGTTTACATATTAAAACTATTGTATGAAATAGCAAATGATTTTTGATTATATAATTTATTTTTCATTTTCATTCTGCACCAAGGTCCGACGCAGAAGTATAAATCAGCCTTAACACTCTGAAGTCTTCACTTCCATGTCGAAAAGCTGTCAATCAAAAACTCACTAGCCAACGAGAAGCCTCCACAT